>NC_134470.1:50790854-50797854 GCF_964194025.1 Convolutriloba macropyga | reverse complement strand
TTTTTCCCCAGCACAAATAAAATAGCATCAAGTTACTGAACTTGTTTTGCAAAATTTCTCCATATTTTGCCTATTCTTCGAGCAAGGTTCATGTTGCATCGAGTTACTGAACTCGTTCTGCAATGCTGTAAAAACTTTCTGCGTGCATTTTTCCCAGCACAAATAAAATATCATCAAGTTACTGAACTTCTTTTGCAAAATTTCTCCATAATTGGACTATTCTTCGAGCAAGGTTCATGTTGCATCGAGCTACTGAACTCGTTCTGCAATGCTGTAAAAATTTTCTGCGTGCATTTTTCCCCAGGTCAAATAAAATAGCATCAAGTTACTGAACTTGTTTTGCAACTTTTCTCCATATTTTGCCTATTCTTCGAGCAAGGTTCATGTTGCATCGAGTTACTGAACTCGTTCTGCAATGCTGTAAAAACTTTCTGCGTGCATTTTTCCACAGCACAAATAAAATAGCGTCAAGTTACTGAACTTGTTTTGCAAAATTGCTCCATAATTTGCCTATTCTTCGAGCAAGGTTCATGTTGCATCGAGTTACTGAACTCGTTCTGCAATGCTGTAAAAACTTTCTGCGTGCATTTTTCCCCAGGACAAATAATATAGCATCAAGGGACTGAACTTGTTTTGCAAAATTTCTCCATAATTGGACTATTCTTCGAGCAAGGTTCATGTTGCATCGAGTTACTGAACTCGTTCTGCAATGCTGTAAAAACTTTCTGTGTGCATTTTTCCCCCAGGACAAATAAAATAGAATCAAGTTACTGAACTTGTTTTGCAAATTTTCTCCATTTTTGCCTATTCTTCTAGCAAGGTTCATGTTGCATCGAGTTGCTGAACTCGTTCTGCAATGCTGTAAAAACTTTCAGCGTGCATTTTTCCCCCAGGACAAATAAAATAGCATCAAGTTACTGAACTTGTTTTGCAAATTTTCTCCATTTTTTGCCTATTCTTCGAGCAAGGTTCATGTTGCATCGAGTTACTGAACTCGTTCTGCAATGCTGTAAAAATTTTCTGCGTGCATTTTTCGCCAGGACAAATAATTTAGCATCAAGTTACTGAACTTGTTTTGCAAAATTTCTCCATAACTGGACTATTCTTCGAGCAAGGTTCATGTTGCATCGAGTTACTGAACTCGTTCTGCAATGCTGTAAAAATTTTCTGCGTGCATTTTTCCCCAATACAAATGAAAACGCATCAAGTTACTGAACTTGTTTTGCTAATTTTCTACATAATTTGCCTATTCTTCGAGCAAGGTTCTTGTTGCATCGAGTTACTGAACTCGTTCTGCAATGCTGTAAAAATTTTCTGCGTGCATTTTTCCCCAGGACAAATAATATAGCATCAAGTTACTGAACTTGTTTGCAAAATTTCTCCATAATTGGACTATTCTTCGAGCAAGGTTCATGTTGCATCGAGCTACTGAACTCGCTCTGCAATGCTGTAAAAACTTTCTGCGTGCATTTTTCCCCCAGGACAAATAATATAGCATCAAGTTACTGAACTTGTTTGCAAAATTTCTCCATAATTGGACTATTCTTCGAGCAAGGTTCATGTTGCATCGAGTTACTGAACTCGTTCTGCAAAGCATTAAAAATTTTCTGCGTGCATTTTTCCCCAGGACAAATAATATAGCATCAAGTAACTGAACTTGTTTTGCAAAATTTCTCCATAATTGGACTATTCTTCGAGCAAGGTTCATGTTGCATCGAGTTACTGAACTCGTTCTGCAATGCTGTAAAAACTTTCTGCGTGCATTTTTCCCCCAGGACAAATAAAATAGCATCAAATTACTGAACTTGTTTTGCAAATTTTCTCCATATTTTGCCTATTCTTCGAGCAAGGTTCATGTTGCATCGAGTTACTGAACTCGTTCTGCAATGCTGTAAAAATTTTCTGCGTGCATTTTTCCCCAGGACAAATAATATAGCATCAAGTTACTGAAATTGTTTTGCAAAATTTCTCCATAATTGGACTATTCTTCGAGCAAGGTTCATGTTGCATCGAGTTACTGAACTCGTTCTGCAATGCTGTAAAAATTTTCTGCGTGCATTTTTCCCCAATACAAATGAAAACGCATCAAGTTACTGAACTTGTTTTGCTAATTTTCTACATAATTTGCCTATTCTTCGAGCAAGGTTCTTGTTGCATCGAGTTACTGAACTCGTTCTGCAATGCTGTAAAAATTTTCTGCGTGCATTTTTCCCCAGGACAAATAATATAGCATCAAGTTACTGAACTTGTTTGCAAAATTTCTCCATAATTGGACTATTCTTCGAGCAAGGTTCATGTTGCATCGAGTTACTGAACTCGCTCTGCAATGCTGTAAAAACTTTCTGCGTGCATTTTTCCCCCAGGACAAATAAAATAGCATCAAGTTACTGAACTTGTTTTTTCAAATTTTCTCCATATTTTGCCTATTCTTCGAGCAAGGTTCATGTTGCATCGAGTTACTGAACTCGTTCTGCAAAGCATTAAAAATTTTCTGCGTGCATTTTTCCCCAGGACAAATAATATAGCATCAAGTAACTGAACTTGTTTTGCAAATTTTCTCCATAATTGGACTATTCTTCGAGCAAGGTTCATGTTGCATCGAGTTACTGAACTCGTTCTGCAATGCTGTAAAAACTTTCTGCGTGCATTTTTCCCCCAGGACAAATAAAATAGCATCAAGTTACTGAACTTGTTTTGCAAATTTTTTCCATATTTTGCCTATTCTTCGAGCAAGGTTCATGTTGCATCGAGTTACTGAACTCGTTCTGCAATGCTGTAAAAATTTTCTGCGTGCATTTTTCCCCAGGACAAATAATATAGCATCAAGTTACTGAACTTGTTTTGCAAAATTTCTCCATAATTGGACTATTCTTCGAGCAAGGTTCATGTTGCATCGAGTTACTGAACTCGTTCTGCAATGCTGTAAAAACTTTCTGCGTGCATTTTTCCCCCAGGACAAATAAAATAGAATCAAGTTACTGAACTTGTTTTGCAAATTTTCTCCACTTTTTTCCTATTCTTCGAGCAAGGTTCATGTTGCATCGAGTTACTGCACTCGTTCTGCAATGCTGTAAAAACTTTCAGCGTGCATTTTTCCCCCAGGACAAATAAAATATCATCAAGTTACTGAACTTGTTTTGCAATTTTTCTCCATTTTTTGCCTATTCTTCGAGCAAGGTTCATGTTGCATCGAGTTACTGAACTCGTTCTGCAATGCTGTAAAAATTTTCTGCGTGCATTTTTCGCCAGGACAAATAATTTAGCATCAAGTTACTGAACTTGTTTGCAAAATTTCTCCATAATTGGACTATTCTTCGAGCAAGGTTCATGTTGCATCGAGTTACTGAATTCGTTCTGCAATGCTGTAAAAACTTTCTGCGTGCATTTTTCCCCCAGGACAAATAAAACAGCATCAAGTTACTGAACTTGTTTTTTCAAATTTTCTCCATATTTTGCCTATTCTTCGAGCAAGGTTCATGTTGCATCGAGTTACTGAACTCGTTCTGCAAAGCATTAAAAATTTTCTGCGTGCATTTTTCCCCAGGACAAATAATATAGCATCAAGTAACTGAACTTGTTTTGCAAAATTTCTCCATAATTGGACTATTCTTCGAGCAAGGTTCATGTTGCATCGAGTTACTGAACTCGTTCTGCAATGCTGTAAAAACTTTCTGCGTGCATTTTTCCCCCAGGACAAATAAAATAGCATCAAGTTACTGAACTTGTTTTGCAAATTTTTTCCATATTTTGCCTATTCTTCGAGCAAGGTTCATGTTGCATCGAGTTACTGAACTCGTTCTGCAATGCTGTAAAAATTTTCTGCGTGCATTTTTCCCCAGGACAAATAATATAGCATCAAGTTACTGAACTTGTTTTGCAAAATTTCTCCATAATTGGACTATTCTTCGAGCAAGGTTCATGTTGCATCGAGTTACTGAACTCGTTCTGCAATGCTGTAAAAACTTTCTGCGTGCATTTTTCCCCCAGGACAAATAAAATAGAATCAAGTTACTGAACTTGTTTTGCAAATTTTCTCCATTTTTTGCCTATTCTTCGAGCAAGGTTCATGTTGCATCGAGTTACTGCACTCGTTCTGCAATGCTGTAAAAACTTTCAGCGTGCATTTTTCCCCCAGGACAAATAAAATATCATCAAGTTACTGAACTTGTTTTGCAATTTTTCTCCATTTTTTGCCTATTCTTCGAGCAAGGTTCATGTTGCATCGAGTTACTGAACTCGTTCTGCAATGCTGTAAAAATTTTCTGCGTGCATTTTTCGCCAGGACAAATAATTTAGCATCAAGTTACTGAACTTGTTTGCAAAATTTCTCCATAATTGGACTATTCTTCGAGCAAGGTTCATGTTGCATCGAGTTACTGAACTCGTTCTGCAATGCTGTAAAAACTTTCTGCGTGCATTTTTCCCCCAGGACAAATAAAATAGCATCAAGTTACTGAACTTGTTTTGCAAATTTTCTCCATATTTTGCCTATTCTTCGAGCAAGGTTCATGTTGCATCGAGTTACTGAACTCATTCTGCAATGCATTAAAAATTTTCTGCGTGCATTTTTCCCCAGGACAAACAATATAGCATCAAGTAACTGAACTTGTTTTGCAAAATTTCTCCATAATTGGACTATTCTTCGAGCAAGGTTCATGTTGCATCGAGTTACTGAACTCGTTCTGCAATGCTGTAAAAACTTTCTGCGTGCATTTTTCCCCCAGGACAAATAAAATAGCATCAAGTTACTGAACTTGTTTTGCAAAATTTCTCCATAATTTGCCTATTTTTCGAGCACGTTTGTTGTTGCATCAAGTTACTGAACTTGTTTTGCAATGCTGTAAAAACTTTCTGCGTTCATTTTTTCCCCAAAACAAATAAAAATGCATCAAGTTACTGATTTTGTTTTGCAAATTATATCCATAATTTGCCTATTCTTCGAGCACGATTCTTGTTGAATAATAATAATAATAATAATAATAATAATAATAATAATAATAATAATAATAATAATAATAATAATAATAATAATAATTGTGGTTTTCGCGTAATCGCAGCGGAAGAGCATTGGGCATGCAGTAGCCTGTTCGCAGCTGCCCTTTTTCTAATTATTCACCACATTTCAGACTGATATTTTTATGAGCAGCATTACTTTTCTTGGTGTCTACAGCCATTTCTTTTTGCGTCTGAAACTTTTACGTGGTACCAACATTGCAGCCCATATTAGATAGATAGAAAGATAGAAAGATATAGATAGATAGATAGATAGAATTATATATATATATATATATATATATATATATATATAGAGAGAGAGAGAGAGAGAGAGAGATAGAGAGAGCGCTGAGAAAGATTTATATATATATATATATATATATATATATATATATTTATCTTTTTATTATATATATATATATATATATATAAATATATATATATATAGAGAGAGAGAGAGAGAGATCGAGAGCACTGAGAAAGATTTATATATATTTATATTTTTATTTTATATATATATATATATATATATATATTTTCTCAGCTTTTATATTTTATTTATTTATATTATTTATTAATTATATTATTTATAAAATATCTTATTTATTTATTTACTTTATTTTTTTATATTTATATATATATATATATACATTTACTTTATTTTTATATATATGAATATATATATATATATATATATATATATATATATATTTACTTTATTTTTTTTATATTTATATATATATATATATATATATATATTTATATTTATATTTTAACATTTTTTAAATTTTCTTTTTCGCAATTTTCCCTAATTTTCGCAATTAATTGTTAAAATCCAAACGGTGTTTTCAGTTTTTGTAAAAGCGATTTATTAAAAATATGAGATTTTTGTCAAGATGATTTTTCAATGTTGTTTTGTATTTCTTGTGCAAATTGTAAAATGTAATTCTTGTATTTTCTTGTTAGCGAAGAGATTATGTAATATTTTGCGTATTACGCTGATTGGCTGAAATGTGGCTGTGAACAGTACAGCAAGAGAAAGCATATTTATTTGTTAGAGACTACAAGTAAAAGAATTATTTGTTTTTTCTCAAATTTTGAGTGGCTCTTATGTATTTAACTTACAAGTACAATGATTGTTATAAAATCACAATAGCTGTCATGAACCGAAAAGTAGAAATTATTGAATCTACATTCTATCTTTGCTCTGTAACCAAACAAATCAATACTTATCTATTTTACCAATGGAAAAACTAAAAATGCCTCCCTTATATTTCTCCATTCCCTGGATACACCCCCCAAATTATCCATGTTTTGGGAAATATTTACCATGAAAGTTTCTACTAAAATTCAAACCTCCAAACGTTTAAATAATTACGCAAAATGAGCAAAAATGCTTAAAAAAGTTTTTTCACCAAAATAGAAAGAAAAAAAATAGCTGAATTTGAAACAATAAGCTATTGAGAAATCTTTTTGGCAGCTATTCTAGAAAAGGAACGCATTTGGCCATTTATAAACTAGCAAAAATATAGATTAATTTTGGTTGAGAAAATCCATCAGAGGATTTGTTGTTTTAGTGAAATTATGAACATGCTCCGATTTACAATCAAAATAGAACTATTATAAATAGTTTAAATGGGATAATTGAAAGAGGAGGGAATAAAGCCTCACAATTTGAATTTTTAATTGCTCAATCTATCAATTGCATCCCATATATTTGAATATTTTTATATATACATATAGCCATAGCCCGCCAATTTTCACAACACCCCCCCTTCCCCCTCCCACACTCCAATCTCGACTTTGTTCGAAAACAAATCATCCGTTTTCTTAGTCTCAATCCTAAATTTCGACAACTCCCACCTTAGACCACTTTTAGCCCCCCGCACCCCTCCTCCCTCTACCGGCACGATGATACCCCCATAAGCCCCCCCCCCCCCTCACCCGATCAGTCGCCCTCTACCTCTCTCCCAATGGATAGATATAGAGATAGAGATAGAGATAG
>NC_134470.1:50745854-50788354 GCF_964194025.1 Convolutriloba macropyga | reverse complement strand
AATTTTTTGCTCCATCACATAGAAAAAATCATTTGAATTTAAAAAATTTCAATATTTTCACTATTTTTTGCCTTCTTTGAACTTTCCAGTTTCATTTGCACGCAACTATTTTTTTTGAAACGTCGCAAGAATAATATGGAAGAAGGTGAAAGAAAGAGTTCAAAAACCTAGGTTGGGCGGGTCGATTTTTTGCTCCATCATAAAGAAAAAATGATTTAAAATTAAAAAATTTCAATATTTTCACTATTTTTTGCTTTCTTTGCACTTTCCAGTTTCATTTGCACGCAACTAATTTTTTGGAAACATCGCAAGTATAATTTGAAAGAAGGTGAACGTAAAAGTCTAAAAACCTAGGTTGGGGGGGTCGATTTTTTGCTCCATCAGATAGAAAAAATTATTTAAAATTAAAAAATTTCAATATTTTCACTATTTTTTGCCTTCTTTGAACTTTCCAGTTTCATTTGCACGCAACTATTTTTTTTGAAACGTCGCAAGAATAATATGGAAGAAGGTGAAAGTAAGAGTTCAAAAACCTAGGTTGGGGGGTCGATTTTTTGCTCCGTCATATAGAAAAAATGAATTAAAATTAAAAAATTTCAATATTTTCACATTTTTTTGCTTTCTTTGAACTTTCCTGTTTCATTTGCACGCAACTAATTTTTTGGAAACATCGCAAGTATAATTTGAAAGAAGGTGAACGTAAGAGTCCAAAAACCTAGGTTGGGGGGTCGATTTTTTGCTCCATCACATAGAAAAAATCATTTGAATTTAAAAAATTTAAATATTTTCACTATTTTTTGCCTTCTTTGATTTTTCCAGTTTCATTTGCACGCAACTATTTTTTTTGAAACGTCGCAAGAATAATATGGAAGAAGCTGAAAGTAAGAGTTCAAAAACCTAGGTTGGGGGGTCGATTTTCTGCTCCATCATAAAGAAAAAATGATTTAAAATTAAAAAATTTCAATATTTTCACTATTTTTTGCCTTCTTTGCACTTTCCAGTTTCATTTGCACGCAACTAATTTTTTTGGAAACATCACAAGTCTAATTTGAAAGAAGGTGAAAGTAAAAGTTCAAAAACCTAGGTTGGGGGGGTCGATTTTTTGCTCCATCATAAAGAAAAAATGATTTAAAATTAAAAAATTTCAATATTTTCACTATTTTTTGCTTTCTTTGCACTTTCCAGTTTCATTTGCACGCAACTAATTTTTTGGAAACATCGCAAGTATAATTTGAAAGAAGGTGAACGTAAAAGTCCAAAAACCTAGGTTGGGGGGTCGATTTTTTGCTCCATCATAAAGAAAAAATGATTTAAAATTAAAAAATTTCAATATTTTCACTATTTTTGGCTTTCTTTGCACTTTCCAGTTTCATTTGCACGCAACTAATTTTTTGGAAACATCACAAGTCTAATTTGAAAGAAGGTGAACGTAAAAGTCCAAAAACCTAGGTTGGGGGGGGTCGATTTTTTGCTCCATCATAAAGAAAAAATGATTTAAAATTAAAAAATTTCAATATTTTCACTATTTTTTGCCTTCTTTGAACTTTTCAGTTTCATTTGCACGCAACTATTTTTTTTGAAACGTCGCAAGTATAATATGGAAGAAGGTGAAAGTAAGAATTTAAAAACCTAGGTTTGGGGGGTCGATTTTTTGCTCCATCACATAGAAGAAATCATTTGAATTTAAAAAATTTCAATATTTTCACTATTTTTTGCCTTCTTTGAACTTTCCAGTTTCATTTGCACGCAACTAATTTTTTGGAAACATCACAAGTCTAATTTGAAAGAAGATGAAAGTAAGAGTTCAAAAACCTAGGTTGGGGGGGTCGATTTTTTGCTCCATAATAAAGAAAAAATGATTTAAAATTAAAAAATTTCATAATTTTCACTATTTTTTGCTTTCTTTGCACTTTCCAGTTTCATTTGCACGCAACTATTTTTTTTTGAAACGTCGCAAGTATAATATGGAAGAAGGTGAAAGTAAGAGTTTAAAAACCTAGGTTGGGAGGGTCGATTTTTTGCTCCATCATATAGAAAAAATCATTTAAGATTAAAATTTTTTATCAGAATGAGTACTTGATCATTGGCGACTCGAATCTTCGGGACACCAAGGAGTATCTTGAGCAAGATCTGCTCTTGCAAGAATTCGGGTGAGAAAACTCTGTTAATGCATATCTGAATTTTGCTTGCTTAAACTGGCTCAAAAAATGTGTTTTTATAGTGTAAAATACGATGGAGAAGGAGGTCGACGATGTCAACATTTAATGAGCCTTGTAACAGACGCAAGGCAATACAAAGGTGTATTTGTGATTGCGGGGATAATGATGCAAAAACCAAATCTGTGCAATATATTTGTTTGAAATTCATGGAGTTTCGAGATGCAATTTGGCCCACGAAAGTCATTTTTGCAGGGAACATGCGAAGGAAAGACTTGCCCCCAGAAATGGTGTCTAAAAACAATATGTTCCTGAGGAACCAATTAGGAAGTCAACTTAAAAGTAGTAGAATAGTCAGAAGGGAAGATTTCGATGATAACTGTAGATACCACTTCGATAAGTATGGAGAAGGGTATCGCCATATGACAGCCCTAATCCTCTCAGTGATCCGAGAATTTGATAGTTCCTAAATAGTTTTGTACATTGTTATCAGATTTTGACTCTTATTGCTTCTATCCGCTTTAATTGATGTCATTTGTTCGGTCTTTGTCTTTCCTAGAAGCTGTCATGTATTCAAGTGTATTTTGTTTGTTTTCAGTATCGGCCGGCTCGCTTTCCTTTGTTTCAGGTCCATTTTACTTTGCTTGCAACCTTTCGTAACTCTGAGGGCCTCTGCTGATGAAGATGGAGATTTACGAGTCACCCTCTTCACTTATTCAGACTTCAGTGAAGCTTCTGCAGCAACTTTTCCCGGCTGCAACTGAAGACTCATTGATGACAAGGTCACGTACGTGCACCGGGGAGAATACAGAGAATGGCGAGGAGAGTTTAAAAGTGAAAGTGACCTGTGAAAGTGACCTGTGAAAGTGACCTGTGAAAGTGACCTGTGAAAGTGACCTGTGAAAGTGAAAAAGAACTCAAACTTCAATTCATTCACTTCAAAGTGAAATACTTCAATTCATTCATTCATTCAATTCATTTAATTCACTTTCAATTCAATTTACTTCATATTTTTCACTTTTTTCCACATTTTATTCATTTTATATTCTTAACTAGATATTTTCCGTTGATGCTTTTTACTAGAGTCAGAGTCATCATAGCGCAAGTAAACGCAGTTTTGAGTAACAAACTGTAGTCATGAGTATAGAGTAGAGCGCGTTTTAATTGCCACTTGAGAGAACACTTAAGTAAATAATACGGGCGAGCAATTATAATTATGCTGCACAGATGCAAATCCGTCGCCTTCGGTTCATGCCTAGATGAAAGTCAGCCGCTTTTTATTCATGTGCCGCTAAATTTCAGCCACCTTATAATAATGCCCCGATAAAATTCAGCCGCGCTTTATTGCTGCTCAGATAAAACTCATATAAACAAAATCATGCCCTAATGAGTCATCTTTTAAAACAGACTATAAATTCCCAAAACTGACATGAACAGAACAAGTGTCAGGCAAAAAATCAGAATGAAAAATTTAATGTTACAGCGCTGGATTAGTCGCAGACCAAGGTACGGGCTAGTATGTAACCTCTATATGCCGTCTAATTTCAGCCTAGATTCCCGTCAAAAGTTAACTTTGGCAGAATATTTGAAACTACAATATTGGAAAGAAACTCTTTTTCTAAGAAGAATTTAGTCATCTAAATTAAAACTGGTTTTTCTAAGTGTTTTACGATTCCTTAATTTATCCTCTTTCATGTCGATTTTCTTTCTGAATTGTGAATTTGCAACAAAAGTTAGAGTTTGCAAAGGAAAAACAGGGTTTTACAAAACATGCATACCTTTAAGGTTGAAAAGACTTTTTAGTCTTCAGAGATAGAATATTTTTTTTCTGCTAGGAAAACGGGGGATAAATATGTTGTTTTTCAATAATGAATTTATCTATTTAAAAAAAAATTTGTTTTATTTTGGCCTTTTTTGTCAATTAGAGTCAATTCTCAGGTGTTTTGGAAAACTGTTCTGAACCATTAGCAATCATTGGCAACAAAGTTTATTGAAAAATTTATTGGTCCTGTGTTTTCCGTTTTTCAATAAGTCGTTAAAAGATCCCGGGTTTCCGGCCATTTATACCGGAAATGCTAGCCGGGTTTCCCGTTACGTTTTTTTCCCAAGCAGGTATATGTCCTTGGGTTTACCCGCACATTTTGCCGCGAAAATGCATTATTTCCAGTTTTCTGGCCAAGGTTACGGGAAAAAGGAATACTCCCGGGTTTCCTAGCGGGAAAAAAAATAAGATTCCCAGATTTGCCGGCAAGGTTTCCCTGATTCGGTGCACTGGTTATCTCCGCCACAGCCAGAACTAAAAACGACGATGGTAAAACAAATCAGAGTATGCAGGGAAATTCTTGACAGTCAAATTTAACGCGACTTGAGGAAAATGACCGACAGTGTTTACCTTATGTTTTCTTGTGTTTTTTCGTAATTGTTAAGTTTTGACCTGATACCCGGGATTTAGTGTTTATTTAAGATTAATTCCTCTACCATTACTTCAGTCAGTCCACAACTGCTATTCTCAACGTTGGAATATAAAAGGTGTAGGTAAAAACAAAAAAAAATAGAAAAATCTCAGTTTTTAACTTGAATTGAGAGCTTTTCGACAGTTGTCAAGCATATTTCTCGCCGTATATCACCTTATTAAACTTGGTAAGGTCCTCTAACGGCTGCCCATCAACCTTAAAGAGCCTTAGTACGAAACACTATTGTCCTTGGTTTGAACTTAATGGGTAATCTAGAAGCCAGCCCTACTACCGGCCTTAAAAACTTAAGCACTTGTACGGATTTTATCTGACGCTTATGTGATTCCATACGGAGATCTCAAACAATTTGCCAGGTTTGGCCGACCTGCGACCATTCTTTACTCTAGTTTATCTCTAGTTTATCTGTTTTGTCCATTCCATAAACAACTCATTTCCTCGTGGTATCTAATAAAAAAAGATTTATTGGAAGTTTAAAGGTGACCGAAAATAAAGAAAACTTAAATGCATTTATTTTAAGAAATGTTCCCCTTGATAATAGTCCTGGATTGAGAAGACGATCAGCTTAGGCGAAACACAATACCAAAGCTGAGGAAATGGGTTACGTTCATCCATAACTACTATGACAAAATGTGTGCCCTTATAAAAATCGGCTTTGTAGACAATAGCCGCTTGAAAAAATTATCGAACGATTTAAAAGGTCTTGAGCTTTATCGGCCCCTGAAAATACCGTCAGAAATGATTACTTTTTATGTTTTTGGGACCATTCTTCACTTCGGATAAGGTTTGCTAATTTAATGTTACTAAATAAGAAAATGTGGCCCATTGTATATTTCAGTGATGGACCTGTATATCTAAATGTTAGCTTGTACAATCAGTACTGAAATAGCATATTTATGTTTACAAAATAGGTCATTATGCTCCCGAATAAAACCGAACCACTATTCAATACTCAAAATATTTTAGTGTAAAATCAGAACTCTGAAATTTCGAATTGCCGTAAACATGTCACAAAAGCATGCAAAATATTACCAGTTTCTCATCGTTAACACGACCACATACGTCACAGTTAGCTGTATTCTGGATAGGAGTGGATGCGGTTGAGTCCGGGGAGCATTGGGGATGCGCGAAGGTTTCGTTTCGTGTTTTTATGCGGTGCGAGCTGGGTGATTTCGGATACTTGTTGCAAAACCAGATCAGTTTAGCTCCCAACCACCCGGATCACTTAATACGTGTGTTCATGATCTCCCGGGTAATTTATCAGTTGTCCTCGTGATCTCAGCAGGTGCATTCACAATTTCCTGTGTCACTTAGATGATGTGTTCACAATCTACGGGGTCACGTATTACGTGTTCGGGGGCCGAGGTGTCCACCCCTAGTCCACCGTTACTAAGCGAGATTAAGGGTGTAAAGCCTTTTTGCACTCTTAAATAGCAGGGAAATGAGTGTAAGAGTGTAATTTTAAGAAAACTACACTCTTTTTACACTCTTTACACTCTTTAATCCACTCTTTTTACACTCTTAAGAATTACTTTTGATTACACTCTTTCGTCCAATTTTTAGTGGGGAAAAGAGTGAAAAGTGTAAATTTGAAGCGATTACACTCTTAGAAATACACCGAAGTTTTGAAGAAATTACACTCTTAGAAATACACTACAATTACACTGTTTTGTCCACTTATTTCCTTCTCTTCAACGGATGTAAATCTTATCCAGGCTCCACACAAGAAAAAAAAACTACAGAAATCTATGCTGCAATAATAAAAATCTGATCTACGTCTTCAACCCAGAATGGAGAGGAGGAAGATACAGATGACAATGAAGCCTTTTTTGTTTAGTTTTTTGGTTTGGCCTGTCTTTCTTCTTCTTTCTGCAGTGGAAGAGACTTTTGCAGGTTAATGGCATGTCTGATTCATTGCATAATGAGTTTCAAATGCACCTTTTCAACGCCGCCGGTTGCAAACTGTTCGTTTTAATGTCCTTGATACCACTGAATTATACAAAAAGAAAAAGAATTAAGTTTACGGGATATTGAACCGTCGAATTAGGTGAAGAAAATGTCGAACTTCATGAAAAACAATTGTTAATTACTTTTGAAGAAGACGAGAAATCACGCTTCCAACAACAATATAATTATCTTTTTAAAGTATTGCCAAACAAGGGAATGCGAGAGCAATGTAGAGACCGAAATCAAGGTCGATTTTTGCAAAATTTTCGAATTTTCAAAGTTGTTTAGTTTAATTACTTTTTTGTTACTCGTCGTTTTTGAAAGTATATTATATCATTTTCTTGCCCATTTAATCCTTTTTACGAATATATATAGGTTGAAAAGTTTCGAATTAATTTCATTGCCTAATTTCCCGATTTTTCAAAATTTGCTGAAAATAAGAAAATTTCAGCAAATATGTCAAAAATCGCGTTTTTATTCCTTTACTTTTTAAACTTTTTTAACGCCAGATTGATGCCCCAGTATATGGTGATTCCAAAGCATATTCATTTTTTAAATTTGGTTCAGTAGTTTTTGAGATATAAGCCTTTTTCGGACGTATACAAGGCCCATAACCATCAACCCCCCAACCCCCCCCCCACAATCAGCAATTCTTTTTTAATGACTTATCGTTCGAATTAAGAGTTTCGAATGATCGCACTATATTCCCCAGCTACAGAGCTTCTCGAATATATTACTTTTAATATTTCGTTAATTTACTTCATCTTTATAACTTCTTACCCAGATGAAAGAGTGAAACTTTCGTTTACCGCGTCCATCAGGACACGTGACATGCTTAATCGTGTGCTGTCCGGTCAAATGACAGCAGAGAGAGACTGTTTGACTGCCTCCCATTTCCCCGAGGTAAGCATGTATAAAGATGAAGGTGAAATGATATAGAAATTTCCGAAAGCTCAAATAGCGAACGGCGAACGGCAAGGGAAGTAGAATGAGAAGATTGATGGATGGCGAACCCCCCCCCAGAACACGAGAGCACGTGCCACAGAGCACGTTGCGCCCAGAGCACGTCCCCCCAGAGCACATTGCGACCTCAAACCCCCCCATCACCCACCCCCCCCCCCTTGTGACCCATACAAAAGTTATGTCGTTGGAAAGCTCTCGTCAAGGCGAATGCGATAGGCTATATGCCAGTACCCAATACGCGCTTACTACTATATCTGTACTATTATACTATTGGTGTGTTCCTGCTGCTGTATTATTGAGCTATGTAATTATTTGTTTCGCTTTCAGTTCAAACGGATCGCAGTCGACTGGGTAACCTTCATGGGAAAAATAACTCAGCCCCGCCTAAGAAAAGGCTAAAACCGCTGTTTGCTAGCCGTCAACAGCACGGACGGATTGTGAGGAACAACATCGACGGCACCACAGCCGAAATTATTTTCAATAAATTTGTTGATGAAAAAGCGGTCCATACCGCGATCGTCGGCAACTCCATCTTCGACAGCATATGTGTTAGGAACTGTGATGCCTATTCCTTATCTGGGGGAAAAGTTAATCAATTTTATGTGTTGCTGGACACCTTGGCCGTCTACAGAAATGTCATCCTGCTGTAGGCGGTAACAACCTGGCTGCGCGCAATGGACCCGGCGAAGAACCGGCTGAAGTATTGGTGAAAGTACGGGCCTTAAACAGTGCCATCAGAAATTTGGACAACCGTCCTAGGGAAATCATGTGTACTGTACTAAAGCGAAACTGCAATCACTTTAACATCCAATGGTTCAACGCGCAACTAACCCAGTAAAACTTGCCTTTTTTCAAGCTGCACAAGGAAGTGCACAAAGCCAGGTCTTTTTTACATGACGGCATTCATCTGAACGAGAAGTTTAGCAAAGAGCTGGCTTGGGCAATCAACAAAGCCATACAAGAAAATCAGTTGAATTAGCTCAAATTTGTTTGCTTTCTTTGATTACTTGTAACTTTGTTTACTTTTGATAACTATGATTTACTTGTACTATTGCATTTTGCTTTCTTTGACTATTTGTACTTGCACTATCGCATTTTGATTTAATTTAATTACATTTGACCGATTTTGACAAAAAATTTTCATTATATTAGTAGTAGCCCGTACTGAACGGTATAATAGGAAAGACTAAAAATTCGGAAGCGAGAAAACGAGCAAATTATATTACATGGAAGACTTGCATTTACAATTACCCAGTACTGATTAACACTTGGATTTCAGCACGGGAGTAGTAATAGTAGTAGTAGTAGTAATAGTAGTAGTAGAAAATTAAAATTCACCAACGTTAGCGGGTTTCTGCCCATTTCGAATTTCCACTCAGCGGATCTTTTCCGCTTCGACCGTTATTGTAAAACTTCAAAAAAGTTAAATTTCAGCAACGTTAGTGGGTTTCTGTCCGCTTCGAGTTTGCACTAAGCGGATCTTTCCCTCTTCGACCGTTATTGTAAAACTTCAATAAAATTAAAATTCACGAACGTTAGCGGGTTTCTACCCGCTTCGAAGAATTTCTGCTTAGCAGGCCTTTTCCGCTTCTACAGTTACTGTAAAACTTCAATAAAATTAAAATTCTTGAACGTTAGCGGGTTTCTGCCCGCTTCGAATTTCCACTAAGCGGATCTTTTCCGCTTCTACGGTTACTGTAAAATTTCAAAAAAGTTAAAATTCACGAATTTTAGCGGGTTTCTACCCGCTTCGAAAAATTTCTGCTTAGCAGACCTTTTCCGCTTCTACAGTTACTGTAAAACTTCAATAAAATTAAAATTCTTGAACGTTAGCGGGTTTCTGCCCGCTTCGAATTTCCACTAAGCGGATCTTTTCCGCTTCTACCGTTACTGTAAAACTTCAATAAAACTGATGTTCACGAACCCTAGCGGGTTTCTGTCCGCTTCGAATTTCCACTAAGTGGATCTTTTCCGCTTCGACCGTTATTGTAAAACTTCAATAAAATTAAAATTCACGAACGTTAGCGGGTTTCTACCCGCTTCGAAAAATTTCCGCTTAGCCGACCTTTTCCGCTTCTACCGTTACTGTAAAACTTCAATAAAATTAAAATTCTTGAACGTTAGCGGGTTTCTGCCCGCTTCGAATTTCCACTAAGCGGATCTTTTCCGCTTCTACCGTTACTGTAAAACTTCAATAAAACTGATGTTCACGAACCCTAGCGGGTTTCTGTCCGCTTCGAATTTCCACTAAGTGGATCTTTTCCGCTTCGACCGTTATTGTAAAACTTCAATAAAATTAAAATTCACGAACGTTAGCGGGTTTCTACCCTCTTCGAAGAATTTCCGCTTAGCCAACCTTTTCCATTTCTACCGTTACTGTGAAACTTCAATAAAATTAAAATTCACGAACCCTAGCGGGTTTCTGTCCGCTTCGAATTTCCACTAAGTGGATCTTTTCCGCTTCGACCGTTATTGTAGAACTTCAATAAAATTAAAATTCACGAACCTTAGCGGGTTTCTGCCCGCTTCGAATTTCCACTAAGCGGATCTTTTCCACTTCAACCGTTACTTTAAAACTTCAACGAAATTAAAATTCACGAACCTTAGCGAGTTTCTGCCCGCTTCGAATTTCCACTAAGCGGATCTTTACCGCGTCGACCGTTATTGTAAAACTTCACTGAAATTAAAATTCACAAACTTTAGCGGGTTTCTGCCCGCTTCGAAATTCCACTAAGCGGATCTTTTCCGTTTCGACCGTTATTGCAAGAATTCAATAAAATTAAAATTCATAGACGTTAGCGGGTGTCTCTGTCGCTTCGAATTTTGCAAAGGTGCAGTGTGAAACATTCGTAGTGTTACTTTGTTTGACTTTGTTTTTCTTATTCTCAGAGCTTGATCTTTTTGATAATGATAACCGCAAAGCAATTTTGTGCCGCCAAGAAATTCTTTTGATTTTAGAGTTTGAGCGAAATTGTGAGCAATTGTGCTTGAAGTTGTTGTTGTTTTTTTTGTCTTTTGGAGTTCTTCGCTGGATTGCAATTGACTCTCAATAAAATGAATGTTGACTCGAACGCGTTTTTGACGATTGTCTTCGTTATTTTTTTGAAATTTGCGGATTGATCTGTTTTTATTGACCTAACGTTTTCAGAAATGCCATTGAAGATCGAGTTTGTTTTCCTAACAGAAGGTTGTCAGTTGCTAAAATTTGGTTTATTTGATGGGCATTGACCGAAGACTTTTAACAAAATTGATCAAATGAAACTAGAAAATGAGGAAAAAACTAATCTGATGGTCGATGGTTCTGAAGTTGAGTGTGTGTGTTGTTAAAACATGGGCCTCCTGCGGCGAAGCAAGTTGAAATTGAGCGAAATAGGGAGATTTATGGGGCTTTTGCGCAACAGTTTGAAAACCCAGTAAGTGGTACCCCACCTACAAGTACAAAGTCGGCCCATTGCCGAGGTGGGACACCAAGAACAATACTACCAACTGCAAGTCCAAGGGTTGTGGTTAGAGCTCCTCTTTCTTTCTTTCTCTCTCTCTCTCTCTCTCTCTCTCTCTCTCTCTCTCTCTCTGAAAGAGTTTTTGCAAAATATCTAATACATTCGCTGTCTAAGAAGTCAATAAAAGATAAACATTGTAATTATTTGAGAGAAATTTAAGCAGATAAATTATCATAGCTAATGACTCTACTGCAATCGTGAAGCTACTATCCAAAAATTTGGTTGATTCGTTATCGGTTCCCTGGTTTTGTCAGTTTTGTCATTCTTGTTTAGAAGTGCGCTAATCATACAAGGTTCCTGAAAGTTCTTAAGGAGGAAAAAAAATCATCACAGAACAAATCCAAACATATGAGAAGACGGTTGTGGCTTGCAACAAAAAACTGGAGAGCGAGCTGCAGACACTGATAACCATTGTAAGATCTTGCCTCAAACCTTTGAAAACCCTTGTGATACAAAAATTTTGACAAATTTTTTGGTAGTGGTTTTTACCAAGTCTTTTTAAAGTTGCTCATTTTTGCGCTCTGACTTTACCGTCAAGAAATGGTTATTTTGCCAAGTTTTGGATAGATTCACAACTAAAATTATCTGTTTTTAGAAAGATCTCAAGGAAGTTGAAGCACAAAATGAGACTGAAGAGCCAGATGTACCAAGCTTTTATAAGGTTGATTTGGATAATTTCCCAAGAACTCCAAATTCAGAAGATCTGGGGAGAAATCTGCGAACAGCATTATGGGGCCAGAAGGGTCTACAGAGGGAAATCATATCCCCAACCCGAGAAAGCGAAGTGCAGAAACCTGCTTCTGCCAATAGAACAAAAATCTTTAAAGGTAAAATGATCAAAAACTAAGTTGTCAAAAACTAGGTTTCAAGAATTATTTGTCAGAAGTTCAGACAATTTTCCTCAAATGATTTTCTTTGTTTCTCTGATCGTTTTTCCTAAAACGCATAGCTTAGGTGTGTTTCCCTCTGCTTAAGGTCTTGTACAGAGACAGTTTCAACCTCGTCTTTGGCCAGATGCATACAATGAAGCTCGTTTGGCTGCCAATAGAGCTGGCGTGGATTCCCTTAGATACAAGAAACAAAAATCTAACCTATTTTGGGTGAATCAGATGAGACAAAAGGCAGAGGCCAAGAAAAAACTAGAAGAAAATATACTCCCCGAGATTTCTCAGGGTTTTGTCGATTTGAGTGAATCTGAGAGCGAAAACAATGAGGGTCCTTCCAATAATCAAGAGTAGGAATTGTTGCGAGTTTAGAATCGGCTCTAGTTTAGATAAAAATTGTAATTGAGCCAGATGTTAAACACGAGGTTGATTTGAGTTCCGATATGTAAGTGTTGTCTTATGCGGAAGTACGCCTAAGTGTTACAGATGAGAATTTGCGCTACTTTAGTTTTAATTTGTCTTAACGGTGCTATTTTTGAATTGGAACTTTTGGATAAAATCAACTCATTTACGTGGCTGAAAATCAAGGCTCTTTTTTCAAACAATTTAACACAAGATCGTTTTTATGCATACTAATTGCAGATTCGCAGAATACCCAGAAGTAATTTCGTTTTAGTTCTTCTGAAAAAATTTAGATAGTTGAAAATGAAGGAAAAGGATTGTAAACAATATTAGGAACCGTTCCTAGTGATTTTAGAATCGGCTCTAGTTTTGAAATAAATTGTAATTAGGTCAGACGTTAGACACGAGGTTGATTTGAGTTCCTAATTGTAAGTGTTGTCTTATGCGGAAGTACATCTACGTGTTACAGATGAAAATTTGTGCTACTTTAGATTCAATTTGTCTTAACGATGCTATTAAAATTGGTGATTTTGGATGAAATCAATTCATTTACCTTGTTGAAAATCAAGTAAATTTTTTTCAGACAGTTTAACACAGGATTGTTTTTATGCATGTTTAATGCAAATTCGCACACAACATAGAAATAGTCTCGCTCTACTTTGTCTGAAAATTATTAGATAGCTGAAAATGAAACCAGAAAACCTGAGAACTGAACCCACGAAAAATCATAACCTTTTCGACTCTGAGGCCGAACGCGAGGATAGTATAAAAGATAGCATATCGAAAAACAACTTGGCGTGGCTTTTTGTGAAAGATAATTTGACTCTAAAAACCTACAGCAGCACCAAATGGCCTAAGAAATTGAAACCCTCAGAAATGTTAAGTTTAATTGAAGGAGAGTTTTACAACCTCCAATTTAAAGATCAACCTTATTCTTGTCGTTTGCTGTGTAAAGGCAATTTTAAAAAGTAGAGGAAGCAATGAAGATTTTTCAAGCAGAACTCGACGATGGCAAAAATCCTTCTGATTTGCGGAAAAAAGTTCCTGGTGAGTCGAAGGCTCCGGTAATTGATGACGTTAACTTCTTGAGTCGTTCCCGCGCTCCGGTAATGAGGAGCAGAGAAGTCTGCCCAGGGCAATCAACTGAGCGGAAGAAATCAAAAAGAAGTCTAAAGTCGAAACTTTAACGCAGCCAGCCGTTCTCCAGGGCAGCCAAAACAACAACATGGTAAAAATTAAAGGTTTTGAATAATTCTAATCACAAACCAGATTCTATGGTTCCAGTTGTTCCTAAATCAAAATCAGTCGCCAAATTAAATAAACATTTATACATACATATATACATACATACATACAAACATACATACATACATGTATAATAATTATACTCATCGCAGACGTTAGTGGGTGTTTCTGCTCAACTTTGCTGTGATTGGAAAATTTCTGGTTTACCTGAGACCAGCACCAACATGTCTCTAAACAAGGGAACGAACAAAGACTATTGCGTCCCGAATTGCCCTTTTTTGAAAGACTATCTTGATACTCGCGTTCTGGAGATGAACGAGTCAATGAAAAGCTTCGAAGAGAAAAGAAAGATCGACGACAAGAAGCGAGCAAACCTTTGTGCAAGAGTTGACGAGCACGTTTGATTTTTTTTGCATAACAATTTGGTATCACTCTGCTTTAACTGCTAGGCCTTTTTTTGGCCTTACCCATGACGCAGTTGGTTACTTGAAAACTTGTTTCAGACTGCAGAGTTGAAAAAAAATTCGCTTTGTTGACCATTACGGCTACCAGTGCGTAGATGAATATCCATCCCGCAGCAAATCTACAGTTGCAGTTTTGCACAACGATGAAGATCTGATGACAATTCATGCCGGATCTGAAGTCGGAAAATTTGCAAGGGCCCTCGTTGAGAAACTGTTTTTAGGAAACGATCGTGCAGATGTGATCCTTGAGCCGAGAAGAGGTGAAACTGACGGCCGGAAAGAAGCGCCAAATGAAATTCTCGAAAAGTTCAGGAGTAGGTTTTTTAGTAAAATTTACATGTCCGCTTCACCATAGGAGTCATTGTTGCATAACAGCCTTAAATAGCATAAATTAAAAGATGGATATGCCCTTGACCTGAAAACCCAAAAACCCAAGTTTTGATGAGCAGAAAAAATGACCAGATTTTTCTGCCTGTTTTAGAAGTTGTAGAGCAAAAGTAACCAGATACACCAAAGCTGGCTTTCAATACTGCTAGAAAAGCTGCCAACCAATACGGCAAGGGTTGTCGGAAACGACATTCTAGTTTAGAAGCAAATGAGTAAATGAAGATCATAATTTGTAATGTGATGGCCATCTCCATGGGCTTGTATATTGTACTGTTGCGTTGTTTCCATTTATTTGTAGAAGTACAGTTCCCTAGAAAATTCTCGCCTTTCTGCAATTACTTTTCCTGGCGTGTTTAACCTAATTCCATGTTTTAATGATTTGATATTGTATCGTTTAGTTGGTGAGTCAGGATTATTGCCGTTTTCTGAACCTCAGATTTCTTTTTGTCATAAATTCAAAGTTTACTTGATAAAAGTTTTTCATGCATACAAATATAATTTCATACATACCTACACATAAACATACATTCGGAAATTTAAAGTTCATTGAGCTTCGCGGATGTTAATTGGTGTTTCTGCCCGTTTTGAGTTTCCACTAAGCGGATCTTTCCCGCTTCGACCGTTACTGTAAAACTTCAATAAAATTAAAATTCACGAACCTTAGCGGGTTTCTGCCTGCTTCGAACTTCCACTGAAAGGATCTTTTCCGCTTCGACCATCATTGTAGAGCTTCAATCAAATTAAAATTCAAGAACGTTAGCGCGTTTCTGCTTGCTTCGAGTTTCCACTAAGCGGATCTTTTCCACTTCGACCGTTGCTGCAAAACTTCAATAAATTTAAAATTCACGAATTTTAGCGGGTTTCTGCCCGCTTCGATATTCCACTAAGCGGAGCTTTTCCGCTTCGACCATTATTGTAAAACTTCAGTGAATTTAAAATTCATGAACGCTAGCGGGTTTCTGCCCGCTTCGACTTTCCACTATGCGGATCTTTTCCGCTTCGACCGTTATTGTAAGAATTCAATAAATTAAAATTCACGGACGTTAGCGGGTTTTCTGTCCGCTTCGAAATTTTCAAAGGTGCAGTGTGAAACGTTCGTAGTGTTACTTTGTTTGACTTTGTTTTTGTTATTGCCTTTTATTCTTTGCATGCATTTTTTAATTCATTCATTCACCTTGATTAAATTCTGATTGACTTTTTCAAGTCATATGATAACTTGCGATGAATTTGTAATTGTGGAAGTTGTGCGTCAAATGTTAAGCAAATTGGACGTAGTTCCTCAAACAATGCTCCCGTTGAGCAGTTTCGGAAAGGATCAGAAACGTTTGAAAGTAGAAAAACGACTTTTTAAAACTTAGTCGTCGTGTAAAGAACTCTATGAGGCCTCTATTGAGATGGGTTTCAACATCTTGCCAGACAGTTTTGGGGGCTTTGTCCTCTTCAATCATACAGGAAAAGCCTTCGCTGGAACCCCTAAGACCTTTTCATGTTGGGCCTATTGAAAGTGTTCCTCGGGAATTACAAAACGAAATGTTTGATTTGTCGGTTATGAGCGGGAGTTGGAACGGGATGAACTAGTAAATGACCCTGTACCTGCTCCGAATTTTTTGAAACAAGAGACGAAGAAACTGACAGAGCAATACATAAAGCACAAAGAGGATAATTGCAATGGGGAAATCATTTATCTACTTTTTTTCGACAAATTGGTGCAGAATGTTCAGAAGTACATTAATTAAATAGCGAAATACGCAGACCCAGAAACAACAACAGATCTAAAACTATCGAGTCTTTTTGAGGAAGATGCAATCCATGTGAAACTTATAAATAATGTTGACGGAGTTCAGTTTCGAGAATCTAGTGATTGCTCGGCTTACCCTCTCTGGGTTGCTATGGCTGACCTACCACCAAAACTCAGATCATCATTCGAAAATATTTTATTCTGTGCTTTTTAGTACGGCAAAGGAGAAATTTCGTGGGATCCCGTTTTTGATCACTATGCTTCATATTTCGAAAGTAGAGAATATTGAATACAATGAACGTTCGTACCAAATCCACTTCACTACAATTTTCTTGGTTGTCGACCTCGTGTGCAAACATGATGTACTGAAAATGAAAAAAAAAGACAACGGGTATTATGGCTGTGGGCTGTGTACTATGAGAGGATTTCGGAGATTTCCAGGTAGTCACTCGTACCCGAATAATCGCACCTCCACAATGAGGAATCCTGCAGAGCATGAGCACGTGGTTAGACTATTTGAGAGCGGAGTCGTTGTCGAAAGAAAGGGAAGAAAAGAAAAGGATCTAGAAGTTGACACCTTGGGTGTCAAAGGAAGCTTGAAAATTTTCGACATTGTTCCGAACCTGCCGTTGACCTGCCCAATAGACACCATGCATCAATGCCTTAAAGGTGTTGCTCACGATGTCATCAAATTTTTCACTGAACAACTCAGCTCGACTGAAATAGCCGAAAATGACAATACAACTAGCGAAGTACATTTGCCAAACAAATTCAAGCGGTCGATCAGATCACTGCGCTCACTTGAACAACAAAAACAAACCTAGCGAGTTGCGTAGAAAAGAATGAGATTTTCAATGAAACCCAAGCTAAGTTTCCAGAAGCTCGTTTATACGGCAGATTTCGAGGGCTCTTCTATCTTGACAGGCAGAGTTATACGTGATTGAACGCTAACAGTTTTGTTGCAATACGTGAGGATGGTGAGTTTCGTGAGTGGGTCAGATTCTACTGTTCGTAGATCGAAGTGCAATTATCTTCTGTTTAGTACAGCTGTACGAGATAATTGAAACAGTCGTTTTTGATCTCAGGTCGAAAGAATTTTAAAAGGAATGTCCTTGAGCCTCTTGCATATCTTGTTATTAAAAATCACGAACGTTAGCGGGAAATTTTAGTTTTCTGCCCGCTTCGACCGCAAACTTAAAACTGTAAATTTGAAATTCTCGGACATTAGCGGTTGTTTCAAATCGCTTCAAAGCACGCTTCGAAGTTTCAATAGATAATAGATATTTTTATGTTAGGTTTGGAGAGAGCTCTTTGGGCCTTGATTTGTATCTAGTGCTCTGCTCATTTCTCCGATAATCTCTAAACAAAAGAAATTGTATCTGTCTGTTTAGATTTGGAGAGTTTTGAATCCTGGTTTTGTATCTAGTGCTCTGTTCAATTCTCCTATAACCTTTTGTAACTCCACCACTGCCAGTCCGAAGTCCGGAATGAAAAAAGAGGAGGATAACATGAACAGAACATACTGAAAAAAACTCGAAAAATTGGTTATAAATTCAACTAGAGACTTTTTCCGACAATTTACAAATTTATAAATTTGCGAATTTCGCGATTAGCGAATTTTAAATATAGTTATTTTTGATAGGGTCATAGAATTGTTGAAATCGAACCAAACTCGGTGTGGAGTATCCCCTGTGTAGGAAGAGCATAGGAAAAAAGTAGTTTTTGGTATAGCTTGCCTAGGAAAAAAGTTAGCTTTTCATACGGAAATTTGCGAATTTCGCGAATAACGAATTTTAAAAATAGGTCTATTTCATCGGGTCGAGGAGTTGTCCAAATAAAAAAAAAACTGGGTATGGAGTATATCATTGGTGCTTAGAGTGTAATACAAGAAAACAAATTGCTAATTTGCTATAGGTTGCCTAGGAAAAAAGTTAGCTTTTCATAAGGAAATTTCCTATTATTTGCGAATAATTTTGAATAAGTAATTTTTTAAATAGGTCTTTTTCATCGGGTCTAGGAGTTGTCCAAATCGAACCAAACTTGGTATGGGTTATCCCCTGTGTAGCTAGACTCTTAAAACAAAAAAATTTTTTGTATAGCTTGCCTAGGAAAAAAGTTAATTTTTCATACGGAAATTTGCGAATTTTGCGAATAACGAATTTTAAAAATAGGTCTTTTTCATCGGGTCAAGGAGTTGTCCAAATTGAACCAAACTTGGATAGATTTTTCCCTGTGTAGCTAGACTCTAAAACCAGAAAAATTTTTGGTATAGCTTGCCTAGGAAAAAAGTTAGTTTTTCGTACGTAAATTTCCGATTAATTCGAATAATTAATTTTAAATAATTTTTAAAAATAGGTCTTTTTTTATCGGATCAAGGAGTTGTTCAAAGTGAACCAAATGATATCCCAGGCTACCGGTACTATTTAGCTTGTAAAACAAAAAGAATGGTCCGCATAACTTTCCTAGAAAAAAAGTTCGTTTTTCGATCGGAAGTATCGACTTATTCGCTTATTCTATTTTCAAAAAAACAGAAATTTCATCGGGTCAAGGAGTTGTTCAGATCAAACCAGACTGGGTATGGAGTATACCATGGATACCTAGAGTGTAAAACAAAAAGAATTTTTGCTACAGCTTTTCAAGGAAAAAAGTTAGTCTTTCGTATGTAAATTTCCGATTATTTCGAATAATTAATTTAAAATAATTTTTAAAAATAGGTCTTTTTCATCGGGTCAAGGAGTTGTCCAAATTGAACCAAACTTGGGATAGATTTTTCCCTGTGTAGCTAGACTCTAAAACCAGAAAAATTTTTGGTATAGCCTGCCTAGGAAAAAAGTTAGTTTTTCGTACGTAAATTTCCGATTAATTCGATTAATTAATTTTAAATAATTTTTAAAAATAGGTCTTTTTTTATCGGATCAAGGAGTTGTTCAAAGTGAACCAAATGATATCCCAGGCTACCGGTACTATTTAGCTTGTAAAACAAAAAGAATGGTCCGCATAACTTTCCTAGAAAAAAAGTTCGTTTTTCGATCGGAAGTATCGACTTATTCGCTTATTCTATTTTCAAAAAAACAGAAATTTCATCGGGTCAAGGAGTTGTTCAAAATGAACCAAACTTGGTTGGAGCATCCCAAGGGTATGTAGAATATAGGAGAAAAAGAATTTCTGGTATAGCTTGTCTAGGAAAAAAGTTAGTTTTTCATTCGGAAATTTGCTATTATTTCAAATGAGTAATTTTAAAAATAGGTCTTTTTCATCGGGTCAAGGAGTTGTTCAAAGTGAACTAAATGATATCCCAGACTACCAGTACTATTTCGGTTGTTGTACAAGAAGAATGGTCTGCCTAACTTTCCTAGAAAAAAGTTCGTTTTTCAATCGGAAGTATCGACTTATTCGCTTATTCTATTTTCAAAAATATAGAAATTTCATCGGGTCAAAGAGTTGTTCAAATCAAACCAGACTGGGTATGGAGTATACCATGGATACCTAGAGTGTAAAACAAAAAGAATTTTTGCTACAGCTTTTCTAGGAAAAAAGTTAGTTTTTCGTATGTAAATTTCCGATTATTTCGAATAATTAATTTTAAATAATTTTTAAAAATAGGTCTTTTTTATCGGATCAAGGAGTTGTTCAAAGTGAACCAAATGATATCCCAGACTACCAGTACTATTTCGGTTGTAGTACAAGAAGAATGGTCTCTCTAACTTTCCTAGAAAAAAGTTCGTTTTTCAATCGGAAGTATCGACTTATTCGCTTATTCTATTTTCAAAAATATAGAAATTTCATCGGGTCAAAGAGTTGTTCAAATCAAACCAGACTGGGTATGGAGTATACCATGGATACCTAGAGTGTAAAACAAAAAGAATTTTTGCTACAGCTTTTCTAGGAAGAAAGTTAGTTTTTCGTATGTAAATTTCCGATTATTTCGAATAATTAATTTTAAATAATTTTTAAAAATAGTTCTTTTTTATCGGATCAAGGAGTTGTTCAAAGTGAACCAAATGATATCCCAGACTACCAGTACTATTTCGGTTGTAGTACAAGAAGAATGGTCTCTCTAACTTTCCTAGAAAAAAGTTCGTTTTTCGATTGGAAGTATCGACTTATTCGCTTATTCTATTTTCAAAAAAACAGAAATTTCATCGGGTCAAGGAGTTGTTCAAAATGAACCAAACTTGGTTGGAGCATCCCAAGGGTATATAGAATCTAGGAGAAAAAGAATTTCTGGTATAGCTTGTCTAGGAAAAAAGTTAGTTTTTCATTCGGAAATTTGCTATTATTTCAAATGAGTAATTTTAAAAATAGGTCTTTTTCATCGGGTCAAGGAGTTGTTCAAAGTGAACTAAATGATATCCCAGACTACCAGTACTATTTCGGTTGTAGTACAAGAAGAATGGTCTGCCTAACTTTCCTAGAAAAAAGTTCGTTTTTCAATCGGAAGTATCGACTTATTCGCTTATTCTATTTTCAAAAATATAGAAATTTCATCGGGTCAAAGAGTTGTTCAAATCAAACCAGACTGGGTATGGAGTATACCATGGATACCTAGAGTGTAAAACAAAAAGAATTTTTGCTACAGCTTTTCTAGGAAAAAAGTTAGTTTTTCGTATGTAAATTTCCGATTATTTCGAATAATTAATTTTAAATAATTTTTAAAAATAGGTCTTTTTTATCGGATCAAGGAGTTGTTCAAAGTGAACCAAATGATATCCCAGACTACCAGTACTATTTCGGTTGTAGTACAAGAAGAATGGTCTCTCTAACTTTCCTAGAAAAAAAGTTCGTTTTTCAATCGGAAGTATCGACTTATTCGCTTATTCTATTTTCAAAAATATAGAAATTTCATCGGGTCAAAGAGTTGTTCAAATCAAACCAGACTGGGTATGGAGTATACCATGGATACCTAGAGTGTAAAACAAAAAGAATTTTTGCTACAGCTTTTCTAGGAAAAAAGTTAGTTTTTCGTATGTAAATTTCCGATTATTTCGAATAATTAATTTTAAATAATTTTTAAAAATAGGTCTTTTTTATCGGATCAAGGAGTTGTTCAAAGTGAACCAAATGATATCCCAGACTACCAGTACTATTTCGGTTGTAGTACAAGAAGAATGGTCTGCCTAACTTTCCTAGAAAAAAAGTTCGTTTTTCAATCGGAAGTATCGACTTATTCGCTCATTCTATTTTCAAAAATATAGAAATTTCATCGGGTCAAAGAGTTGTTCAAATCAAACCAGACTGGGTATGGAGTATACCATGGATACCTAGAGTGTAAAACAAAAAGAATTTTTGCTACAGCTTTTCTAGGAAAAAAGTTAGTTTTTCGTATGTAAATTTCCGATTATTTCGAATAATTAATTTTAAATAATTTTTAAAAATAGGTCTTTTTTATCGGATCAAGGAGTTGTTCAAAGTGAACCAAATGATATCCCAGACTACCAGTACTATTTCGGTTGTAGTACAAGAAAAATGGTCTGCCTAACTTTCCTAGAAAAAAGTTCGTTTTTCAATCGGAAGTATCGACTTATTCGCTTATTCTATTTTCAAAAATATAGAAATTTCATCGGGTCAAGGAGTTGTTCAAAATGAACCAAACTTGGTTGGAGCATCCCAAGGGTATATAGAATCTAGGAGAAAAAGAATTTCTGGTATAGCTTGTCTAGGAAAAAAGTTAGTTTTTCATTCGGAAATTTGCTTTTATTTCAAATGAGTAATTTTAAAAATAGGTCTTTTTCATCGGGTCAAGGAGTTGTTCAAAGTGAACTAAATGATATCCCAGACTACCAGTACTATTTCGGTTGTAGTACAAGAAGAATGGTCTGCCTAACTTTCCTAGAAAAAAGTTCGTTTTTCAATCGGAAGTATCGACTTATTCGCTTATTCTATTTTCAAAAATATAGAAATTTCATCGGGTCAAAGAGTTGTTCAAATCAAACCAGACTGGGTATTGAGTATACCATGGATACCTAGAGTGTAAAACAAAAAGAATTTTTGCTACAGCTTTTCTAGGAAAAAAGTTAGTTTTTCGTATGTAAATTTCCGATTATTTCGAATAATTAATTTTAAATAATTTTTAAAAATAGGTCTTTTTTATCGGATCAAGGAGTTGTTCAAAGTGAACCAAATGATATCCCACACTACCAGTACTATTTCGGTTGTAGTACAAGAAGAATGGTCTCTCTAACTTTCCTAGAAAAAAAGTTCGTTTTTCAATCGGAAGTATCGACTTATTCGCTTATTCTATTTTCAAAAATATAGAAATTTCATCGGGTCAAAGAGTTGTTCAAATCAAACCAGACTGGGTATGGAGTATACCATGGATACCTAGAGTGTAAAACAAAAAGAATTTTTGCTACAGCTTTTCTAGGAAAAAAGTTAGTTTTTCGTATGTAAATTTCCGATTATTTCGAATAATTAATTTTAAATAATTTTTAAAAATAGGTCTTTTTTATCGGATCAAGGAGTTGTTCAAAGTGAACCAAATGATATCCCACACTACCAGTACTATTTCGGTTGTAGTACAAGAAGAATGGTCTCTCTAACTTTCCTAGAAAAAAAGTTCGTTTTTCAATCGGAAGTATCGACTTATTCGCTTATTCTATTTTCAAAAATATAGAAATTTCATCGGGTCAAAGAGGTGTTCAAATCAAACCAGACTGGGTATGGAGTATACCATGGATACCTAGAGTGTAAAACAAAAAGAATTTTTGCTACAGCTTTTCTAGGAAAAAAGTTAGTTTTTCGTATGTAAATTTCCAATTATTTCGAATAATTAATTTTAAATAATTTTTAAAAATAGGTCTTTTTTATCGTATCAAGGAGTTGTTCAAAGTGAACCAAATGATATCCCAGACTACCAGTACTATTTCGGTTGTAGTACAAGAAGAATGGTCTGCCTAACTTTCCTAGAAAAAAAGTTCGTTTTTCAATCGGAAGTATCGACTTATTCGCTTATTCTATTTTCAAAAATATAGAAATTTCATCGGGTCAAAGAGTTGTTCAAATCAAACCAGACTGGGTATGGAGTATACCATGGATACCTAGAGTGTAAAACAAAAAGAATTTTTGCTACAGCTTTTCTGGGAAAAAAGTTAGTTTTTCGTATGTAAATTTCCGATTATTTCGAATAATTAATTTTAAATAATTTTTAAAAATAGGTCTTTTTTATCGGATCAAGGAGTTGTTCAAAGTGAACCAAATGATATCCCAGACTACCAGTACTATTTCGGTTGTAGTACAAGAAAAATGGTCTGCCTAACTTTCCTAGAAAAAAGTTCGTTTTTCAATCGGAAGTATCGACTTATTCGCTTATTCTATTTTCAAAAATATAGAAATTTCATCGGGTCAAGGAGTTGTTCAAAATGAACCAAACTTGGTTGGAGCATCCCAAGGGTATATAGAATCTAGGAGAAAAAGAATTTCTGGTATAGCTTGTCTAGGAAAAAAGTTAGTTTTTCATTCGGAAATTTGCTATTATTTCAAATGAGTAATTTTAAAAATAGGTCTTTTTCATCGGGTCAAGGAGTTGTTCAAAGTGAACTAAATGATATCCCAGACTACCAGTACTATTTCGGTTGTAGTACAAGAAGAATGGTCTGCCTAACTTTCCTAGAAAAAAGTTCGTTTTTCAATCGGAAGTATCGACTTATTCGCTTATTCTATTTTCAAAAATATAGAAATTTCATCGGGTCAAAGAGTTGTTCAAATCAAACCAGACTGGGTATGGAGTATCCCAAGGTTATATAGAATCTAGGAGAAAAAAAATTTCTGGTATAGCTTGTCTAGGAAAAAAGTTAGTTTTTCATTCGGAAATTTGCTATTACTTCAAATGAGTAATTTTGAAAATAGGTCTTTTTCATCGGGTCAAGGAGTTGTTCAAAGTAAACCAAATTGATATCCCAGACTACCAGTACTATTTCGGTTGTAGTACAAGAAGAATGGTCTGCCTAACTTTCCTAGAAAAAAGTTCGTTTTTCAATCGGAAGTATCGACTTATTCGCTTATTCTATTTTCAAAAATATAGAAATTTCATCGGGTCAAGGAGTTGTTCAAATCAAACCAGACTGGGTATGGAGTATACCATGGATACCTAGAGTGTAAAACAAAAAGAATTTTTGCTACAGCTTTTCTAGGAAAAAACTCAGTTTTTCGTATGTAAATTTCCGATTAATTCGAATAATTAGTTTAAAATAATTTTTAAAAATAGGTCTTTTTCATCGGGTCAAGGAATTGTCCAATATGAACCAAACTTGGGATGGATTATTCCCTGTGTAGCTAGACTCTAAAACCAGAAAAATTTCTGGTATAGCTTGTCTTGGAAAAAAAGTTAATTTTTCATTCGGAAATTTGCTATTAATTCAAATAGGTAATTTTAAAAATAGGTCTTTTTTATCGGATCAAGGAGTTGTTCAAAGTGAACCAAATGATATCCCAGACTACCAGTACTATTTCGGTTGTAGTACAAGAAGAATGGTCTCTCTAACTTTCCTAGAAAAAAAGTTCGTTTTTCAATCGGAAGTATCGACTTATTCGCTTATTCTATTTTCAAAAATATAGAAATTTCATCGGGTCAAAGAGTTGTTCAAATCAAACCAGACTGGGTATGGAGTATACCATGGATACCTAGAGTGTAAAACAAAAAGAATTTTTGCTACAGCTTTTCTGGGAAAAAAGTTAGTTTTTCGTATGTAAATTTCCGATTATTTCGAATAATTAATTTTAAATAATTTTTAAAAATAGGTCTTTTTTATCGGATCAAGGAGTTGTTCAAAGTGAACCAAATGATATCCCAGACTACCAGTACTATTTCGGTTGTAGTACAAGAAAAATGGTCTGCCTAACTTTCCTAGAAAAAAGTTCGTTTTTCAATCGGAAGTATCGACTTATTCGCTTATTCTATTTTCAAAAATATAGAAATTTCATCGGGTCAAGGAGTTGTTCAAAATGAACCAAACTTGGTTGGAGCATCCCAAGGGTATATAGAATCTAGGAGAAAAAGAATTTCTGGTATAGCTTGTCTAGGAAAAAAGTTAGTTTTTCATTCGGAAATTTGCTATTATTTCAAATGAGTAATTTTAAAAATAGGTCTTTTTCATCGGGTCAAGGAGTTGTTCAAAGTGAACTAAATGATATCCCAGACTACCAGTACTATTTCGGTTGTAGTACAAGAAGAATGGTCTGCCTAACTTTCCTAGAAAAAAGTTCGTTTTTCAATCGGAAGTATCGACTTATTCGCTTATTCTATTTTCAAAAATATAGAAATTTCATCGGGTCAAAGAGTTGTTCAAATCAAACCAGACTGGGTATGGAGTATCCCAAGGTTATATAGAATCTAGGAGAAAAAAAATTTCTGGTATAGCTTGTCTAGGAAAAAAGTTAGTTTTTCATTCGGAAATTTGCTATTACTTCAAATGAGTAATTTTGAAAATAGGTCTTTTTCATCGGGTCAAGGAGTTGTTCAAAGTAAACCAAATTGATATCCCAGACTACCAGTACTATTTCGGTTGTAGTACAAGAAGAATGGTCTGCCTAACTTTCCTAGAAAAAAGTTCGTTTTTCAATCGGAAGTATCGACTTATTCGCTTATTCTATTTTCAAAAATATAGAAATTTCATCGGGTCAAGGAGTTGTTCAAATCAAACCAGACTGGGTATGGAGTATACCATGGATACCTAGAGTGTAAAACAAAAAGAATTTTTGCTACAGCTTTTCTAGGAAAAAACTCAGTTTTTCGTATGTAAATTTCCGATTAATTCGAATAATTAGTTTAAAATAATTTTTAAAAATAGGTCTTTTTCATCGGGTCAAGGAATTGTCCAATATGAACCAAACTTGGGATGGATTATTCCCTGTGTAGCTAGACTCTAAAACCAGAAAAATTTCTGGTATAGCTTGTCTTGGAAAAAAAGTTAATTTTTCATTCGGAAATTTGCTATTAATTCAAATACGTAATTTTAAAAATAGGTCTTTTTCATCGGGTCAAGGAGTTGTTCAAAGTGATCCAAATTGATATCCCACACTACCAATACTATTTCGGTTGTAGTACAAGAAGAATGGTCTGTCTAACTCTCCTAGAAAAAAGTTCGTTTTTCAATCGCAAGTATCGACTTATTCGCTTTTTCTATTTTCAAAAATATAGAAATTTCATCAGGTCAAGGAGTTGTTCAAATCAAACCAGACTGGGTATGGAGTATCCCAAGGTTATATAGAATCTAGGAGAAAAAAAATCTGGTATAGCTTGTCTAGGAAAAAAGTTAGTTTTTCATTCGGAAATTTGCTATTATTTCAAATGAGTAATTTTAAAAATAGGTCTTTTTCATCGGGTCAAGGAGTTGTTCAAAGTGAACCAAATTGATATCCCAGACTACCAGTACTATTTCGGCTGTAGTACAAGAAGAATGGTCTGCCTAACTTTCCTAGAAAAAAAGTTCATTTTTCAATCGGAAGTATCGACTTATTCGCTTATTCTATTTTCAAAAATATAGAAATTTCATCGGGTCAAGGAGTTGTTCAAATCAAACCAGACTGGGTATGGAGTATACCATGGATACCTAGAGTGTAAAACAAAAAGAATTTTTGCTACAGATTTTCTAGGAAAAAACTCAGTTTTTCGTATGTAAATTTCCGATTAATTCGAATAATTAGTTTAAAATAATTTTTAAAAATAGGTCTTTTTCATCGGGTCAAGGAGTTGTCCAATATGAACCAAACTTGGGATGGATTATTCCCTGTGTAGCTAGACTCTATTGCCAGAAAAATTTCTGGTATAGCTTGTCTAGGAAAAAAGTTAATTTTTCATTCGGAAATTTGCTATTAATTCAAATAAGTAATTTTAAAAATAGGTCTTTTTCATCGGGTCAAGGAGTTGTTCAAAGTGATCCAAATTGATATCCCACACTACCAGTACTATTTCGGTTGTAGTACAAAAAGAACGGTCTGTCTAACTTTCCTAGAAAAAAAGTTCGTTTTTCAATCGGAAGTATCGACTTATTCGCTTATTCTATTTTCAAAAATATAGAAATTTCATCGGGTCAAGGAGTTGTTCAAATCAAACCAGACTGGGTATGGAGTATACCATGGATACCTAGAGTGTAAAACAAAAAGAATTTTTGCTACAGCTTTTCTAGGAAAAAAGTTAGTTTTTCGTATGTAAATTTCCGATTATTTCGAATAATTAATTTTAAATAATTTTTAAAAATAGGTCTTTTTTATCGGATCAAGGAGTTGTTCAATATGAACCAAACTTGGGATGGATTATTCCCTGTGTAGCTAGACTCTATTGCCAGAAAAATTTCTGGTATAGCTTGTCTAGGAAAAAAGTTAATTTTTCATTCGGAAATTTGCTATTAATTCAAATAAGTAATTTTAAAAATAGGTCTTTTTCATCGGGTCAAGGAGTTGTTCAAAGTGATCCAAATTGATATCCCACACTACCAGTACTATTTCGGTTGTAGTACAAGAAGAACGGTCTGTCTAACTTTCCTAGAAAAAAAGTTCGTTTTTCAATCGGAAGTATCGACTTATTCGCTTATTCTATTTTCAAAAATATAGAAATTTCATCGGGTCAAGGAGTTGTTCAAATCAAACCAGACTGGGTATGGAGTATACCATGGATACCTAGAGTGTAAAACAAAAAGAATGTTTGCTACAGCTTTTCTAGGAAAAAACTTAGTTTTTCGTTTGTAAATTTCCGATTATTTCGAATAATTAATTTAAAATAATTTTTAAAAATAGGTCGTTTTCATCGGGTCAAGGAGTTGTCCAATATGAACCAAACTTGGGATGGATTATTCCCTGTGTAGCTAGACTCTAAAGACAGAAAAGTTTCTTGTATTACTTGTCTAGGAAAAAAGTTAATTTTTCATTCGGAAATTTGCTATTAATTCAAATAAGTAATTTTAAAAATAGGTCTTTTTCATCGGGTCAAGGAGTTGTTCAAAGTGATCCAAATTGATATCCCACACTACCAGTACTATTTCGGTTGTAGTACAAGAAGAATGGTCTGTCTAACTTTCCTAGAAAAAAGTTCGTTTTTCAATCGGAAGTATCGACTTATTCGCTTATTCTATTTTCAAAAATATAGAAATTTCACCGGGTCAAGGAGTTGTTCAAATCAAACCAGACTGGGTATGGAGTATACCATGGATACCTAGAGTGTAAAACAAAAAGAATTTTTGCTACAGCTTTTCTAGGAAAAAACTTAGTTTTTCGTTTGTAAATTTCCGGTTAATTCGAATAATTAATTTAAAATAATTTTTAAAAATAGGTCTTTTTCATCGGGTCAAGGAGTTGTCCAATATGAAACAAACTTGGGATGGATTATTCCCTGTGTAGCTAGACTCTATTGACAGAAAAATTTCTGGTATAGCTTGTCTAGGAAAAAAGTTAATTTTTCATTCGGAAATTTGCTATTAATTCAAATAAGTAATTTTAAAAATAGGTCTTTTTCATCGGGTCAAGGAGTTGTTCAAAGTGATCCAAATTGATATCCCACACTACCAGTACTATTTCGGTTGTAGTACAAGAAGAACGGTCTGTCTAACTTTCCTAGAAAAAAGTTCGCTTTTCAATCGGAAGTATCGACTTATTCGCTTATTCTATTTTCAAAAATATAGAAATTTCATCGGGTCAAGGAGTTGTTCAAATCAAACCAGACTGGGTATGGAGTATACCATGGATACCTAGAGTGTAAAACAAAAAGAATTTTTGCTACAGCTTTTCTAGGAAAAAACTTAGTTTTTCGTTTGTAAATTTCCGATTAATTCGAATAATTAATTTAAAATAATTTTTAAAATAGGTCTTTTTCATCGGGTCAAGGAGTTGTCCAATATGAACCAAACTTGGGATGGATTATTCCCTGTGTAGCTAGACTCTAAAGACAGAAAAATTTCTGGTATAGCTTGTCTAGGAAAAAAGTTAATTTTTCATTCGGAAATTTGCTATTAATTCAAATAAGTAATTTTAAAAATTGGTCTTTTTCATCGGGTCAAGGAGTGGTTCAAAGTGATCCAAATTGATATCCCACACTACCAGTACTATTTCGGTTGTAGTACAAGAAGAATGGTCTGTCTAACTTTCCTAGAAAAAAAGTTCGTCTTTCAATCGGAAGTATCGACTTATTCGCGTATTCTATTTTCAAAAATATATAAATTTCATCGGGTGAAGGAGTTGTTCAAATCAAACCACACTGGGTATGGAGTATACCATGGATACCTAGAGTGTAAAACAAAAAAAAATTTGCTACAGTTTTTCTAGGAAAAAAGTTATTTTTTCGTATGTAAATTTCCGATTATTTCGAATAATTAATTTAAAATAATTTTTAAAAATAGGTCTTTTTCATCGGATCAAGGAGTTGTCCAAATTGAACCAAACTTGGGATAGATTTTTCCCTGTGTAGCTAGACTCTAAAACCAGAAAAATTTCTGGTATAGCTTGCCTAGGAAAAAAGTTAGTTTTTCGTACGTAAATTTCCGATTAATTCGAATAATTAATTTTAAATAATTTTTAAAAATAGGTCTTTTTATCGGATCAAGTAGTTGTTCAAAGTGACCCAAATGATATCCCAGACTACCGGTACTATTTAGCTTGTGATACAAAAAGAATGGTCCGCATAACTTTCCTAGAAAAAAGTTCGTTTTTCGATCGGAAGTATCGACTTATTCGCTTATTCTATTTTCAAAAAAATAGAAATTTCATCGGGTCAAGGAGTTGTTCAAAATGAACCAAACTTGGTTGGAGTATCCCAAGGGTATATAGAATCTAGGAGAAAAAGAATTTCTGGTATAGCTTGTCTAGGAAAAAAGTTAGTTTTTTATTCGGAAATTTGCTATTATTTCAAATGAGTAATTTTAAAAATAGGTCTTTTTCATCGGGTCAAGGAGTTGTTCAAAGTGAACCAAATTGATATCCCAGACTACCAGTACTATTTCGGCTGTAGTACAAGAAGAATGGTCTGCCTAACTTTCCTAGAAAAAAAGTTCGTTTTTCAATCGGAAGTATCGACTTATTCGCTTATTCTATTTTCAAAAATCTAGAAATTTCATCGGGTCAAGGAGTTGTTCAAATCAAACCAGACTGGGTATGGAGTATACCATGGATACCTAGAGTGTAAAACAAAAAGAATTTTTGCTATAGCTTTTCTAGGAAAAAATTAGTTTTTCGTGTGTAAATTTCCGATTATTTCGAATAATTAATTTAAAATAATTTTTAAAAATAGGTCTTTTTCATCGGGTCAAGGAGTTGTCCAATATGAACCAAACTGGGGATGGATTATTCCTTGTGTAGATAGACTCGAAAGACAGAAAAATTTCTGGTATAGCTTGTCTAGGAAAAAAGTTAGTTCGACATACAGAAATTGGCTATTATTTCAAATAAGTAATTTTAAAAATAGGTGTTTTTTATTGGATCAAGGAGTTGTTCAAAGTGAACCAAATCGATATCCCAGACTACCAGTAATATTTAAGTTGTAATGCCAAAAGAATGGTCCGCCTAACTTTCCTAGAAAAAACGTTCGTTCTTCAATCGCAAATATCGACTTATTCGCTTATTCTATTTTCAAAAAAATAGAAATTTCATCGGGTCAAGGTGTTGCTCAAATCAAACCAGACTGGGTATGGAGTATACCATGGATACCTAGAGTATCAAAAAAAGAATTTTTGCTAGAGTTTGTCTAGGAAAAACTTAGTTTTTCGTACGTAATTTTCCGATTATTTCGAATAATTAATTCAAATAAATTTTTAAAAAAGGTGTTTTTCATCGGGTCAAGAAGTTGTCCAAATCCAACCAAACTCGGTATGGAGTATCATCATTGTAGTTAGAGTGTAAAACAAAAAAGAATTTTTGGTATACCTGGCCCAGGAAAAAAGTTAGTACCTGGCCCCGGAAATTTGAGAATTTCGCAATTAGCGAATTTTAAATATAGTTATTTTTGATTGGGCCTAGAAGTTGTTCATATCGAACAAAACATGGTATGGAGTATCCCTATGTAGTTAGAATGTAAAGCAAAAAATATTTTTGCTATGGCTTGTCTAGGAAAAAAGTTGGTTTTTCATACGAAATTTGCGAATTTCGCGATTAGCGAACTTTATCTATAGTTATTTTTGATTGGGCCTAGAAGTTGTTCAAATCGAACCAAACTTGGTATGGAGTATCCCCTGTGTAGTTAGAATGTAAAGCAAAAAGAATTTTTGCTATAGCTTGTCTAGGAAAAAAGTTAGTCTTTCATACGGAAAGTTGCGAATTTCGCGATTAGCGAATTTTAACTATAGTTATTTTTGATTGGGCCTAGAAGTTGTTCAAACCGAATTTTAAATGTAGTTATTTTTTATTGGGCCTAGAAGTTGTTCAAATCGAACCAAACTTGATATGGAGTATCCCCTGTGTAGTTAGAATGTAAAGAAAAAAAATTTTGCTATCGCTTGTCTCGGAAAAAAAAGTTAGTTTTTCGTACGTAATTTTCCGATTAATTCGAATAAATAATTTTAAATAATTTTTGAAAATAGGTCTTTTTCATCTGGTCAAGGAGATGTCCAAATCCAACCAAACTCGTTATGGAGAATCACCATTGTAGTTAGAGTGTAAAACAAAAAGAATTTTTGATATAGCTAGCCTAGCAAAAAAGTTGGGTTTTCATACGGAAATTTGCGATTTTCGCGATTAGCGAAATTTAATTATAGTTATTTTTGATAGGGTCATAGAGTTGTCCAAATTGAACCAAATTTGGTATGGAGTATCCCAAGGGTATATAGAATGTAGGGGAAAATAATTTCAGGTATAGATTGCCCCTGAAAAAAGTTACTCTGTTATTTATATTATTTTATCTAAAATATTTTGTAATTTATTATGTTTTTGTTATTGTTTCCGACAGTTCTTAGCTATTTTATTGTTTGCTTTTATTTTGATTTGGAAATAGAGTTTAGGCCTGGTTTTTGGCCAGTGCTTTGATCAAAAATCTACAATGGTTGAATGTTCATAACTCCACCGTAGCCGGTCCCCAGCCCGGTTGAGATAAGGAGGCGGGAAACACACCCAAATCATAATGGAAAAATCTCAAGAGTTGATTTTTTTTTAAATCAACGTGAGATATCTCCGACACTACAGTAGATAAATATATTTATCGACTCATTTATTGCATCTGATCAGACTACCGCGTGCTTTCGAGACGGTTTACGGGCCGAGGATTTTGCCGAAAAATAACGGGGAAAAGAGTGTAAAGAGTGTAAAAATAATATTTTCACACCGTTACTGCCCCCCTTATTAAGTGTGGAATTACGTATTAAAGTGTAATTTACGGGTGTAAAGGATAGAATAAGAGTGTTAAAAAGAGTGTAACAATAAGTTTTAACGGTGTAAAAAAGAGTGTAACAATAAGTTTTAACTTTGTAATCAAGAGAGTGTAAATATAAGTTATTCCACTCTTCTTCCATCGTTAAATCTTAAAATTAAACCACTAAAATTACAATTTAACAGGTAATTCCACCCTTTTTAAGCGGGGCTCTAACGGTGTAAATATATTATTTTTACACTCTTTACATTCTTTTCCCCGTTTTTTTGGGCAAAATCCTCGGCCCGGGGTTTACGATCTCCCATGTTGCTTAACAGCTCAAGACCAGTTGTGCCCGGAGATTCTGAAATTTTTATCGAGTAACATCTGATAAGACATGTTTTAATGGTTTTAAAATAACCCTATAACGTAGTCAAAATCCTATGAAAGTAAAAAAAAATATTCGGTCAATTAATCATTTGTGAAACAAAAAATTATTGATTCTTTTTTGGCGTCACTTTTATTGTGAGTATTAACTTGGTACTATGGCTGAACTTAGCAGTCCGAGATAGTTTTGGTCTTAGGCGAAAATTTTTCAACATGGTTTGATATTCGCCGCTACAGAGAAAGCACTTGACACTCGAATAACCTTTTTCATAATATCTTATAGGTCTTAAAAGACAACATAAGATACTTTTCTTTTGTTGCTCTGACACTTAAGTGTTGCATGCTGTAGCTATTTGGCTACTGCTTGAAAGCAACACTGAACTGTCTTCAATTTGAAGAGTATGCCATACTTTAAGAAATTTTATCCTATAAGGTCTGATAAAAATCTTATGAACTGGATGAGTCATAGCTTTCCTAATGTTTATCTTTCAAGATCTTAAAAGACTCTTATAAGATGATATACTATAAACATGTTTTCTCAGGCAGAATTTCTAGCGTGTAAGATCTTATAAGGCAGAATTTTTATCTTGTAAGATCTGAGAAAAGTGAACTTTTATCGTGTAAGATCTAAAAAGATGCTGATTAGAAATCCTTATCGTGTAATATCTTATCTGGTCTCACACGATGAAAGTTCCGCCCTAAGTGAACTTCAATCGTAAAAAAGCTGATAAGATACTTATCAGATCTTATAAGATAACAATTCAATTTTGCGAAATTGTTATCTTATAAGATCTGACATGCGTCTTATCAGATTTTGTAATATAATAATTAGTTTTTGCTGAATTGTTAATTTATAGGATCTGATAAGAATCTTATCAGAACTTATACGACTAAAGTTCACGTAGGCAGAATTTTTAACGTGTGAGATCTGATAAGATGCTGACCAACAATCTTTATCGTGCAAGATCTTATCTGGTCTTCCACGAAAAAAATTCTGCCCAATGGGAACTTTAGTCGTGTAAGAGCTGATAAGATAATTATCACATCTTATAAAATAATAATTCATTTTTGCGAATTTGTTATCTTATAAGATCTCATAAGTGTCCTATCAGAATTTGTCAGAAAATAAATCAAATTTTGCTGAATTGTTATCTTATAAGATCTGATAAGTATCTCATCAGATCTTACATGATAAAAGTCAACTTAGGGCAGAATTTTTATCGTGTAGGATCTGATAAGACATGTTTTAATGGTTTCAAAATAACCGTATAACGTAGTCAAAATCCTATGAAAGTAAAAAAAAATAACTGGTCAATTAACCAATTGTGAAACAAAAAAATTGTTTATTCGTTTTTGACGGCAGTTTTATTGGAGTGCTAACTAGATACTATGGCAAAAATAAGCTGTCCGAGTTACTTTTGGTCTTTGGCAAAATTTTTCGACCTGGTTTGATATTCACCGCTTCAAAGAAAGCACCTGACACTCGAATAACCTCTTTCATAATATCTTTTAAGTCTTAAAAGACAATATAAGATACTTTTATGTTTTTGCTCTGATACTTAAGTGTTGCATGCTGTAGCTTTTTGGCTACTGCTTGAAAGCAACACTGAATTTTCTTCAATTTGAAGAGTTTGCCATATTTTAAGAATTTTTGTCCTGTAAGATCTGATAAAAATCTTATGAACAAGATGAGTCATAGCTTTCCGAATGTTTATCTTAGAAGATCTTATAAGAATCTTATAAGATCTTACACGAAAAACTTGTTTTGTCAGGCAGAATTTCTATCGTGTAAGATCTTATAAGGCAGAATTTTTATCTTGTAAGATCTGAGAAAAGTGAAATTTTATCGTGTAAGATCTAATAAGATGCTGATCCAAAATCTTTATCGTGTAATATCTTACTACATGAACTTCAATCGTGTAAAAGCTGATAAGATACTTATCAGATCTTATAAGAAAACAATTCAATTTTGCGAAATTGTTATCTTATAAGATTTGACATGTGTCTTATCAGATTTTTGTAATATAATAATTAGTTTTTGCTGAATTGTTATTTTATAGGATCTGATAAGAATCTTATCAGATCTTATACGACTAAAGTTCACGTAGGCAGAATTTTTAACGTGTGAGATCTGAAAAGATGCTGACCAACAATCTTTATCGTGCAAGATCTTATCTGGTCTTCCACGAAAAAAATTCTGCCCAATAGGAACTTTAGTCGTGTAAGAGCTGATAAGATAATTATCACATCTTATAAAATAATAATTCAGTTTTGCGAATTTGTTATCTTATAAGATCTGATAAGTGTCCTATCAGAATTTCTCAGAAAATAAATCAAATTTTGCTGAATTGTTATCTTATAAGATCTGATAAGTATCTCATCAGATCTTACAAGATAGAACTCCACTTAGGGCGGAATTTTTATCATGTAGGATCTGATAAGACATGTTTTAATGGTTTCAAAATAACCGTATAACGTAGTCAAAATCCTATGAAAGTAAAAAAAAACTGGTCAATTAACCAATTGAGAAACAAAAAAAATTGTTGATTCGTTTTTGACGGCAGTTTTATTGGAGTCTTAACTAGTTACTATGGCAAAAATAAGCTGTCCAAGATACTTTTGGTCTTTGGCAAAATTTTTCGACCTGGTTTGATATTCACCGCTTCAAAGAAAGCACCTGACACTCGAATAACCTCTTTCATAATATCTTTTAAGTCTTAAAAGACAATATAAGATACTTTTATTTTTTTGCTCTGATACTTAAGTGTTGCATGCTGTAGCTTTTTGGCTACTGCTCGAAAGCAACACTGAATTTTCTTCAATTTGAAGAGTTTTCCATATTTTAAGAATTTTTATCGTGTAAGATCTGATAAAAATTTTATGAACATGATGAGTCATAGCTTTCCCAATGTTTATCTTACAAGATCTTATAAGAATCTTATAATATCATACACGATCAACATGTTTTGTCAGGCAGATATTCTATCGTGTAAGATGTTATAAGGCAGAATTTTTATCTTGTAAGATCTGATAAGGCAAGTTTTAATGGTTTCAAAATAACCGTATAACGTAGTCAAAATCCTATGAAAGTAAAAAAAATAACTGGTCAATTAACCAATTGTGAAATAAAAAAGTTTTTGATTCTTTTTTGACGGCAGTTTTATTGGAGTCTTAACTAGATACTATGGCAAAATTAGCTGTCCAAGATACTTTTGGTCTTTGGCAAAATTTTTTCGAACTGGTTTGATATTCACCGCTTCAAAGGAAGCGCCTGACACTCGAATAACCTCTTTCATAATATCTTTTAAGTCTTAAAACACAATATAAGATACTTTTCTCTTTGTTGCTCTGATACTTAAGTGTTGCATGCTGTAGCTTTTTGGCTACTGCTCGAAAGCAACACTGAATTTTCTTCAATTTGAAGAGTTTTTCATATTTTAAGAATTTTTATCCTGTAAGATCTGATAAAAATTTTATGAACAAGATGAGTCATAGCTTTCCGAATGTTTTTCTTACAAGATCTTATAAGAACCTTATAAGATCTTACACGATAAACATGTTTTGTCAGGCAGGATTTCTATCGTGTAAGATCTTATAAGGCAGAATTTTTATCTTGTAAGATCTGAGAAAAGTGAACTTTTATCGTGTAAGATCTAATAAGATGCTGATCAAAAATCTTTATCGTGTAATATCTTATCTGGTCTCACACGATAAAAATTCCGCCCTACGTGGACTTCAATCGTGTAAGAGCTGATAAGATACTTATCAGAACTTATAAGATAATTATTCAATTTTGCAAAAATGTTATCTTATAAGATCTGATGTGTCTTATCAGATTTTGTAAGATAATAAACAATTTTTGCTGAATTGTTATTTTATAAGATCTGATAAGAATCTTATCAGATCTTACACGACTAAATTTCACGTAGGCAGAATTTTTAACGTGTAGGATCTGATAAGATGCTGACCAAAATTCTTTATCGTGCAAGAGCTTATCTGGTCTTCCACGATGAAAATTCTGCCCTATGTGAACTTCAATCGTGTAAAAGCTGATAAGATAGTTATCAGATCTTATAAAATAATAATTCATTTTTGCGAAATTGTTATCTTATAAGATCTGATAAGTGTCTTATCAGAATTTGTAAGAAAATAAATGAATTTTTGCTGAATTGTTATCTTCTAAGATCTGATAAGTATCTCATCAGATCTTCCATAATAAAACTCCACGTAGGGCAGAATTTTTATCGTGTAGGATCTGATAAGACATGTTTTATTGGTTTCTATCAGACCTGATAAAAATTTTTTATCGTGTAAGACCTTATAAGTTATCTTACAAAGTCTTAGTCAGGCAACGCATTATCGTATAAGAAATTATAAGACATTTTTGTATTTTTGTGAGAAAAATGTAAGATCTTACACAATAAAAATTCTCAATTGTCTGGGGTAATAACAAAAAATTTGAAGGCAGTGGTTGAAAAGGACGAAAGAAAAGAATTCCTGTTCTCAAAGTCTGGCTGTAAGAGGAAATGTAAGTTGTGTCCAATAACAAAACTTTGTCTGTCATTTTGCACACTCAGTCGTTGAGGTGCTTTTTTCAATATATTACTCAGATAACTACTTGCACTGCTACAGCCAATTTTGAAGCAACTGAACGAATGTTTTTTTTCACAATGAGAGTTGCCTGCCTCTGTTGGTCTTACCCTGGTTAACGAGTCCATCATTGCCTGCTGTGATTTATCTTGGTTATTATGTTTATCATTTAGTAGTAGTAGTTGTTGTAACAGTAGTAGCAGTAGCAGTAGTAGTAGTAGTAGTAGTAGTAGTAGTAGTAGTAGTAGTAGTAGTAGTAGTAGTAGTAGTAGTAGTAGTAGTAGTAGTAGTAGTAGTAGTAGTAGTAGTAGTAGTAGTAGTAGTAGTAGTAGTAGTAGTAGTAGTAGTAGTAGTAGTAGTAGTAGTAGTACCTAGTTTCCAGTTTCAAACATAGGGAGCGTATTTGTGTCATCGGTGACCTCAATGCAGAGCCTGGACACCAGTTGAATGACACCATGAGCTGCAGAGGCCCGTTTGGAATGGGTGAAGAAAATGAAAACTCTGAAAAGTTGTTATCATTTTGCACTTCACACAAATTGCTCGTAGGTGGTACATGGTTCCAGCATCGACAAGTGCATCGGTACACCTTCAACCCTCCCGATCCGAGTTGTCGAAAAAAGATGCTGGATCACATTCTGTTTGCAGAGAGATACAGAGGATGTCTGACAAATGTGAGGTCCAGAAGAGGGAAAACCACAATTACCGATCACGAACTGGTCATTGCGGAAGTATCTATGAAACTTTTGTCTAAAAAGTCATGCTTCACGCCCAGAATCAGTTCTGCAAAGCTGCAAGATGAAACAACGCGTGACTTATTCACGCAGGAGGTCAAGTTACATCTTGATAAGAGCGGCGATTTCGAGAATACAGAGCAGTCTTGGGACAATTTTCGAAAAGCCCTGAACCAAGCAGCAGTGAAATGCCTCCTTCCGGACAAGCGAGTGAACAAACCTTGGATTTCTCCAGATTCTCTGGAACTTATCCGGAAACGAGCCGATCTACAGTTAAAGAAACACAGCAGCGCGGAGGTGCTGTTAGAGTTCACAAACTGCTGTAAGGAAGTCAGAAAAGCTCTACGTGCAGACAAACGGGCATGGCTTGAACGCAAAGGCCAAGAAGTGCAGAGCTTCGCGGACAGAGGCAACTTAAAGGAGGTTTTTGGGGCATCACAGCAGATTTGCCGAAACTGGAGGCCCCAGTTGACCAAATTAGTTTCAAGCACTGGCGTCAACTTACGGACGAAAGAGGAACGACTTGAACGCTGGACGGAACATTTTAGTCAACTCCTGAATCCCTCAACATTCAGTTGCAGTACGAGATTGGATCCCGAAGAAGCAGCTGAAAGCTTGCCGATTGACCTGAGCCCAATTCGATTTGAAGAAGTGCTTGAAGCTGTCCGCAGGTTGAAGAATGGCAAGGCAAGTGGACCCGATAACATTTCCTGTGAGATGTTGAAAGCACACAAGGGTATTGTCGAGTGGCTCTGGGACATCATAGATAAATGTTGGTCGACGGAATTTCTGCCCGATGACTGGAAGGTAGCAGAAATTGTCCCATTATACAAGAGTAAAGGAAAGAGGTCAGAGTGTTCGAACCACCGAGGGATCTCTCTATTGTCAGTACCAGGCAAAGTGTTCGCTTCCGTTACTCTCAATCGATGCAAAGATTCAGTGGATCGCGTCTTAAGGGAAGAGCAGTGTGGCTTCAGAAAAAGCAGAGGATGCGCCGATCAACTCTTTGCCCTGCTTCAAATAATAGAGAAATCAATGGCGTTTCAATTGGATATTAGCTTTTGTTTCATAGACTTTCGAGCGGCATTCGATTCTGTCGATCGTGAGCAGATGTACCAGATAATGAAACACTATGGTCTGCCGCAAAAAGTGATAAACATCATAAGAAACAGCTATGATGGATTCAAATGTCGAGTCAAAGCCGAAGGTGAGAAGGGACGCTTATTTGATGTCAGAACAGGCGTTAGGCAGGGTGATGTGTGGTCCCCAATCCTATTCGGCCTTGTCATCAACTACATTTTAGCTAACTCGGTGCATGGAGGATTAGACATTGGGAGATTGGTGGCTGACTTAGATTTTGCTGATGATGTTGCTCTCGTGGGGGTCTCAGACAGTGAGGTGCAAGAAAACCTACATCGAATCGAGGCCCTAGCGGAAGCCGCTGGTCTGAAGATTAATGTGGCCAAAACAAAGAATATGGGCGTAAAATGCGACAACCCAAATGTTGTTGCAGTGCCTAGTATCCAACAGAACGTGGAGATACTCACTGGAACACATAAAGGCAAACTAGGACTCCTGGCAGAGACATCTAGCCAGTCACGACTAACCATCGGCACGGAGGTGCTGCTGGGAACGAAAAAGAAAGCGGGCTGGTTCGAAACACAAGATGGCCGGAAGCTCAGATTGAAAAGCTTAGCGGAGGCTAAGCCAGCGTTGGTAGCTTCACAACAACAATCTGCAGTAGCGGATTTAGAGTCGCTAGAAAATGAGAGTGGGTCAGCGGTGGCTGATCAAGAGTCTTTAAGATGTCAGAACTGTCAGCGGCAATTCAGTACAGTTACCGGACGCAAAGTGCACCAAACAAGATTCTGCAAAGCCGGTTCGTCAAAGAATGTCGTCGACAAGTCAAAGTTCGAGCAACTAGAGGCGAGCCTCACCTGTGACAAGTGTGAAAGGAAGTTCAAAACAGTCAATGGCCGAAAAGTTCACCAATCGAGATACTGTGGCAAACCTAAAGCAGCTGCCACACGCGTGTTTTCCTGCAAAGTACAAGATGTTATCGGAAACGAGTTTGAAAACATAGAAGCGTTCAAGTATCTCGGATCATATGTCAGCCTCAAGCATGGAGACCTCCAGGAAGTCAATTGCAAACTTGCAGAAGGTAGACAACGGTTTGCTAACTTCCAAAATCTCTGGAAGAGCAAGCAGCTCAGCGTGCACCTCAAGTGCAATTTGTACAAAGCACTCGTTTTATCAGCCGTGCTGTACAGCTCAGAGACTTGGACTCTTTCGAAATTAATGGAGAGAAAACTTGAGAGTTTCCACTGTGGTTGTCTTCGGAGAATTCTACGTGTGTCATATCTGGAGAAAGCAACGAACGATGAAATTATGTCAAGATCGCGAATGCCCCAACTATCCACGATGATCATGCTCAAACGGATAAAATGGTACGGTCACATCCAGAGAATGGAACCAGGAAGATTAGCCCGCAGTGCCTTCGATTGGGACCCGCCCGATCAATACGCCCATGCCAGACGCGCTTCTGGGGGGCAACGGAAAACGTGGATGAGTCAAATCGAAGGAGACTGTGTACGAAACAAAGTATCGTTCACCAGATTGCAGGAGAAAGCAGCAACCGGGTCAAAGAATGCCTTCAACAATTTCGTCGTACAGCACTTCACAGAATAACCAAACAAATAACTCTTCTTGTTTTGTTTGTATTTGTATTTGTATTTGTATTTGTTGCCAACCGTGCCTTTATTTCATATTTGGAATTAAAGTGTTGAAACAGTAGTAGTAGTAGTAGTAGTAGTAGTAGTAGTAGTAGTAGTAGCTGTAAATGCCGTGCGTAAACTGAAAAACGTTAAAGCAAGTGGACCAGACGATATTTCTGCCGAAATGCTAAAGTTGCATAATGGAATCGCTGAATGGCTGTGGGACATTGTCAACAAGTGCTGGACTGAAGAAAATCTTCCACAAGACTGGAAGTTAGCAGAAGTTGTCCCGCTATACAAAAGCAAAGGAAAAAGATCTGAGTGTGGGAACTATCGCGGAATTTCACTGCTCTCGGTTCCTGGAAAAGTTTTTGCGTCAATCATCCTGAATAGATGCAAAGATTCACTTGATCAAGTGCTAAGAGAAGAACAATGCGGATTCCGAAAGAGCAGGGGCTGCACTGACCAATTGTTTGCGTTGAGGCAAATACTAGAGAAATGCATGGCCTTCCAATTTGACGTCAGTTTTTGTTTCATTGATTTCCGCGCTGCATTTGATTCGGTGGACCGCGAGATGATGTACAAGATAATGAAACATTACGGGCTCCCACAAAAAATTGTGAATGTCATCCGCAACAGTTACGAAGGCTTCAAGTGCTGCGTCAAGGCAGAGGGCGAGAAGGGCCAGATGTTCGACGTAAAAACTGGTGTTCGCCAGGGTGATGTATGGTCGCCTATTCTCTTTGGCCTTGTGATAAACTATGTGTTGGCTAATTCAGTTCAAGGAGGAATTGACATTGGACGTTGTGTTGCTGATCTTGACTTCGCTGATGATGTTGCCCTATTGGGCGTCTCTGATTCCGAAGTTCAAGCAAATCTACATAGAATTGAATCTTTAGCTGAGGCTGTTGGCCTAATGATCAATGTTGGGAAGACAAAGAATATGGGTGTTAAATGCGAAAAACCCGGAGTTATTGTACCCATTGCTCAAAGGAACGTGGAAGTTCTTACAGGAAACCGCAAAGGTCGTTTTGGGACTCTCATTGAGGCCGAAAACCAATCCCGACTACTCATTGGCAGAGAGGCGCTGGTGGGCAAAAAGAAGAATGCGGGCTGGTTTGAGACACTAGCTGGTGAGAAACTGAGACTGAAAAGTTCAGCGGAGGCTGAGCTTGTGACAGTTAGCAGCGACGAGAGGTCAGTGGTTGCTGATCTAGTGTCTACGACGAATAACAGATCATCTGCGGTCTCTGATGACGAGAGTTTTGTATGTTCAGGTTGTAAACGCCGCTTCGACACTGCAAGAGGCTGCAAAGTGCACGAAGCCAGATTCTGCAAGTCTAAGAATTCGAAGAGGGTCGAAGACAGCGCGTCAAAGTTTGTTGGGCTGGAAAAAAGCCTCACTTGTCAGAAGTGCACTAGGAAATTCGCGACTGTGAAAGGCCGACGAATTCACGAGTCACGATACTGCGGCAGAGAAAAGGCTGGAAGATCTCGCATTTTCTCCTGCAATGTCCACGATCGAGATGGAGTGGAGTTCGAAAATGTAGAAGCTTTCAAGTATCTCGGTTCTTTCGTGAGCTTGCAACATGGTGACCTAAAGGAAATCAGTGCCAAGCTGGCAGAAGGGAGACAGCGATTTGCGAGCTTTCAGAAGCTTTGG
>NC_134470.1:50624925-50745654 GCF_964194025.1 Convolutriloba macropyga | reverse complement strand
TACTACTACTACTACTACTACTACTACTACTACTACTACTACTACTACTACTACTACTACTACTACTACTACTACTACTACTACTACTACTACTACTACTACTACTACTACTACTACTACTACTACTACTACTACTACTACTACTACTACTACTACATCTATCAAAAAAACTGCTCTAGAAACAAGCTGTATAAGTGTTTCAGAAAGTTCATTGTGTTAAGAAGTCCAAAAATTTACTTGATCCACTTAACATTAAAGGTTTAAGAGATTTTTAGGTCAAAAATAGTGCTAAGTTTTGTTTTTTAATTTCCCACTTTTCCCATTTTTTCCCCCGCAATTTTTCCCGTTTTTCTCGATTTTTTCCCACTGAGATCTTAGCTAATTTTCCGGGAAGAACCGGGATCAGAAGTGAACGCAAGTTTCCCAGCGGGAAAAAGCGGGAAACTTACGCATATGCAAGTTTCTCGCCGGGAAATTGTGGGATAAGTAAGTTTATGCAAGATTTCCGGGAATCCCACTGGGATTTCCGGGAAACGATGCACCGGGTTTTTGTCTTGTCAAGCTATTTAAATAATAACAGAAGACTTATCCCTATCACATCGTTTGCTCGTAAAATTGAATTGGATTTCATTTCTGTTGCCTATAGTTGTGGCTATTTTTGTGACCGCATGATATAATCAGGATAATTACATGTCTCAGTGGTTTTGCCATGGAGGTATAAAAGAACCTATTTGAGGATTTCAGTCCATAGCAAAAAGATTTTAAATGACTCTGAATGTCTTTCTTTCTAGTGAAAAGTATTAGTGACTTTTCGAACTCTGTCCCCCTTTTTAAATTTTTTGTAAGGTTTTAGCTTCCATTCATTAAAGGCAGGCCGCATATTTTTTTCTCCTAAACGAAACCTTCAATTTGATAAACTTGCGAAATTGTTCATAACGGTCTAAGCTCAAACCAATGAATTTCTGTCTTTAATTCTGCCAATTTCCATGAAGACTATTGGCCTTTGAACTTTTGCCCTTTTTCGAATTTAACTTTTGGAATCTTGTCATATTAACACAGCAGAAACAGGTTCCATTAGCGTTGTACGCAGGCAGAAGTTTATTGTGTATATTTTGATTATTTAATAGCCTATTAATTTAATGGCTTGGGGGCTGTTTTCTTTTCAATTTTTTTGCGAAAAGTATTTGTTGTTATTTTAATAGTTATTTATTAACCTATTTTGTATACTGGAAGGTGTCAATGGCTTCCTTTTGGGTAACAGTAGAAACTATTTAGTTTTTTCAGTTGAGAGCTTATGGTTTTTCTGAATTTGATATCAATTAATTTTTTCAAAAACAAAATAAAATTTGTTAGGAGCACAATGAATCAAACCACTCCCCAAGTCAGTACAGAACAGTTGTGCCAGTGGCTTGCCAAAACTGAAACTGACTAAGTTTTCAGGAGATCCTCTGAAATGACAACAGTTGTCGAGTCTTTTTGATGTTGTTGTTCAACAAAACTAACCAGTGATACAGAAAAGATGCAATGCCCGAAGACCAGTCTAACGAGTCAACCAAAAGCAGCAACATCGGGAATGGAATTCAGCTCACAATCATACTATCATGCTTTGGATATACTCTGTGAGAAGTATGGCAGATCAGATGGCATAGTCAACGCGCAATTCAAGAAAATACTTACTCATCTTCCAATTTGTCACAAAGATTCTACGAGAATTGTCAAGTTTGCAAATGTGGTTACAAATGTGTGAACACCTTGACTCAACTTGGATACACATTAGACCTAGAAGCAGAAGCAGGGCTAATTTCAACAACTTCTTCCGCTACTGAGAGAACATTGGTTGCAATACAAGCAAGATCGTTGACTACTGAGAGGCAACCTGTTAATTATCAAAGAATGGCTTGCCTCCAAAGCAGTAATTCTTGAGAACTCCTGATTGCCTTTGCTTCAAACACAGAAGAGTCAAACAAACTAAAGAATCTAGAAAGTCCCTTCAAAGAGGGGCATCACCCTATTTGGACTCTTGAAAAGTTCAAATCATTGAAGGTAAATGGACAACGAGAGCATGTCCAGAAGTTCCGACTGTATTTCAATTGTTTGACACCAGATCACATGTCGTAGGACTGCAAAAGCAGGACGTGCAGTGTATCCAACTGTGGAAGGCGACACAACAGACTGTTGCACAGCGACTTACCGAAAAAGGATACTACAAAGAATGTCTCAGATGCTACAACAGTGGCAACTAACATCGCTCAAGGAGGACTCCCAGCGGTGCGAATCAATCTGACAAGTAGAGACTTAAGCCTAAATGTACTAGCAATAAGTAATTCAGGGTCCTCAATTTCATTTGTAAGCAAGTCAGTTGTGTCTAAACTTCAACTTCAAGGCCAAAAAGCGTCCTTATCAGTATTAGGGATCCAAGACTCAAAAGACGTCAAGACTGAAACAGTGCCGCTGGCCGTTTCGGCCCATGAGAAGTGTCAACCGTTGACAAAAAAACAATGCAAATCTATGTGCACGAGAATGTGAAGTTTGGTGATCACATTGTGCAGCTGCAAGAATTGAAAAAACATAACCAACATCTGAGAAAATTGCCAAATCGGAGCTACAATCTAAACGAGGTTCATGTGGTTCTTGGACAAGACTGTTACGACATTCATCACCCTTTCGAATTCAACAGATCAAAAGACAAAGCTGCACCATGGGCAGTGATATCAAAGATTGGCTGGGCCTTAAATGCTCCGCTACCAGTGAAGCAGACAGCACCTCTTGCCACGACAGCAACATCCATAGCAGATGAGAAACTAGCAAACCAGTTGAGTAAGTGGCGGGATATCGAGTCCTACGCTTCGAACTGCGATGTCACCGGTCCTTCGAAAGAAGAACAACGAGCAATCAAGACGTTGGAGGAGCAAACAACGAGAAACAACTTCTACTCTGCAATGAGGCAACTCAATTCCCCAGAATGGCGCTTGCAGAAAGACGAAACGCTAGGGGAGCGCTACCATGAAACCATTGTTACGCGGACGTCAACGTCGGTTACGTGTGGGAAGTTTACCATACCGAACTGAATGAAACAAAACACAAACTGCAGTGGTATTTACTGCATCATCCTGTCATCGACCCTCTCAAACCCGAGAAAATCAGAAGAGTGTGCAAAGCAGCAGCAAAGTACCAAAGTGTAGCCCTGAACGACAAACTTCCATCTGGACCTGACCTGCTGCAGAGTCTGATAGGAATTATTTTTTGCTTCCGAGATCACCAAATAGCACTCTCAGCCGAAATAGAAGCGATGTTTCTTCAAGTTGTTGTCCCAAACGATGACTTCCAATGCTTACAATTTCTCTGGCGAGAAGATCCAATGCATAGGATAGAAGTCTTGGTGTATACACGACACGTTTTTGGGGGCAAAGAGCTCGCCCATTTTTCCAAATTACGCTTTTCACCAAGTGGCGAAAGATAATGCAGTCAACAACGAAAGTCTCGTCAGAATATTTCAGCAAAACTCTTACAGTGACGACTTCCTAAAGACAGTCAGAACACCTCAAGGAGCAATCTAAGTCTACCAGAAAGTCAGAGACGTCCTCATCAAAAGTGAATTCAAATTGACGAAATGGATAGCAGGTGACGTTGAAGTCAAGTCACACATTCCAGAGACAGACAGGTCAACGGAAGTTGTGATAACTTTCGAAGCGGACCCAAAATCATCTTCAATCCTTGGACTGAACTGGAATGATGACACCGACAGTCTCATTGTCTGTCGTGGAAATGAGCAAGAAATTCCAGCAAAAAAATAACTCAGAGAATTGTCCTATCGTTTGTCCCAGCAGTGTTCGACCCACTTGAGATATGTTCACCATTAACCATACGAATGTGGTTTTTACTCAAAATCATCTGGGCAGCTAATGGGCAAGCATGGGACAAAGAATTTTCGGCAGACCACTCAAACTATTCATTGATTGGTGCTCTGAGTTGAGAGAAATAAGGACGGAAAATTCTCGAAAATGGACTTTATCAAACCTGAGACTCCACATTTTCACAGATGCATCAGAAGAGACAATGTGCATCGTGGCGTACCTGCAAGATGAAAAGACGTTAGGACTAATCTATGTAATAGGGAAATGTCTTGTGGCACCCATCAGACATATGACAATACCGAAGTTAGAACTCCAAGCAGCAGTTTTCGGAGTTCGTCTCAGAAAGCAGATAATCAGTGAACATGATGTCAAAATTGACAAAATCGATCATTGGAACAACTCATCAACAGTGCTACAGTGGCTACAAGCAGCGCACAGGAAAAACAGGTGTTCGTTGCGAGCAGAGCAGGGGAATTACTGGAAAACTCCAGTTATCGGAACCCGAGGAATGTCCATCGAAGGCCTAAGGGAGTCATTGCGGCTAAACGGGCGGGAATGGCTACAACGGAGCGACGATAACTGGTCAAAGCCATGGTGTCAGGAGAACGAACTCGAACCCGAGCAAGTTACCTGTACTGTAGCAAAAGAAACGAAACTAGACCAACTATTTGACTGGAGACGGTACTGTACCTTCAACCGAAGTAGAAACCCCATTGCATATTGCTTAAGATTCAAGACGAAGTAGAAGGGGACCATTAGAGCAGACGAAATTCATCAAGCACAGCAAATACTGTTTCGATTTGTTCAAAACGAAAGCTTCCCGAATGTTTCAAAGTCGATAGCAAAAGGCAAAAAAATCACCAAAACATTGAACATTGCCAAATTGTCATCCTTCATAGGAGAATATGGAACAATTAGAGTGAAAGGCCGACTGAAGCATCCAAACCTTGATTACAATGAAAAATACCCAATATTGTTAACAGCGAAACATCCAGCTGTACAACTTCTGTTGAAGAAAGCACATCAAGACAACCTACATGAGGGCACAGAATACGTTAGAAACATACTCCAACAAGTGTACTGGATCATCGGGTTGAGAAATGCGTTGACAAAATTACGTCGGGATGTATCAAATGCAGACAGAGGAACGCCAACCCAATCCACCCACCGATGGAAGACCTACCCTGAGAACGACTTGATGAACTTGTGTTCCCATTCACCCATACTGGAGTCTAATACTTCGGAGCCTTTGAAGTGAAGTTCCTACGACGTATCTTGAAGTGATGGTGCTGCACCTTCACTTGTCTGACAACCAGAGCAGTGCACATCGAAGTCTCAGGTCATTGGACAACGAGTCGTGTCTAGCTGCAGTGACAAAATTCATCGCAAGACGTGGCTACCCAAGTACCATCATCAGTGACAACGGAACACATTTCGATTTTCGTAGGAGCAGCGAACAAGCTGAAATTATTCATGAATGAGTGTGATGAAGCTAAGATTGAGAGTGATTTAGCACAGAAAATGATTGTTTGGAAATTCGCTCCGCCTGGAGCCCCACACTTTGGTGGCATCTGGGAAAGATTGGTTCAAAGTTGCAAGAAGATCTTGTTTGCAATCTTGGACAACCGAAGCCTCGCCGATGAGGTACTGAGCCCAACAATGTGTCTTGTAGAGAAGACTCTCAACGCAAGACCCATGACAGCAGTAAGTGACGACGCTGAAGATTCGACAGCACTCACACCAATTCATTCCTTGCTAGGACGAGAGAACGCGAGCGCACCATTCATGCCATCCAGTGAGCGCTACGATGACCTGACAAAATGATTCAAAACGGCTCAAGAATAAGCCGACATGATGTGGAAAAGATGGGCTCGTGAATACCTTCCACAATTGAACCAGATCATGTGGTCAAAAGAACATGTGCGAAACCTGTAAGATGGCGAGTTATTATGGCTAGTAGATGACTCTGTGAAACGCTGTGACTACAAACTGGGACAAATCATTGAGATCCTCTTTAGCGACAACGGTGTTTTGAGATCAGCGAGAGTCAAAATGGCACATGGAGAGCTAAACCGGTCAGTCGTGAAGTTAGCGCCAGTATTCTACGATGGTGTTTCTGAAATCGAAAACAGGGCCGGCGATGTTGGCGCCACTTCAAATTGGCTACAAATGCCATCAGACAGCATGAACTAACGTTTGAAACTAAAAAAATTTAGAGTTTGTCAAAACTCAAAATTGGGCAAAACTGAAAGCTTTTACAAGTTGGGACCGAAATTTTGTACAGCCCCCGTTTTTGGAAGGGATAACCCGAGCAACATGAGGTTATGGCACAGAGTTAGAGTTGCCCTTAAACTACTCATGGACTAAACAAACGTTATTGCATCAGACCCAAAAGTGTGGCTTTTAGCACTTATATGGTGCAAAATTGGTATTTTTCAATATTTTGTTATTTAATAATAATCTTCTTAGATTGTTTATTTTATGAGACTTTAGGTGACCATTAAAGGTCAAATAACTTACATTGCATTCATTTACAGCCGCGTAATAACCATCTGTGCTTATGTCAACAAAAGTAAATATTGCAGTAATATGACATTTACTATGAAAACAAAGACCTAAATCATTTTCTTGATTAACCAATCAGAGACAAGTGCCAATGATGTTATAAATGATAAATATTTGATTATTTACTTTAACCCAATTGTTTGATTAGTCAAACCGTATTGTATTTAGAACCATTAGAAACTGTTACCAAGAGCAGTTGGCTCTCAGATAGACTAAAATTTGATTCTTAACAACTTTAGTCCTTTTTGCTAAGTTTTGCTAGATCTTAAGATCTTGCGAATTCTAAGTTAGTTGAACTTAGTTGACGAGGAGTTTGCCACAATACTAGCTACTGGTTGAAGCCTTACAACTTTCAGCACTAGATTGAACATAGATTATCACTTAGGATTTTCTTAACTTCCATCAACAAAATTAAAGTTACAGTCCTTTAAATACGTCCGAGCGACTAATTATTTCTGCGAGATCGTTAGTCAATCGAACCCAGCGAAGAACCAGGCCGGCGTAAAACTCGAAAACCAGGCTTTTATATATCGGTTCCGCTGAGGTTCTTGAGCAGCCGCAACAAGTAAACAGTACTATCCAAAATTTGTCTAAATTTGAGCATTATTCCACAGTCAATTTTTGTGTTTCCATAGTATGTAACCTCTATATGCCGTGTAATTTCAGCCTAGATTCCCGTCAAACGTTAGCTTTGACAGAATATTTGAAACTACTCTATTGGAAAGAAACTCTTTTTCTCACAAGATTTTAGCCATCTAAATTAAAACTGGTTTTTCTAAGTGTTTTACGATTCCTTAATTTATCCTCTTTCATGTCGATTTTCATTGTGAATTGTTAATTTGCAACAAAAGTTAGAGTTTGCGAAGGAAAAAGAGGGTTTTACAAAACATGCTTACCTTTAAGGTTGAAAATTCTGATTTTATAGTATAAAATTCAGCACAACAATGTGTCTTGTAGAACAGACTCTCAACGCAAGACCCCTGACAGCAGTAAGTGACGAACCTGAAGATTTGACAGCACTCACACCTAATCATTTCTGGCTAGGACAAGAGAACGTGAGTGTTCCATTCATGCCATCCAGTGAACGCTACCACGACTTGAGAAAATCATTCAAAACGGCTCAAGCATATGCCTCCATGATCTGGAAAAGATGGACTCGCAAATATCTTCCACAATGGAACCCGAGATCGAAGTGGTCAAAAGAACATGTGCGAAACCTTAAAGAAGGCGAGTTAGTTTGGCTAGTAGATGACTGTGTGAAACGCTGTGATTACAAACTTGGACGAATCATTGAGATCTTCACTGGCAACGATGGAGTTGTGAGATCAGCGATAGTCAAAATGGCACGTGGAGAGCTAAACCAGCCAGTCATGAAGTTAGCGCCAGTATTCTACGATGGTGTTTCCGAGATTGAAAACAGGGCCGGCGATTTTTTCGTGTTGATTGGAAGTTTTGAGTGTGAACTATCAGCTAAAACTCTCTCAATTTGCGGATTTGTTATTGCAAAAGCTTTCAAAAATCTCAACTCTGGTCAGTAAAATTTTTTTTATTATCGATTTTCATTTGAGGTAGTCATCTGAGACAAGATTTTGTCAGAGTGGATCGCTTGCAAGAGAAATTGAATTTTCTTTCTATTACTAAGGTTTGCGTCACTTCAAATGCGCTAAAAAAGCCATCAGACAGCAAGAAATAACTTTTTAAACTGAAAAAACTTGAAATTTGTCAAAACTCAAAAATGGTCAAAACTGAAAAAAAATTTTACAAGTTGGGACCGGAAATTTGTCCACCCCCCCCCCCCCCCCCCTCCCCATATTTGGGAAGGCAAAACCCGAGCAACCCGAGGTTATGGCAGACGGTTAGGGTTACCTCTAAGCTACTCATGGACTCAACGAACGTTATTGCTTCAGACCCACAAGTGTGTCTATTAGCACTTATATGGTGCAAAATTGGTATTTTTCAATATTTTGTTATTTATTAATAATTTTCTCAAGTGTTTATTTTATGAGACTTTAGGTGACCATTAAAGGTCAAATAACTTACATTGGATGCATTTACAGCCACGAAATAACCATCCGTGCCTATGTCAACAATAGTAAGTATTGCAGTAATTTGACATTTACTATGTAAACAATGACCTAAATCACTTTCTTGATTAACCAATCAGAAACAAGTAGCGATGATTTTATGATGATAAATTTTTGTTTATTTACTTTAACCCAATTGTTTGGATAGTGAAACCCAATTGTATTTAGAACTATTGAAAACTGTTATACAGAGCAGTTGGCTCTGAGATTGTCTAAAATTTGATTCTTTAAAAACTTTAGTCTTTTTCGCAAAGTTTTGCTAGATCTTAAGATCTTGCAAGTTCTAAGTAGGTTGAGCTTTCTTATAAGGAGTTAGCAACAATACTAGCTACTGGTTGAAGCCTTACAAACTTCAGCACGAGATTGAACATAGACATAGACTATCACTAAGGATTTTCTTAACTTGAATCAACAAAATTAAAGTTACAGTCCTTTAATACGACCGAGCGACTAATTATTTCGGCGAGATTGTTAGTCAAAGGCTCGACAAAAACGTGGTATGAAAAGACCAAGCTCGATTAAAATAATCCTTGAACAGTCTTTTTTATGGTCATTTAGACTTGTGCGCGGCCAAATTAGTTACTTCCGGAAATCAGCTTGACTCAGATTTGCTTCTGAACTCAAGCTTGGCCGAAGATTTTAAATCCGGACATGGGCTCAATCTAAATTGGCTCCTAGACTTTAGCTGGACCCAAATTTGATGCTTGTCAAACTTACGGACAATGTTGGTTCTGCTGGACTGGTATGTACGTTTCCACACGTTAGTTCGCCATTTTGATGAAGTCTCATCGCATCGCTGGTGCAGATAACAATGGCCAGTATCCTCGTTACCATGGGACAGAACACCAGATTGATTTAACATAGTCTTGCGGTGCACTCCATGTTGATCATCTAGTCTCCAAGTGAAATAGGAGCATGGAAAGATCACTGTTTTATTTGGTCGCGCTTTATTAGTGAATGGAGGAGGGCAGTTTTGTCTGTTCGTTTGATCCTGTACTTTGGACAGGCATTTGCGTTTGCACTCATCTCGACTGATAGAAGGGTAATAAAAACACAGTCCAACATCTTTGCATTCTCTGTCACTCACAAACAGCTCAAAGTTTCTATCTAAACGAAGCATGACTTCTAGGTATCATGTGATTAATTTATTGAAGCCACTGAAAGGAACCAGGTAAAAAAATTGTGGTAAGTAGAGTTCTAGTGTGCTCCATTTACAGGGCTACAAGATTTCGGTGACGGAGTTCAATTACGATCCATTATAGGATAATTTTCCCTACAATTTTGCAAGTAGTGCTATGTGAAAGATTTCAAAATTCGCGCACGTCTGTTAATCAAATCCTATCATACCTGATAATTTTTAGTTTGCTGAGCCATCATACTGCCGATTATTACTTAACGACACACGAAATTAGAGAGTGACCTGATCAATGTTTATATGGCGCCAGCATTACCCGCCATGTACCCGAACAAAAAAATTTCAATTGATTCGAGCTGATTTTGGTATTGAGCGACAAAAGCATTGCAAAGTATAACTAATATACTGCTTTGGGATAATGGAATAAACCATATTTTTTTGTTTAATAGTATAAACCAATTAGTAGGATCAATCTTTTGTCACCATGTCCCACATCGTTAGGCCCTTTTTACATGTATTAAAAATGCATCGGTATCGTCGGTTTTTGAAATGCAAGGGAGATTCGGTTTCGTCTTTTTTGTCGTCGCATTATTCTTGTTGTTTTGTAAACGTAGGAAAGCAGCGGTATCAAGGTTCCATCCAGTTAATTTTAGAACAATGATGGTAATATAAAATACTGTCGGAAAATGATCTCATGTTGAATAAAAAAAACCACATTTTGAGTTTTCCTGTATTTTCTGGTGGTGTTTCACTCCTCCTTTCTTATCCGGGCTGAGGACTGGTTACGCCGGAGATACAAAGAGACAACTATAGGAGAAATGAGTCCGATCAAAAGGTAAAAATCAGCGCTCTAAGACTCTCCTCCGCGCTGATGGAGGAAAAACTGTTGAGGAGAAGCTAAATTGTTGACAGGAAAAATTACAAATTTTTACAAATAGCTTATTCTGTGTTTTCAAAACAATTGGGACATTTTTCACATCGAGACTCTTGTATATTAATTTTCCCTAACAACATACTGAAGGTTTCCTGCGTTGTCAACCAAACACGCCGACCATTTCTGAGTCTTGAAACCAAAAACAGTAAACTTTTTTACGTCTTTTAATCAGCCATATCAACTGTGGCTAAACCTAACATGCCAAATCTTTCCTACGCTCCGAACCCAACATACCGAATCTTGCAAAAACCAACATACCGAATCTTTCCTACGCTCCGAACCGAACATATCGAAGCTTCCTTACGGTCCAGACCGAACACACCGATAATTTCTTACATTTAAAACCAAAGATACTGAACAAACCGAACATATCGACCAATTCTTACATAGAAAACCAAACATACCGAACATTTCTTGCGTAGTTTTTGTTCGGTTCCCTCAACAAGGGTAAGCAAAAACAAGAACTTATTCCCCGGTGCATATAAGATAGCTGTCGCAAAAAAAATAGATTCTTTATGCAATAACCTGGCATTTCTATGTTCCTATATGACCTGAATTATTAGGATATACACAAAAATTTAAGAAAACAAAACATATAAAAAACTATATGTCAGTTTACTGCTAAATCATCTATGGTAAGATTGTTATACAAAAATGTTTTAAATGTTTTCTTCTTAAGGGTTGAGTACTGAAATCCACTGGGTGCTAACTCCAGGTTGCGAATGTTCCAGTTAATTAACTCATCGTGGCTGTAAACCTTTTTTCTGAACACATTCCCCTCGTGAATCGAGAACCAGTCAAACGCAGTTTGACTGGTTTTCTTCACGTTAACTATTGGGCACTCTTGTTCTCCTCCGTGAAATCAATTTCCTCAGGGGATAAAGTGCCAAAACTAAAATTAACATTCAATTGCATTTCCCTTTAAATAAAAACTTTTCATCAAAGGAGTGTTCCGTTTGGCCTGGAAACAAGTGTAGTCTATCATGAAAAATATTTCATATTAATCACTTTTTCATTTTTTGAGGAGTTAATCAAAAACGAAAGCTTCACAAAAAAGCATTGGTTTTCACAATAAAAAATTTCTTCATTTTATCATTCAGTTGAGTTATATATAAAAGAGACAATAATTTGCCTCTTCAAGCGATCATTGTTCTTAAGTGCTATGAATTATAGGCTCAATTGATTTTTTTTCTGTTTAGTCAATTTTGAACGATCGATATATTTGTTATATTGAGTTATCAGAAGTATCGTTGGAAAGCTTAAAAAGCTTTGAAATCAAAATTAAAAAGGTCCTTCATTCTCAAATTTTCTCACTTTTAATAGTGAGTATTGGCAAATCTTACTATTTCGGTCAAACTTTGCAATACTTTGCTAAAAAATTTAAAAGAGCTATATCTTTTTTTTCAATATTTTTGATGAGACAGAGTTGCAGATGTTTTGATTTTATTTGTTTCCTTTGGTTTGGCTAATTTTTGAAATATTTAAAACTTTTTTCAATCCATTTTCAACCGAATCCGATTGTCTAGCAGAAATTGATGTTAACTCTAAACAGCACTGCCCTCAGACCAGCTAAAATTAATTTTGTGAACTGAAACGAGGACTCTTTGAAGCTATACTATCTCGCAAAATCATTTAGAACAGAAGGTTGACAGTTTTGTGCTATATTACATGAACGTAGAGAAAATTTCTATTCTTTTAGAGCCCTTATCCATCTATTTCATCTTTTTGTTGATTATTGAAACAAATACAAGATAATAGAAGTGTTGATGCAATAAAGGGCACATTATTGATTCCTTATCTGCTGCTTACAATCCTTGAAGTTCCTATTTCTATGTGTGCTGTAATTTTTTTTATAATTTTCATTGTTTTTGCTTGATGTCAACCAAAGATTAAAACCGAGAAAAATTATTAATCCCCACGGAACCCTAATTGAAGCGAAAAACACAGACAGTATTTTAAATCAGTAAAACTTTCGAGCTCCTTCGGAAGTTGAGCAAAAATTGGTGTTTGAATAAGTCTTCTTAACATGAATTTTCACAGAATTTTTTTACTGGCTGCAATTAAAAATCAACTGTTGATTACGGCTGGTTTTCGTCTGCCCGCGAATGATGCAAAGTTGCTTTGTGATATATTTGTTATACAAGTGCATGCCTGCTATTTTTGAACCAACCAATGAGTGGTTTCACAATTTTTTGCCTTTGACATTTTTTTTGCAACATTGTAAACAAATAAATATCGTTTTCGATGTTTTGTTTTCTTATCAAATAGAATAAGTTTGGCAGGTCCACCTGCATTAATAAGAAAGAACTTTGCCTGTGAGAATAAGTTTAACATTCAGTTCATTGTTTCTAGCTTTCATGCCTTCAACACTATTTGTTTTCATAAAAATTCACGGGCATTAGTTATCACTTAGAAAACATTTTCAATAATAAATAAAGTTCAAATGACTTCTGTTTCACTTGTTTCATCATATTAACAAGGCGGCTCGGTAATGGGCAATGGCATATGAGGTTCCGACCCCGCCCATCCACAATTTTGGCATAATTTTCTACCAAATGAGGAACAGATAGAAAAACCCTAAACTTATTTTTTTGGAATCCCAAAAAACCCAAAAAAGCCCAAGTATTTCTCAAGTAAATTGTGTGTGAACGATAAGATAGCCTCCAAAGCAATTAACACAGTGGAGTAAAAATTGAAGCATAAGATTGCTGTGATATGCCGATATTAAGAAAGCGAGTCCAGACGAACAGCAAAATCAAACAACAACAAAAACAAACATTAATTACATCAAAAACTTTATGTCCGTTTTAAAAACAAAATTTCATAACAAAGTCAACATACCGTCAGATAAATCTAAAACTGAACAAAATAACTTATAAATCACCAGAAAATATTTGGTCCAGTACATAAAAAGGTTTCGAAACAATTAGACAAAAAAGAACAAAAAGAGTAAAGTTTAAAAAATTGCTTAATTTTTTAAAACAATTTACTTCAAAGTAATGAAAACCCTTAGAAATCAATATAAATATCCCGAAGGTTTTCAACTACCAGTGGTTCTATGGAAGGGCATTAGGATCTGTCCTTATTCATTTTTTTAGTGGCTAAAAAGAACAAAAAAAACAACAAACAAAAATTCAATTGAAACATGCCAGAAAACGCTCTCAAAACCGTCAAGCCATATTTTGGCGCACAAAAATTTTCAATTGCGCCCTCTTTAAACACTGATAAGGCAGGATGTGGCCACTTATTCGTGAGACTAGGCAACATGTAGACAAAAAAGAGAAAATGGCAAAAGTATGTAATAAATTAATTTTTTTTCGAAACAAAATTATATCCAAAGTCATGGAAGACCTCAATTACAAATTGAAAAATTTAAATAAAGTCATTTATTTTTTTTAAACAAGCCTTTAAGAACTGCAATTATACAGAATATGTCTTGCGTCTACAAAAAGAACGTCAAATATGACAAAAATCAAAATATTTTTTTTTTTATGAAAAACAGGTGTCGAAGTCAGTAAGATCATAACGCTTTAGGGACATCAATTCCTTTTGACAACTTCTCTTGACTACCATAATGTCATGTTTGACCTGTAATTAGCGAGATTGGGTAACAAAAAGAAAAATAAAAAGAACAAACTTGCGAAGTTAAAGTTTTTTTTCAGTTTTGGAAAACGATTGTTTTCAAAGTCATCAAGGCCTTCAGCTATCTACTAATATCAGACTATCGGCTCAACTATTCTTCCACAAAAAGCCAGTGAAACCTATCATTGTACAGGAAATTTCATACGAACGAAACGACGAAATAAAAATGACAGTTAAAGACAAAATTATAAATTTCAATTAATTTCTACAAGAAAGAAGTGTCGAGGCCATTAAAATGATAATCTATATCTTTCAGGATTTTAATATTCTCAATTTTATGTTCAATGTGCAAAAATCTGAAAAAAAAATTTAAATATAGTACTATCAAAGCCAGAAAGCATTAACTTTAGGCCGGAAACCAAAATCGAGACTAAATATTATATCAGTACAATGAAAAAGCTTTCCTTATTTGCTGACACTAAGCTTCGAGTTGACCAAATTCCAGAGTTGAGGCAAATTTCATTAAGCCATTATTTATTTTTAAAAAAGTCGAAACGATCATTAACTTTCAAGTAAAAAACAAAATGAATTAAATTGAAGCCGCTTAGGAAGCCAATTGGAGCTGTCACTCCTGAGCTCTGATTTGATTCGTTTTGTTCTTAAATTTTTTTTTAAAAGGGGTTTTTTTCAAAAAAGAGACCGACTGATTACAATCCGAATCCTTTTTGGATTGTATATGTCCAAGATTGACCCAAAACTAGCCCTGCTAAGGTTTATTGTCCAGTAGGAACAGTTAATTTTTGAATGTTGTAGATATAGATGGTTTGTTAGTTGAAAACTCAAAACTAAATTTTAAATAAATTTTAAAAACTCAAATAATTTTTTAAAATAAATTTTAAAAAAGTTAGCAAAAACGGCAAAGTTTTATTACCACTCTCAGCGGAAGTTCAAGTAGGAGTAGAACCCTTCTGAGTCTGCAAAGACTGTATTAGTGTTGTTTAAGGTAGTACTGCCGGCAAATTGAATCAAAGTGGACTAAAATAGATTATTACGTGCTGTTTTTGATGAAAAAGGCTGAATTTTGAAAAATTTATCCAGATTTTTTATTACCAAAAAAAATCAGAATAATCAACAATGCTTGTTTGTCTTTAAAAATAAAATCATCGATACTATTTATAAAAATTTTAACACATTTTAGCAAAATTGACAAAAATTTAGGCAAAAACTTCGGAAAATGCGAATAAAAACAACGTGAATTCACTCTACTTCTCTCAGAAGTTTAAACCTCGATAACACCCTCTAGAAAACTAAAATTGAAAAAATTCTTTTAATTCCATAGTCTACGCCGGACGAGCTTTTTACTATTTGTTTTCCAAAAAATTCACGGGCATTAGTTATCACTTAGAAAACATTTTCAATAAAAAATAAAAGTTTAAAAGCCTTCTGTTTCATTTGTTTCATCCTATTAACAAGGCGGCTCGGTAATGGGCAATAGCACATAAGGTTCCGACCCCGCCCATCCACAATTTTGGCATAATTTTCTACCAATTGAGGAACAGATAGAAAAAACAAAAATTTATTTTTTGGGAATCCCAAAAAACCCTAAAAAAGCCCAAGTATTTCTCAAAAAAATTATGTGTGAACGATAAGATGGCCTCCAAAGCAATTAACACAGTGGAGTAAAAATTGAAGCATAAGATTGCTGTGATATGCGGATATTAAGAGAGCGAGTCCAGACGAACAGCAAAATCAAACAACAACAAAAGCAAACATTAGTTACATCAAAAACTTTATGTCCGTTTTAAAAAACAAAATTTCATAAAAAAGTCAACATACCGTCAGATAAATCTAAATCTGAACAAAATAACTTATAAATCACCAGAAAATATTTGGTCCAGTACATAAAAAGGTTTCGAAACAATTAGACAAAAAAGAACAAAAAGAGTAAAGTTTATAAAATTGCTCAATTTTTTAAAACAATTTACTTCAAAGTAATGAAAACCCTTAGAAATCAATATAAATATCCCAAAGAATTTCAACTACCAGTGTTTTTATGGAAGGGCATTAGGATTTTTTTGGCGGCTAAAAAGAACAAAAAAACAACAAACAAAAATTCAATTGAAACATGCCAGAAAACGCTCTCAAAACCGTCAAGCCATATTTTGGCGCACAAAAATTTTCAATTGCGCCCTCTTTAAACACTGATAAGGCAGGATGTGGCCACTTATTCGTGAGACTAGGCAACATGTAGACAAAAAAGAGAAAATGGCAAAAGTATGTAATAAATTAATTTTTTTTCGAAACAAAATTATATCCAAAGTCATGGAAGACCTTAATTACAAATTGAAATATTTAAATAGGGTCTATTTATTTTGTCAAAAAACGCTTCTAAGAACTGCAATTATACAGAATATGTCTTGCGTCTACAAAAAGAACGTCAAATATGACAAAAATCAAAATATTTTTTTGGGACATCAATTCATTTTGACACCTTCCCTTGGCACCCATTATTTCATATTTGACCTGTAATTAACGAGATTGGGTAACAAAAAGAAAAATAAAAAGAACAAACTTGCAAAGTTAAAGTTTTTTTTTTCAGTTTTGGAAAACGATTGTTTTCAAAGTCATCAAGGCCATCAGCTATCTACTAATATCAGACTATCGGCTCAACTATTCTTCCACAAAAAGCCAGTGAAACCTATCATTGTACAGGAAATTTCATACGACCAAAACGACGAAATAAAAATTACAGTTAAAGACAAAGTTATAAAATTCAATTAATTTCTACAAGAAAGAAGTGTCGAGGCCATTAAAATGATAATCTATATCTTTCAGGATTTTAAAATGTTCAATTTTGCGTTGTTTTAAACGCTAACAATATGACATGAGAACTGTCAAATATGCGATATGTTAACTAGAAAACGTGAAAAACTGGCAAGAATAAAAAAAAAATTAAATATATTAGTATCAAAGCCAGAAAGCATTAATTTTTGGCTGGAAACCAAAATCGAGACTAAATATTATATCAGTACAATGAAAAAGCTTTCTTTATTTGCTGACACTAAGCTTCGAGTTGACCAAATTAAGAAAAAAATAGATGCAAATTTCATTAAGCCATTATTTATTTAAAAAATAAATTATTTTTAAAAGTCGAAACCATCATTAACTTTCAAGTAAAAAACCAAATGCATTAACTTGAAGCCGCTTAGAAAGCCAATTGGAAATATCACTCCTGAGCTCTGATTTGATTTGTTTTGTTCTTTATTTTTTTTAAAAAAAAGAGACCGACTGATTACAATCCGAATTCTTTTTGGATTGTAAAAGTCCAAGATTGACCCAAAACTAGCCCTGCTGAGATTTTGTCCAGAAGGAACAATTAATTTTTCGAATGTTGTAGATATAGATAGTTTGTTAGTTGAAAACTCAATATTAAATTTTGAGTCTACAAAGATTGTATTAGTGTTGTTTGAGGTAGTACTGCCGGCAAATTTAATCAAAGTGAACTAAAATAGATTATTTCGTGCTGTTTTTGATGAAAAAGGCTGAATTTTGAAATATTTATCCAGATTTTTTTTTACCAAAAATAATACATCAGAATAATCAACAATGCTGGTTTGTCTTTAAAAATAAAATCATCGATACTATTTATAAAGATTTTAACACATTTTTATTAAAATTGAGGAAAATTTAGGCAAAATTTTCGGAAAATGTGAAGAAAAACAACGTGAATTCACTCTACTTCTCTCACAAGTTTAAACCTCGATAACACCCTGTAGAAAACGAAAATTGAAAAAATCCTTTTAATTCCATATTCTACGCCGGACGAGCTTTCTAATGATACCAGTCTCAACTCTCTACAATGAATATATCGATCGGCGATGAAAATATCGATCAACAAAAAAAACGCATTTGAGTATATAGTTCCTCCCCCCTCAAGAGGGGTCAAAACAATTATTATATGTTTTTTTCTCTTTGGTCCGTTCCCAATGCCAATTTCTAAATTCGTATGATTAGGTACAGCTATCACCTGTTTTATGGCAGGTATAAAATTGAGTAGGTTCATTGCTTTAGTTTTCATCTAACAGGTTCTTTGATTATGATACTGCTTGCTAGTGAAGGATTAAGAATTCTGAGAAGTTTTAATAACAATTTAAAAGAAATTTTCAATAATAACAGATATTATTTGCTTTTTTGTCACGAATTTTGAAAGTGACTACTGTTTTCAATTCACGTATCTTTAAATTTTCTGAGAGTTCGTTTGTTTTACTACATCTGTCGTGATTTTGAGTTTCTGCCTTTTCCAGGAGTTTTCTTCTAACGGTTTTTTGAAATAATTCTTTTACATCAAAAATTTTTTCTATAATGTTTTTCTATATGGCTCTAGTTGGATAGAACAAGAAATGAAAATCTCATTTTTTGTTGTTTGGAAAAAATCGTTGTTTATTAAAATTGCCTTTTATTCTGCATGAAAAAACTTGGCAGCCAAATTTTTCTCTCGCCAATTGTTTATCTTTTGCCAAATCTAGTGAATTAAAAAACCTCGGGCATTCACGTTTATCTATATTGCAGAACCCCCTAGTATCGTTGGAACTCTATCACTCTGTTTTATAATAAATTTTTTCCTTCTCTACTGCATTTACAATACTACAATTAAGCAAAAAATGTTGATGAGCGTGATCGGAACATTATGATATTCACGGGCCGTAGCGCAGAGATTCAAGTGAGCAGGAGTTGGTTCTCAGTAACTCATTTTTTGCATTACTTTTCTTCAATATAGGGTTAAACATAATCACGGGGCTTGAAAAACAGTATTTTTCTGCTTAAGTGAAGTAATGATATTCCAGATTTACACTCAGACATATTCAACTCGATCCATTCTCTCATGTATGTGTTTTTATGCCTTGCCACTAAGAAGTTTTAGAATGTTAAAAAGCACGTTTTTATGTAAAAAGTTAACACTCTTTAATGATTTTTGTATGATTTGTTAATAATGATTTTTGTCATCAGCAAATCAGAAATTATTGAGAAATCACTCCAATGAAAAACCAAAAAGATGACCTCAAAACATGACAACCCGGTTCACTGATCATACAACATTCTTTGCTCTCGTACTAGGTCATGTATGATTCTTTTCGTAATCATTCTAGTTATTTTGTATGGTTCTTTGGTAGTCAAAAAAGGTTCATAAAAATTGAAATTTGCTCTCAAGAGGTTTCAATCATTATGCTCTAAATTATGTAAATAGAAAAAATCAATCAACGATGCAAAACGTGTAAAACCACTCACACAAGGATCATTGAAATAAATGAAATAATAGAAGCAACGGAATAAAGAAAACAATTAGTACTAGTTAGTTTCAGGCGCGACAAATAAAAGCTTAAATTGGCAGTTCAGTTGAATTAAAAATAAAATGATTTCTTCGGTTTCATACTAGATCATGGTTTCTTTTATTGGTCTTTAGATGGAAACCTTAAATGTTTTGAAGACATGAAAAGCTATGATCACCCAACCGCGATTTTGTATTGCCATCCATCGGTTTCTAGTTAGAGACCTTAATTGTTTTAGTGCTATGAGAATCTACAATCTTCCAACAGCACGCTTTCAGTGCCATTCCTCAGAGACAATGCCAATTTTTGGGTTTGGATTCCTTGGTTGCTAGGATCATATACGATTTCTTGGGTTTTATACGATAATCGTACTTAAAAGTATGGTCAGCATGAAATCATATATTATCGTTGAATGAAATCAAAGAAACTCCAACAAAAAACGATTTATTAATGGGAAATTTAGGAACTAGGTTTGCTAAAATACTTTGCTGGATAACATTAAGCATAATATCTTAGGAGATAAAACGGTAGTAAAAGTTGTAATGGCTGTTATAAAACATTGGGGCCGAAACAAAATGGCTCTGCTTCAAGATTTTATTATAATTTACAGATAAACTGTAAAGAATAGTCCATCAATTTTGTTAGAACACAGAGCGAAAGCTGTCACTTGATTTTTCCTAAAAATAATTTAAAAAAATTTTTTTCGAGGGGAAGGCGTTCACAGAACTCAGACCTTTACTAAGAAAACTTTTATTAAATTTCACTTTTTTTTTCACACCAACTCTGGAGTCAAAAAATATACAAACCATAGATTTCCGAGTATGATTCAGATCTAACGACTTTCAACCGTGTAGCCTCTATCCTGTTTTGATAATATTGTTGGCAATCAGTCAGGTTATCACAATCTAAACTGGACAGCTGTCCGCGACTGCAGTAATTGATACAAGGGTCGTTCCTCATGTCATCCCAGTGCTTGATAAAACACCCAACCTCCTCTTGCCCAATACATCGAAGCGGGCTCAGGTCTTCCTTCCAGTCTAGCAGACAAATAGAATTTGGTAACACTAAAGTGGAGATTTCAAACTTCATAACTAACCGGATCAACTACCTTTGACTCATCTTTGATATCACACGAGAGACATTTATGGGATTTATAGGTATATACAATCATGCATAAGATCACTCATAACTACAATTTTTCACGCTGCGCTTTAATTTATCTTTGCATGAATTCATTTTTCTATTGCTTTTATTTTCACTGTGTTTTCTCCGATAAAATTATGTTCACACTATTTTTTAGACAGCATTTTTTGGTTTCGTAAACTGATGAAATTGTGGAGTGGTTCTGCAGTTGACAATGCCTCAAATCAGGGAACATGAGGTCGTGGGTTCAATTCTTAGAGATGGCAATCATTTTGCAACATTTCTTATAGAAATTCAAATACCATGCGTGAGACGATTGACCAAAACTTTCTGTTTTGACCAAAACTCTGGCACAATTAAATTTTAGACGTTTCAGACAACTATTCAGACTTTGTAGCGAAATCATCTCTAATCGGACATCTTTTTATAAAAGAGAAAATTTTGTTATTTGACCAACACATTGATGTTCATTGTATTATATGCTTGTAGTGATCAGTTCTTGCCACAGTTAACGTAGCTTAACCTAAATGATAGTATTTTTAATCAGCAATTAAAAGAAACATACATGATATACTGCAGACCTTTTTTAGTACTGGGCAAGCCTTAATACAAGTCTTAAAGTCTGGCAAGTTTTGGCCAAGACTTGGGTATCAATTGCCAGTTGATTCCCAAGTAAAAAAAAATGCAAATTTTTTTGATTTAAAACTTTCAATTTCGAAAAATTTTGTGCCTTGATTTCGAGTGTATTTTTACCCACCTTCCCAGAGTCTTCGAATATGATACCAGGCTGGTACGAAAATATTTCAAACAGTAGTGTGTCCCCGGGAGGTCACAATAGGTTATTTAAGGTAATTATTGGTCGTTTTAGGCCATTTTTCGACCAGTTTTAAATCGAATTATCCCCCAAAAATGGAATATGCCTGATGTTAGACGTCTTCTAAAAATATTTTTTAATTGATGTAGAAAACACATTTTTAAAATATGGGTTAGATGATTGTGTCGCCTAACTAACGTTACCTCTCCGGTCTAGTTTGGATTCGATTTGGAAAAATTGTTAGCGGACGAGCATCAGGTACCCCATACGTCGGTAACGCTCAATTAGCAACAGGTAGCGCTCCTTTGATGGATACCCCCGCGACACCCCGTGCAGCCTCCTGAAACCTGGCGATTTAGACCCACCTCTCGTCCACCTCTACCAAAACCCTGGAGCAAGATTGCGTCTTCATGCGCCGGATTATTACCTCACAGGTGGCTTACCTCCCTCTCAAAATTGACTTCTTCGCCATCAAAATCCAAAAGCCTTAAAATAAAGTCAATTTGGCCTTGAAAAATGACCTTGTTTTGCTTGGAGTGAAAGACGAAGAAAAAAAATCAACTCTGATGCCTTTATTTTCAAATACGATGATCACATGTTTCTTTGGTGGGTTCCCGTTTTTCTTGATTATTTTTTTCGCTTTGACCCCAAAATACTTATCACAAAATTAATTTGGCCTAAAGAACGGATTTTAATTTTACTTTGCTTGGGGTCAAAAACGAAAAAAAGTTAACTCTGATGCCTTTATTTTCAAATTCGATAATCATATATTTCTTTGGAGTATCCTCTTTTTCCTTGAGTTTTTTTGGGTTGACACGAAAAAACTTATCAAAAAGTTATTTTGGGCCTTCAAAATTTGTTTTGTTTTGCTTGGTGTCGAAAACGAACAAAAATCAACTCCTATGCCTTCATTTTAAGAAAACGATGCCTCTATTTTATATGTCTTTAACTTAAAAAAAAGACGTTTGTCGGTTTTTTTGTTTTGGTCGCTTGCGGCCGATATAGTATTATAAGAGCGCTTCCAACCTGATTTTATCAAAAAAAATGTAGAGAAATCTAACGGCCTTGGTTGTAGCAATTTTTTTTGATTTCTTGTTGGCTGTTTTGGCTAATTTTGACGTTTTCCGGGTTGTTTTTGATCTTTTGTGGACCATTTTTGACTGACGTCTTACCGGCTGTGCTTTTACGTTTTTTGGACTTCTTTGACGTCTTCCCGGTTATTTTTGACGTTTTCTGGCTATTTTGAGATGTCATTAACTATCGTGGGAATCATATATTGTAAATGTCAACAACATTGATCGTGTTGGGCAATATTTATGGTAAAAACGTGAATAACATCTTAAAAACAAACAGTGACTGTTCTGTTGTCCACTTGCACTCAAAAACAGACATAATTGTTATATATGATTTTTTCTATATGAAAATGTAGTTTTTTTCCGACTTTGAAGTAAAGCTTAAGTAGTTTGGTTTAATGCCACATTTATTCACACGCCAATACAGCTCTAATCTTAAAATATGGTCATAATAACACTGACCTTTTCGAGTAATTTTACTTGGTCCAAGATACCATTTGCAAATTAATTAATAGAGAACTCTAACTCACCTGCTGTTGGGGGCGCAAAATCCACAAAACTGACCTAGCAGTAGTATACATATCTGCCATGTTACTGTAGGGGGGGGGGGGGGGTCCGGACCCCCCCCCCCTACAAGAACTCTCACCACCGAAAAACTGATTTTCTCTTAGTGAAAGCAAGTTTTTTGGTTAAGTTTCACCAGCCTGAGAGAAGTTCTTGGGTTAAGTTGACTGGCGAAACTTAACCAAAAAACTTGCTTTCACTAAGAGAAAATCAGTTTTTCGGTGGTGAGTTCTTGTAGGGGGGGGGGGGGTGTCCGGACCCCCCGCCCTTCAGTAACATGGCAGATATCCGCTGTTGAAATGTTCGCTGCATATAGAATTAGGTGTTACCTAAGTTTTGAACTCTCACTAAATCTTTTTGGTGAAAACATAAAAAACCTAATATAAGACACCAGAAGCCTAAAGTTTTTCAAAAAATTTCAAAAATTTTTTCGAAAATTTTTCAAAGTTTTTCAAAGTCCTAAAATGGTCTGAAATGGATTTTGCGCTATGAAAAAGCACTCAAAAGTGATTTTTTGTTGACTTCACTTTTTTCACCTAAGTAGTATAGGGGTCGAAACATATCAAAATTTCGAATTTTTTGAAAAAAGTTTTCAAAATTTTTCAAAGTCCTAAAATGGTCTGAAGTGGATTTTGCGCTATAAAAGAGCACTCAAAAGTGATGTTGACTTCACTTTATTCACCTATGAAAAATGGGGGGTCGAAACATACAAAAATTTCTTTATTTTTCTGAAAAAAATTTCAAAAACTTTTTGAAGCCCTAAAATGGCATGAAATGGATTTTGCGCTATGAAAGAGCACTCAAAAGTGATTTTTTGTTGACTTCACTTTTTTCACCTAAGTAGTATAGGGGTCGAAACATATAAAAAATTCGAATTTTTTGAAAAAAATTTTAAAAATTTTTTGGAGTCCTAAAATGGTCTGAAATGGATTTTGCGCTATGAAAGAGCACTCAAAAGTGATTTTTTGTGGACTTCACTTTTTTCACCTAAGTAGTATAGGGGTCGAAACATATCAAAATTTCGAATTTTTTGAAAAAAGTTTTCAAAATTTTTCAAAGTCCTAAAATGGTCTGAAACGGATTTTGCGCTATAAAAGAGCACTCAAAAGTGATGTTGACTTCACTTTGTTCACCTATGAAAAATGGGGGGTCGAAACATACAAAAATTTCTTTATTTTTCTAAAAAAAATTTCAAAAATTTTTTGAAGCCCTAAAATGGCATGAAATGGATTTTTCGCAATGAAGGAGCTTTCAAAAATGATTTTTGTGGACTTCATTTTCTTCAACCAAATAGGACATGAAAAACTCAGTTTTTGAAGTAGTCTGAAAGAATTCAAACAGCAGTCAGAAGCAGTTTTTGTTGACAATACTTTTGCAAATGTTCAGTGTGATGTGGAAAGCTTGCCTTTATTTTTTTTATATACATGTGTAACTATGTATATTTCTATCAATACAAGTACGTATATTTGCTTACATGTGTTCAAAATTGTAATGTTTATGTAGGAATGAACAATTGAAAGAAACGAAAGAATGAGAGTTTTATTTATATAAATATGCGTATTCATGTGTATAATGAAAGTATATATGAAAGTGTATATCTGTTTATAAATAAATATTATTGTGCTTAAGTTAAGTAATTTGTTTCTATGAGTATAAGCTGAAGTGTTTGTCTGTGGGTAGAAATTGTAAATGTGTGTATATGTCGAGACTTTCTTGGTTTTATGTGTGTATGTTTTTCTATATCTATACAGTGAAATGTATGTATATATGTCTGAATGTGTTTATGTATTTATGTAATTATATGTTTGCAATCCGATGAGAGAGAGAGATAGAGAGAGGGAGAGAGATAGAGAGAAGGGGGAGATAAGTTCCTGGAGGGCAATTTAATTGCCTTGAAGAATGTTGTTATTTGTCTCCACGATCCAATAATATTATATCTTGCACACGGATTTTGACCTTCAGCGTAGCTAAACTCTGTCCCATTAAGCATTGGCAAGCAAAATGTCACAAACGAAGACGACAACAAGTTTTTGATGTTCTGAGCATGCTTTGCTGAAAACTGAATTTTCTACACCTATCTAGCTACCATATTAAAACTATCAAGATTTTTTACGAAAAAAAAATTCATGCTCTTTGTCTTTTAATCCTAGGCAAGAAAATGATAAAATTTTGCAACACAGAAGACAAAAACAACTTTTTGATGTTCTGAGCATGCTTTGTTGAAAACTGAAATTTCTTCTCCTATCTAGCTACCATAATAAAAAAACTATTAAGATTTTTCTTAAAAAAACAAATTCATGCTCTTTGTCATTTACTCCTTGGCAAGAAAATGATAAAATGTTGCAACACAGAAGACAAGAACAACTTTTGATGTTCTGGGCATGCTTTTTTGAAAACAAATTTCTCTATACGCATTCAGCTACCCTTCTAGGATTGAGCAAGATTATTTAAAGGAAAAAATTATTTGAGATAAATTGTTGAGAGATAAACAATAAATTGAGCTAAGTAAAAAGATTAAATTCTGTAAAAACCGAAAAATTTGGTGGAAAAACTATGATCTGCAGGAGCAGCTGAACGTGTTAGTTAAATAAAGTAGAATGATAGGAATTCGTCAAGAGCTTGAATCAAACAAATAGTGTAATGATGTACAAGAAGAGTAGTTTCCACTGGAACTGTAAAAATAGCTAAATTTTCAAAAGTTAATTAGCCACTTGATCAATTAAGCAAGAAAAAACACAAGCTTTGTATCTGCGGGGGGTTGCTAGAAACACCTTCAGTAGCGAATAAGTCTTGTTTGCGTATTGGGAATGACACTAACGGATAATGCGTGCTTTGACTGAAATCTTAAACAAAAGCGAATTGCTTCTTCAGTAAATGGTTCCAGCATACTGAATATACATTTACTCAACTATTAAACACTGGAAGTAAAACATCAGAACACCTTTAGCCAAAAAAAACCGATTGAGTTCATTATTGTTCTTTCTTGAATCAAATTTTCTGTGCATTCAGTAACCCTGTGTTAAAATTTTGGATTACTTATTGTTCTGTCGACGTTTTAAAATAACATCACCGTAACGATATTTGATAGAGCATCGGAAAGAGTAACATCCAAAGGAATTTGAAATTTAAAGCGACAGAGTCTGTATAACATATTGGGTTATGAAGCCTGGCGAACATTTCGGAATTGAACACAACACTACTGCTACCTACTACTGCTACTGCCTACTACTACTATCTACAACTACTATCTACAATTAGTACCTACTACTACTACTGCTACCTACTAGTACTACCTACAACTACTACTAGATACTATTAATATCTACTACAACTACTTATTGGTTCTAAGTTACACTAGTACCTACTAATACTTCCTTTTAATACCTTCAAATGTTACCATTTGTTTACTAACTATCTACAAAAAGCTGTTTCTGTTTCTCTAAAAAATGAAAACAATTCTTATCTCTAGAGGAGACTCGCTGAGCATAAACAACAGAAGCTTTTCTCTATCTCAAGGTAATGTGTCCTGACTGAAACAGACCGATAGAATTTAGCCGCTAATATTTTCAACAATTCATTAAGTGTTTGAAGTTTTTCCGAAGATATAAAAAACGCTGAAGCTATGTTGTATACGTTAACTCAGTTATTTTCAACTCAATGTTAATTTCTTAATTAACAATTAAGAAATCCATGGTATGGTATATCAAGTGGTACTTAATTAATTAAATCAATGTAGGGTTTTTTTATACTATTTATACTATTTATATATTTTAGCAACTTTTTTTATACTTTATTCAAAAATTTCTTGCTTTAAAGAATTTTATAATGTGTACTTTAATGGAAACAAACACTTTACAACGTACCCACATTATCAAAAAAACAGGTTTTACACTATACAGTTGTTTTCGTATGTTTATTCAGAGCCACCTGTTGTTTCAGTTGTCAGGTATTACACAAATTATCCAAATCCCTACGTTTCAAAAACTCGTATAGACAGAAAACTGCTGGGATAGCTTGCCAGAAGGACAATGCGTTTGTTGAGTTTCATATTAACTTTAGCTTCGGCTCAGGATGTGTTCAAAGCTGAGACTGTAATTGTGAACTTGCTATGCATCAAAAGTTTAGCGCTACATGATCTTGCAATTTTTGTTATATTAACTTCTTCCTAATTTGTTAAATTTCATTTGGTCGTTGTTTATCTGAAGAAAATTAAAAACGAATCAACCTCACGAAACATTCTTGCACAAACTCGTTGCGCAGTCTTGTTGCATTCTTGCACAATCTTGTCGCATTTGAGAGCTCAAACAAAAACATTAAATTTATGTGTTTAGCTGAACAAATTTTGTTTGTTTTCAGCGTCTGTTTACACTCAATGGGCACCAAATGGTTCCAGAGAAGTACTTCTCGCGGAATTTGAAACAAAATTCTTCTTTATTAGTGTTCAAAACACAACCGGAGACAGTATGGCTTTGGATAAGCAAGTAGAATAAAAATGTGAAACATGGTCGATCACTTTACCTAAAAGTTGAACCATTGTGTTCGATTTCGAGTTTGTAATCTAAGCAGTATTCAAGGATAATTGACTTTTAAGAAAAAGGCTTCTTTTTTAGTATTCAAAACTCAGAGGCGGCATGGATTTCGATAAGCAAGTTTATTAAAATGGTGATTTTGGTCGATTGCTCTACAGAAAAATGGAAGTCTTGAGTTTGTGTTTGAATTTTTGATCTAAAAACACTATTCAAGGATAATTGACTTTGAAGAAAGACTACTTTTAGTATTAAAAACACAATAATCGGTGACCGCTTAACTTTGAATTACCAAATATAATAAAATGTGAAATCTTGGCCTATCCCTCTAATTTAAAGTCAAAGTTTGAGTTTGAGTTTGAGTTTGTGATCTAAAAATAGTATTCAAGGGATATTTACGTCATAATAGTTGTTATGTTATATAGTTGTGAACGCAAAAAATTTGAAATACGTTCTCACAATCTATTTAGACTACAGCTATATATGTGTCAAAAAAGTGAAAGAGACCTTCTGGTTTTACTAAGCTTTTTGATATAATTTACTATATTATATAGACTATATTCACGTGGTCTATTATGCAATCTTTACTGCACGACTTCTGCAAGCATTCTAAGCTGAAGAGTATAATTTTGCATTGTTCTATAGAAAAAAACAGAAAAAACACATGATTTTCCTGGTGCTAGGAAAATTGGCGGACAGGTCGTTTAGCCGACAAGGAAAAAATGAGAAATTTAGACGACAGTTTTTATCATAATTGGTAATAAAAGTCTAATTGGTTTATAAATCAGTAGTTCGGTTGTGATAGACTCATATCAACTCCCACAGACCGTTGAGGCATGACCATGGCCCGCGAGGCATGGCCAGATGCGGTTAAATGCAGTCCAACCACGTAAAGCCCTCCGTTACACTAGTTGATGAAAAAACTAAGGTATACTAGTCCGCTTACAGAATAGTGTTTTAAATTGGCCAATCACAGCTTCAGAATAAGATTTATTGCTCATTTTACTTAAATTGTCGGTAAAAATGTTCATTTTTCTGGTGTGTTGACATATTTTACCAGTAATTTTTGAAAAGATAGGTCAGTGCAACTCTTTAAATGATTAAATTTCTCTGAAAAATATTCGGCTAATGAACATTAAATTTTGTAAAATAACTAATGTGGAGATACCTTTAAGTCATGGTCACATTAAGTAACAGTTAACACAACAAATTTTGATTTTTGCTACCATAAAAACCGACAACACAAACAGTAGAAATCAGATTAGGAGCTTCGATACCATAGTCAAACTGACAAGTATACTTCTACATTCATTTGGCCGATTTGGAAAATTTCCAGTGTTAAAACCCTGTAACCCATAGTGCATCAAGTTCAAAGTTTAAGGTATTCAAAATTTTTGGAAATTAGTGTTTCACTTTTCTATGTGGTAATATTGTATTACAATACTAGTATTCTTGGCTTTGTGTACTTCGTTTTGATGTTATCTTTCCGATAGGGTTTCTATGTTTTCAAACGTTTGTTTGTTATGGATCCTATGAAGAGTCGATTTGAGTTCTTTCAACTGAGTCAAAGACAAAAAACAACTGTCAAAAGGCAAATCCTGATTATAGAGGCAATTGAGCTAATAAGATTTCTAGATTTTTTAATGCAGTATTTTAATTTTCTCTGAGCTTAAAAAATTTGAGAAATAAGTAAAAATGTCTCTACGAAGAAATCTCCAGGTGGAATTTTACTACTGCGTGTTTTGCTTATTGCCACTATTGTCAATAGAGACCATTGTAATTTAACATAATTTTTATCCTCATGAAAATTTGTAGCCTCTATAACAATAAATGGTTGAATCATTATGTGCATGAAAAAGTTGTTTTTCACGAGTAATCATATAGCAAAACCTTAATTTTCAATGAAGCTTTATTGATCGGCAATTTACGCTATGAAAATGAATCAGCGGTCTCACAGGTAGAATGAAAATATTTTTTTTTCATGGCGCTCAAAAAAAGGAAACCTCTAACAGAACTGCAAAATTAACAACGGTAAGAAAAGAAACGCTTTTTAATGTCAACTTTGCTTTTAATTTGAAAGACTTAATATAAAACAATGCGTAGCTGAAATAAAAAAAGACTTAGATTGTGCAAATCAAAAATTTATAAGATATCCTTGTCAAACAAATATTTATGTACAAGCTGATTTTTCATTACTCCTTTAACAAATTTGTTTTTTTACGACCTCAATAGTTTGCCTTGAGAAAACTCATAGGAGAACGGAGAAGTATTCAATTCTTGCATCTATTGGAAATTTCGTTCTGATACGTTAAATGCTTACTATTCATGATACCATAGCTTTATGGATTAAAGAAGTTTTAAGTTCGCGTTAATGAATACTTAGGTTTTAAATTTTTATGAGTTATTTGAATAACATACTGAAATACTTCAAATTGACACATAGCTCTAAAAGCTACTGAAGGAATTCTGTCAAAAGTATTATACAAATAACTTAATACTAAACGTACAAGTTAACGTTATTTTGCTTAAATTGAGCACAGTGGGGGGTCGAAATGTACTCCCAAATAAAGAATTGCAAGCCTATGTATTCACTCTCTATTTATCACAAGTTTTGCTGCAACACAGTAGAGTACATGTATATATACGCCTTCTTGATCAGAGACAAGAGAATACTTAAGCAAACTAATAAAAGTGCTTTTAGCCAAAAATATTATGCAACAATTTTGCAGAGAAGACTGAACTTCTCATACGCACAGTGCAATTCTTCAGCTTTAAACGTAGCAATCAGATCAAAACCTTGAAATGTTAATGTCTGAGGTACTTAAGAGAAACTTCAATTCTTTTTACAACTGAAAAGGAATAAGAATTAGTCTAACTGATTTAACAACTGAGTTCTCCTCGAAATGTTATAGGTCTTCATTGGAAACTATTTGGCTAATTAGGCCAATAGAACGAGTGCTAAAATCCCAGCGAGCGGCTTATATTTACTTTTAACTGAATGAATTGCTTCTCAAATTAATATTTTAGCGTTTTCATTCTTGACTTGTATTTCATTCAGTTAGTGTATGCCAAAACCCAAACTCAACTGCCGGTTTATAACCTATAATGTATCATATCCTAACGCAATTTGAAGGCTCATTTCAGCGCACAATTGTCTATCAAACTCGTTATGAAAACAATATTGTCTTTATACAACAAAGGAAGGGCAGCTCAATTTCAAGCTGGACTACCTTCGATCATTGTCTCATACCCAAAAAATTTTTTGACTTTGTTACTACATTACCTAATATAACCGAAGAGGAAGACTTTATCAACAACTCAACCCCCTCAGAAACGGGAGTAACTTCTCAGAATATACCTAATCCTTTGACTTCTGACATATGGTCTTTTCCTATGGAAATAAAGAGGATCTTGCGCAGTTATGATTTCGAAAGTATGCCACTCTTCAGGAGCCATAAAGAATATTTCGCTGCTTTAGAAGGTTTAGAAAATATGTGGAAAAAGCTCGAATCATGCAGAATTGAAACAAAACTAACCACCATTTACGATAAAATTGATCATACAACATCATCCACACCCGATGATAACAGAAAGACTGTGATATCTTCCATCTTAGAACGATTCCCTAGTCTTCTTGAAGAGAACTCAAAAATTGAAGAAAACTTCCAGAAACTTAGCACTGAGCCATCGGCTAACAATGCTCTAGGAAAGAGGAGCCAATCTCGTGTTGTTGGAGGATGTGTAATTCACAGTGGAAATTTTCCAAAAAGAATGAGATTCGATGAAAATGTGATGTGTTCATGCGACAATAACAACTAGAACTGAAAAATTCTTGTCGATTAAATCTTATGAACTAGACGTTGGTATCCAGTATTTTCCATTTATAACCTGTTATTTTGAAATGCTGTGCTTTATTAAAATCCGTTGCGTATGCTTATTATCCAAATTTTAGTAGTTGAAAAACCACTCCTTTAAACTAAAGTATGTTGATTGAACATTATCCACGTCAGAGAAACAGGAAACAGGCTTCGACCTGTTTAAAGAACTAGAAAGTCAGAAATTTGTTGTAGAGTAGGATCCCCAAACTGTAGATTATCGTTCTGAAATGTTGAAATGGATACGCGCAAGAGTCGACGTTATAAAGAGCTGACGTTAGAATACGCCGCAACTTGTTTTGATTTAAGTAGAGCCAAAACCAAAAAGTTGCCGTTAATTACCCTAAATTGTTAGTTGATTATTAAAAAAGTACCTGAGTTGGTTATTTGGTCTCATGTTCGGTTATGATAGTTTCATATCAAGTCCCAACAGCCGCTGAGGCATGGCCATGGTCCGCGATGATTTCAAGATAATTATTTTTTTAATTTGCTTTCAGTGTCTTATACTAGAAGATACTAAATATTATTTTTTCCAATACTCGAATGTAGTAGTCTCATTTAAGAGCCAAATTAATTTGTCGCAAAATTTACCGTAAATTATCAACTTATAATTTAAATAAAATGTCGGTTCTCTTGAATCGGCTCTTTTCACTTCGGCTCTCTTACAAGTCACGGGTGGAAACAAAAAATTCAACCTGACCACTTGCTTTTTATGAATAAAAAAACCTATATTGTGAGAAGTTCAGTCTTCTCTGCAAAATTGTTGCATAATATTTTCGGCTAAAAGCACTTTTATTAGTTTGCTTAAGTATTCTCTTGTCTCTGATCAAGAAGGCGTATATATACATGTACTCTACTGTGTTGCAGCAAAACTTGTGATAAATAGAGAGTGAGTACATAGGCTTGCAATTCTTTATTTGGGAGTACATTTCGACCCCCACTGTGCTGAATTTAAACAAAATATCGTTAACTTATATAAAGCAATGGAAAAAGCAATGGACAAATCAAATACATTTAAACTCAACAATTGGCCTTATTGTTTGATTTTCACGGTTACAATTGCTTCTAGTTTATATAGTAACTGGTTCTATGTCGTACGTTTAGTATTAAGTTATTTGTATAATACTTTTGATTTTGCATATTTTTGACGTGGTTTATTGTAAGGAACGATAAGGAGTTCCCTGCTAACGTTAGTAGATAACAAACATGTTTTGCTCAAAGGCTCAATTTGAACCATAGACGTAAGTATGCACTACTGTTTTCTGTATACATGTGCAACAACTTGTGTTTGTCTTAGAACATTTGGTTTTCACAGAATTCCTTCAGTAGCTTTTAGAGCTATGTGTCAATTTGAAGTATTTCAGTATGTTATTCAAGTAACTCATAAAAATTTAAAACCTAAGTGTTCATTAACGCGAACTTAAAACTTCTTTAATCCATAAAGCTATGGTATCATGAATAGTAAGCATTTAAAGTATCAGAACGAAATTTCCAATAGATGCAAGAAGTGAATACTTCTCCGCTCTCCTATGAGTTTTCTCAAGGCAAACTATTGAGGTCGTAAAAAAACAAATTTGTTAAAGAAGTAATGAAAAATCAGCTTGTACATAAATATTTGTTTGACAAGGATATCTTATAAATTTTTGCTTTGCACAATCTAAGTCTTTTTTTAATTTCAGCTAGGCATTGTTTTATATTAAGTCTTTCAAATTAAAAGCAAAGTTGACATTAAAAAGCTTTTCTTTTCTTACCGTTGTTAATTTTGCAGTTCTGTTAGAGGTTTCCTTTTTTTTGAGCGCCATGAAAAAAAAATATTTTCATACTACCTGTGAGACCGCTGATTCATTTTCATAGCGTAAATTGCCGATCAATAAAGCTTTATTGAAAATTAAGGTTTTGCTATATGATTACTCGTGAAAAACAACTTTTTCATGTACATAATGATTCAACCATTTATTGTTATAGAGGCTACAAATTTTCGTGAGGATAAAAATCATGTTAAATTATAATGGTCTCTATTGACAATAGTGGCAATAAGCAAAACACGCAGTTGTAAAATTCCATCTGGAGATTTCTTCCAAGAGACTTTTTTTACTTAATTCTCAAATTTTTTAAGCTCAGAAGAAATTAAAATACTGCATTAAAAAATCTGGAAATCTTATTAGCTCAATTGCCTCTATAATCAGGATTTGCCTTTTGACAGTTGTTTTTTGTCTTTGACTCAGATGAAAGAACTCAAATCGACTCTTCATAGGATCCATAACAAACAAACGTTTGAAAACATAGAAATCCTTTCGGAAAGATAGCATCAAAACGAAGTACACAAAGCCAAGAATACTAGTATTGTAATACAATATTACCACATAGAAAAGTGAAACACTAATTTCCAAAAATTTTGAATACCTTAAACTTTGAACTTGATGCACTATGAGTTACAGGGTTTTAACACTGGAAATTTTCCAAATCGGCCAAATGAATGTAGAAGTATACTTGTCAGTTTGACTATGGTATCGAAGCTCCTAATCTGATTTCTACTGTTTGTGTTGTCGGTTTTTATGGTAGCAAAAATCAAAATTAGTTGTGTTAACTGTTACTAATGTGGCCATGACTTAAAGGTATCTCCACATTAGTTATTTTACAATATTTAATGTTCATTAGCCGAATATTCTTGAGAGAAATTTCATCATTTAAAGAGTTGCACTGACCTATCTTTTCAAAAATTACTGGTAAAATATGTCAACACACCAAAAAAATGAACATTTTTACCGACAATTTAAGTAAAATGAGCAATAAATCTTATTCTGAAGCTGTGATTGGCCAATTTAAAACACTATTCTGTAAGCGGACAAGTATACCTTAGTTTTTTCATCAACTAGTGTAACGGAGGGCTTTACGTGGTTGGACTGCATTTAACCGCATCTGGCCATGCCTCGAGGGCCATGGTCATGCCTCAACGGTCTGTGGGAGTTGATATGAATCTATCACAACCGAACTACTGATTTATAAACCAATTAGACTTTTATTACCAATTATGATAAAAACTGTCGTCTAAATTTCTTATTTTTTCCTTGTCGGCTAAACGACCTGTCCGCCAATTTTCCTAGCACCAGGAAAATCATGTGGTTTTTCTGTTTTTTTTCTATAGAACAATGCAAAATTATACTCTTCAGCTTAGAATGCTTGCAGAAGTCGTGCAGTAAAGATTGCATAATAGACCACGTGAATATAGTCTATATAATATAGTAAATTATATCAAAAAGCTTAGTAAAACCAGAAGGTCTCCTTCACTTTTTTGACACATATGTAGCTGTAGTCTAAATAGATTGTGAGAACGTATTTCAAATTTTTGTGTTCACAACTATATAACATAACAACTATTATAACGTAATTATCCCTTTAATACTATTTTTAGATCACAAACTCAAACTCAAACTCAAACTTTGACTTTAAATTAGAGGGATAGGCCAAGTTTTCACATTTTATTATATTTGGTAATTCAAAGTTAAGCGGTCACCGATTATTGTGTTTTTAATACTAAAAGTAGTCTTTCTTCAAAGTCAATTATCCTTAAATAGTGTTTTTAGATCAAAAATTCAAACACAAACTCAAGACTTCCATTTTTCTGTAGAGCAATCGACCAAAATCACCATTTTAATAAACTTGCTTATCGAAATCCATGCCGCCTCTGAGTTTTGAATACTAAAAAAGAAGCCTTTTTCTTAAAAGTCAATTATCCTTGAATACTGCTTAGATCACAAACTCGAAATCGAACACAATGGTTCAACTTTTAGGTAAAGTAATCGACCATGTTTCACATTTCTATTCTACTTGCTTATCCAAAGCCATGCTGTCTCCGGTTGTGTTTTGAACACTAATAAAGAAGAATTTTGTTTCAAATTCCGCGAGAAGTATTTCTCTGGAACCATTTGGTGCCCATTGAGTGTACACAGACGCTGAAAACAAACAAAATTTGTTCAGCTAAACACCTAAATTTAATGTTTTTGTTTGAGCTCTCAAATGCGACAAGACTGTGCAAGAATGCAACAAGACTGCGCAACGAATTTGTGCAAGAATGTTTCATGAGGTTGATTCGTTTTTAATTTTCTTCAGATAAACAATGACCAAATGAAATTTAACAAATTAGGAAGAAGTTAATATAACAAAAATTGCAAGATCATGTAGCGCTAAACTTTTGATGCATAGCAAGTTCACAATTACAGTCTCAGCTTTGAACACATCCTGAGCCGAAGCTAAGGTTAATATGAAACTCAACAAACGCATTGTCCTTCTAGCAAGCTATCCCAGCAGTTTTCTGTCTTTTCAAGTTTTTGAAACGTAGGTATTCAGAAAATTTGTGTAATTCCTGACAACTGAAACAACAGGTGGCTCTGAATAAACATACGAAAACAACTATATAGTGTAAAACCTGTTTTTTTGATAATGTAGGTACGTTGTAAAGTGTTTGTTTCCATTAAGGTACACACTATAGAATTTTTGAAGCAAGCAATTTTTGAATAAAGTATTTAAAAAAGTTGCACTTCAAAAAAAGAACATATCAAAAAAACTCATAAAAATTAGACTGGTTCGCTAAACAATAAAACCCTACATTGATTTAATTAATTAAGTACCACTTGATATACCATACCATGGATTTCTTAATTGTTATTTAAGAAATTAACATTGAGTTGAAAATTACTGAGTTAACGTATACAACATAGCTTCAGCGTTTTTTATATCTTCGGAAAAACTTCAAACACTTAATGAATTGTTGAAAATATTAGCGGCTAAATTCTATCGGTCTGTTTCAGTCAGGACACATTACCTTGAGATAGAGAAAAGCTTCTGTTGTTTATGCTCAGCGAGTCTCCTCTAGAGATAAGAATTGTTTTCATTTTTTAGAGAAACAGAAACAGCTTTTTGTAGATAGTTAGTAAACAAATGGTAACATTTGAAGGTATTAAAAGGAAGTATTAGTAGGTACTAGTGTAACTTAGAACCAATAAGTAGTTGTAGTAGATATTAATAGTATCTAGTAGTTGTTGTAGGTAGTACTAGTAGGTAGCAGTAGTAGTAGTAGGTACTAATTGTAGATAGTAGTTGTAGATAGTAGTAGTAGGCAGTAGCAGTAGTAGGTAGCAGTAGTGTTGTGTTCAATTCCGAAATGTTCGCCAGGCTTCATAACCCAATATGTTATACAGACTCTGTTGCTTTGAATTTCAAATTCCTTTGGATGTTACTCTTTCCGATGCTCTATCAAATATCGTTACGGTGATGTTATTTTAAAACGTCGACAGAACAATAAGTAATCCAAAATTTTAACACAGGGTTTCTGAATGCACAGAAAATTTGATTCAAGAAAGAACAATAATGAACTCATTCGATTTTTATTGGCTTGAGGTGTTCTGATATTTTACTTCCAGTGTTTAATAGTTGAGTATATGTATATTCAGTATGCTGGAACCATTTACTGAAGAAGAGATTCGCTTTTGTTTAAGAATTCAGTCAAAGCACGCATTATCCGTTAGTGTTATTCCCAATACGCAAACAAGACTTATTCGCTACTGAAGCTGTTTCTAGCAACCCCCCGCAGATACAAAGCTTGTGTTCTTTCTTGCTTAATTGATAAAGTGGCTAATTAACTTTTGAAAATTTAGCTATTTTTACAGTTCCAGTGGAAACTACTCTTCTTGTACATCATTACACTATTTGTTTGATTCAAGCTCTTGACGAATTCCTATCATTCTACTTTATTTAACTAACACGTTCAGCTGCTCCTGCAGATCACAGTTTTTCCACCAAATTTTTCGGTTTTTTACAGAATTTAATCTTTTTACTTAGCTCAATTTATTGTTTATCTCTCAACAATATATCTCAAATAATTTTTTCCTGTAAATAATCTTGCTCAATCCTAGAAGGGTAGCTGAATGCGTATAGAGAAATTTGTTTTTAAAAAAGCATGCCCAGAACATCAAAAGTTGTTGTTGTCTTCTGTGTTGCAACATTTTATCATTTTCTTGCCAAGGAGTAAATGACAAAGAGCATGATTTTTTTTCGTAAAAAGTCTTGATAGTTTTTAATATGGTAGCTAGATAGGTGTAGAAAATTCAGTTTTCAACAAAGCATGCTCAGAACATCAAAAACTTGTTTTCGTCTTCGTTTGTGACTTTTTGCTTGCCAATGCTTAATGGGACAGAGTTTAGCTACGCTGAAGGTCAAAATCCGTGTGCAAGATATAATATTATTGGATCGTGGAGACAAATAACAACATTCTTCAAGGCAATTAAATTGCCCTCCAGGAACTTATCTCCCCCCTCTCTCTATCTCTCTCCCTCTCTCTATCTCTCTCTCTCTCATCGGATTGCAAACATATAAATACATAAATACATAAACACATTCAGACATATATACATACATTTCACTGTATAGATATAGAAAAACATACACACATAAAACCAAGAAAGTCTTGACATATACACACATTTACAATTTCTACCCTCAGACATACACTTCAGCTTATACTCATAGAAACATATTACTAAACTTAAGCACAAATATATTTACTTATAAACAGATATACACTTTCATATATACTTTCATTATACACATGAATACGCATAATTATATATATAAATTCTCATTCTTTCGTTTCTTTCAATTGTTCATTCCTACATAAACATTACAATTTTGAACACATGTAAGCAAATATACGTACTTGTTTTGATAGAAATATACATAATTACACATGTATATAAAAAAAATAAAGCCAAGCTTTCCACATCACACTGAACATTTGCAAAAGTATTGTCAACAAAAACTGCTTCTGACTGCTCTTTGACTTCTTTCAGACTACTTCAAAAACTGAGTTTTTCATGTCCTGTTTGGTTGAACAAAATGAAGTCCACAAAAATCATTTTTGAAAGCTCCTTCATTGCGAAAAATCCATTTCATGCCATTTTAGGGCTTCAAAAAAATTTTGAAATTTTTTTCAGAAAATTTACGAAATTTTTGTATGTTTCGACCCCCCATACTTCATAGGTGAATAAAGTGAAGTCAACAAAAAATCACTTTTGAGTGCTCTTTCATAGCGCAAAATCCATTTCAGACCATTTTAGGATTTTGAAAAATTTTGAAAATTTTTTTCAAAAAATTCGAAATTGTGATATGTTTCGACCCCTATACTACTTAGGTGAAAAAAGTGAAGTCAACAAAAAATCACTTTTGAGTGCTCTTTCATAGCGCAAAATCCATTTCAGACCATTTTAGGACTCCAAAAAATTTTTAAAATTTTTTTCAAAAAATTCGAAATTTTTATATGTTTCGACCCCTATACTACTTAGGTGAAAAAAGTGAAGTCAACAAAAAATCACTTTTGAGTGCTCTTTCATAGCGCAAAATCCATTTCAGACCATTTTAGGACTTTGAAAAACTATGGTATCATGAATAGTAAGCATTTAAAGTATCAGAACGAAATTTCCAATAGACGCAAGAAGTGAATACTTCTCCGCTCTCCTATGAGTTTTCTCAAGGCAAACTATTGAGGTCGTAAAAAAACAAATTTGTTAAAGAAGTAATGAAAAATCAGCTTGTACATAAATATTTGTTTGACAAGGATATCTTATAAATTTTTGCTTTGCACAATCTAAGTCTTTTTTTATTTCAGCTAGGCATTGTTTTATATTAAGTCTTTCAAATTAAAAGCAAAGTTGACATTAAAAAGCGTTCCTTTTCTTACCGTTGTTAATTTTGCAGTTCTGTTAGAGGTTTCCTTTTTTTTGAGCGCCATGAAAAAAAAATATTTTCATACTACCTGTGAGACCGCTGATTCATTTTCATAGCGTAAATTGCCGATCAATAAAGCTTTATTGAAAATTAAGGTTTTGCTATATGATTACTCGTGAAAAACAACTTTTTCATGTACATAATGATTCAACCATTTATTGTTATAGAGGCTACAAATTTTCGTGAGGATAAAAATCATGTTAAATTATAATGGTCTCTATTGACAATAGTGGCAATAAGCAAAACACGCAGTTGTAAAATTCCATCTGGAGATTTCTTCCAAGAGACTTTTTTTACTTAATTCTCAAATTTTTTAAGCTCAGAAGAAATTAAAATACTGCATTAAAAAATCTGGAAATCTTATTAGCTCAATTGCCTCTATAATCAGGATTTGCCTTTTGACAGTTGTTTTTTGTCTTTGACTCAGATGAAAGAACTCAAATCGACTCTTCATAGGATCCATAACAAACAAACGTTTGAAAACATAGAAACCCTTTCGGAAAGATAGCATCAAAACGAAGTACAGAAAGCCAAGAATACTAGTATTGTAATACAATATTACCACATAGAAAAGTGAAACACTAATTTCCAAAAATTTTGAATACCTTAAACTTTGAACTTGATGCACTATGAGTTACAGGGTTTTAACACTGGAAATTTTCCAAATCGGCCAAATGAATGTAGAAGTATACTTGTCAGTTTGACTATGGTATCGAAGCTCCTAATCTGATTTCTACTGTTTGTGTTGTCGGTTTTTATGGTAGCAAAAATCAAAATTAGTTGTGTTAACTGTTACTAATGTGGCCATGACTTAAAGGTATCTCCACATTAGTTATTTTACAATATTTAATGTTCATTAGCCGAATATTCTTGAGAGAAATTTCATCATTTAAAGAGTTGCACTGACCTATCTTTTCAAAAATTACTGGTAAAATATGTCAACACACCAAAAAAATGAACATTTTTACCGACAATTTAAGTAAAATGAGCAATAAATCTTATTCTGAAGCTGTGATTGGCCAATTTAAAACACTATTCTGTAAGCGGACAAGTATACCTTAGTTTTTTCATCAACTAGTGTAACGGAGGGCTTTACGTGGTTGGACTGCATTTAACCGCATCTGGCCATGCCTCGCGGGCCATGGTCATGCCTCAACGGTCTGTGGGAGTTGATATGAATCTATCACAACCGAACTACTGATTTATAAACCAATTAGACTTTTATTACCAATTATGATAAAAACTGTCGTCTAAATTTCTTATTTTTTCCTTGTCGGCTAAACGACCTGTCCGCCAATTTTCCTAGCACCAGGAAAATCATGTGGTTTTTCTGTTTTTTTTCTATAGAACAATGCAAAATTATACTCTTCAGCTTAGAATGCTTGCAGAAGTCGTGCAGTAAAGATTGCATAATAGACCACGTGAATATAGTCTATATAATATAGTAAATTATATCAAAAAGCTTAGTAAAACCAGAAGGTCTCCTTCACTTTTTTGACACATATGTAGCTGTAGTCTAAATAGATTGTGAGAACGTATTTCAAATTTTTGTGTTCACAACTATATAACATAACAACTATTATAACGTAATTATCCCTTTAATACTATTTTTAGATCACAAACTCAAACTCAAACTCAAACTTTGACTTTAAATTAGAGGGATAGGCCAAGTTTTCACATTTTATTATATTTGGTAATTCAAAGTTAAGCGGTCACCGATTATTGTGTTTTTAATACTAAAAGTAGTCTTTCTTCAAAGTCAATTATCCTTAAATAGTGTTTTTAGATCAAAAATTCAAACACAAACTCAAGACTTCCATTTTTCTGTAGAGCAATCGACCAAAATCACCATTTTAATAAACTTGCTTATCGAAATCCATGCCGCCTCTGAGTTTTGAATACTAAAAAAGAAGCCTTTTTCTTAAAAGTCAATTATCCTTGAATACTGCTTAGATCACAAACTCGAAATCGAACACAATGGTTCAACTTTTAGGTAAAGTAATCGACCATGTTTCACATTTCTATTCTACTTGCTTATCCAAAGCCATGCTGTCTCCGGTTGTGTTTTGAACACTAATAAAGAAGAATTTTGTTTCAAATTCCGCGAGAAGTATTTCTCTGGAACCATTTGGTGCCCATTGAGTGTACACAGACGCTGAAAACAAACAAAATTTGTTCAGCTAAACACCTAAATTTAATGTTTTTGTTTGAGCTCTCAAATGCGACAAGACTGTGCAAGAATGCAACAAGACTGCGCAACGAGTTTGTGCAAGAATGTTTCATGAGGTTGATTCGTTTTTAATTTTCTTCAGATAAACAATGACCAAATGAAATTTAACAAATTAGGAAGAAGTTAATATAACAAAAATTGCAAGATCATGTAGCGCTAAACTTTTGATGCATAGCAAGTTCACAATTACAGTCTCAGCTTTGAACACATCCTGAGCCGAAGCTAAGGTTAATATGAAACTCAACAAACGCATTGTCCTTCTAGCAAGCTATCCCAGCAGTTTTCTGTCTTTTCAAGTTTTTGAAACGTAGGTATTCAGAAAATTTGTGTAATTCCTGACAACTGAAACAACAGGTGGCTCTGAATAAACATACGAAAACAACTATATAGTGTAAAACCTGTTTTTTTGATAATGTAGGTACGTTGTAAAGTGTTTGTTTCCATTAAGGTACACACTATAGAATTTTTGAAGCAAGCAATTTTTGAATAAAGTATTTAAAAAAGTTGCACTTCAAAAAAAGAACATATCAAAAAAACTCATAAAAATTAGACTGGTTCGCTAAACAATAAAACCCTACACTGATTTAATTAATTAAGTACCACTTGATATACCATACCATGGATTTCTTAATTGTTATTTAAGAAATTAACATTGAGTTGAAAATTACTGAGTTAACGTATACAACATAGCTTCAGCGTTTTTTATATCTTCGGAAAAACTTCAAACACTTAATGAATTGTTGAAAATATTAGCGGCTAAATTCTATCGGTCTGTTTCAGTCAGGACACATTAACTTGAGATAGAGAAAAGCTTCTGTTGTTTATGCTCAGCGAGTCTCCTCTAGAGATAAGAATTGTTTTCATTTTTTAGAGAAACAGAAACAGCTTTTTGTAGATAGTTAGTAAACAAATGGTAACATTTGAAGGTATTAAAAGGAAGTATTAGTAGGTACTAGTGTAACTTAGAACCAATAAGTAGTTGTAGTAGATATTAATAGTATCTAGTAGTTGTTGTAGGTAGTACTAGTAGGTAGCAGTAGTAGTAGTAGGTACTAATTGTAGATAGTAGTTGTAGATAGTAGTAGTAGGCAGTAGCAGTAGTAGGTAGCAGTAGTGTTGTGTTCAATTCCGAAATGTTCGCCAGGCTTCATAACCCAATATGTTATACAGACTCTGTTGCTTTAAATTTCAAATTCCTTTGGATGTTACTCTTTCCGATGCTCTATCAAATATCGTTACGGTGATGTTATTTTAAAACGTCGACAGAACAATAAGTAATCCAAAATTTTAACACAGGGTTTCTGAATGCACAGAAAATTTGATTCAAGAAAGAACAATAATGAACTCATTCGATTTTTATTGGCTTGAGGTGTTCTGATATTTTACTTCCAGTGTTTAATAGTTGAGTATATGTATATTCAGTATGCTGGAACCATTTACTGAAGAAGAGATTCGCTTTTGTTTAAGAATTCAGTCAAAGCACGCATTATCCGTTAGTGTTATTCCCAATACGCAAACAAGACTTATTCGCTACTGAAGCTGTTTCTAGCAACCCCCCGCAGATACAAAGCTTGTGTTCTTTCTTGCTTAATTGATAAAGTGGCTAATTAACTTTTGAAAATTTAGCTATTTTTACAGTTCCAGTGGAAACTACTCTTCTTGTACATCATTACACTATTTGTTTGATTCAAGCTCTTGACGAATTCCTATCATTCTACTTTATTTAACTAACACGTTCAGCTGCTCCTGCAGATCATAGTTTTTCCACCAAATTTTTCGGTTTTTTACAGAATTTAATCTTTTTACTTAGCTCAATTTATTGTTTATCTCTCAACAATATATCTCAAATAATTTTTTCCTGTAAATAATCTTGCTCAATCCTAGAAGGGTAGCTGAATGCGTATAGAGAAATTTGTTTTTAAAAAAGCATGCCCAGAACATCAAAAGTTGTTGTTGTCTTCTGTGTTGCAACATTTTATCATTTTCTTGCCAAGGAGTAAATGACAAAGAGCATGATTTTTTTTCGTAAAAAGTCTTGATAGTTTTTAATATGGTAGCTAGATAGGTGTAGAAAATTCAGTTTTCAACAAAGCATGCTCAGAACATCAAAAACTTGTTTTCGTCTTCGTTTGTGACTTTTTGCTTGCCAATGCTTAATGGGACAGAGTTTAGCTACGCTGAAGGTCAAAATCCGTGTGCAAGATATAATATTATTGGATCGTGGAGACAAATAACAACATTCTTCAAGGCAATTAAATTGCCCTCCAGGAACTTATCTCCCCCCTCTCTCTATCTCTCTCCCTCTCTCTATCTCTCTCTCTCATCGGATTGCAAACATATAAATACATAAATACATAAACACATTCAGACATATATACATACATTTCACTGTATAGATATAGAAAAACATACACACATAAAACCAAGAAAGTCTTGACATATACACACATTTACAATTTCTACCCTCAGACATACACTTCAGCTTATACTCATAGAAACATATTACTAAACTTAAGCACAAATATATTTACTTATAAACAGATATACACTTTCATATATACTTTCATTATACACATGAATACGCATAATTATATATATAAATTCTCATTCTTTCGTTTCTTTCAATTGTTCATTCCTACATAAACATTACAATTTTGAACACATGTAAGCAAATATACGTACTTGTTTTGATAGAAATATACATAATTACACATGTATATAAAAAAAATAAAGCCAAGCTTTCCACATCACACTGAACATTTGCAAAAGTATTGTCAACAAAAACTGCTTCTGACTGCTCTTTGACTTCTTTCAGACTACTTCAAAAACTGAGTTTTTCATGTCCTGTTTGGTTGAACAAAATGAAGTCCACAAAAATCATTTTTGAAAGCTCCTTCATTGCGAAAAATCCATTTCATGCCATTTTAGGGCTTCAAAAAAATTTTGAAATTTTTTGCAGAAAATTTACGAAATTTTTGTATGTTTCGACCCCCCATACTTCATAGGTGAATAAAGTGAAGTCAACAAAAAATCACTTTTGAGTGCTCTTTCATAGCGCAAAATCCATTTCAGACCATTTTAGGACTTTGAAAAATTTTGAAAATTTTTTTCAAAAAATTCGAAATTGTGATATGTTTCGACCCCTATACTACTTAGGTGAAAAAAGTGAAGTCAACAAAAAATCACTTTTGAGTGCTCTTTCATAGCGCAAAATCCATTTCAGACCATTTTAGGACTCCAAAAAATTTTTAAAATTTTTTTCAAAAAATTCGAAATTTTTATATGTTTCGACCCCTATACTACTTAGGTGAAAAAAGTGAAGTCAACAAAAAATCACTTTTGAGTGCTCTTTCATAGCGCAAAATCCATTTCAGACCATTTTAGGACTTTGAAAAACTATGGTATCATGAATAGTAAGCATTTAAAGTATCAGAACGAAATTTCCAATAGACGCAAGAAGTGAATACTTCTCCGCTCTCCTATGAGTTTTCTCAAGGCAAACTATTGAGGTCGTAAAAAAACAAATTTGTTAAAGAAGTAATGAAAAATCAGCTTGTACATAAATATTTGTTTGACAAGGATATCTTATAAATTTTTGCTTTGCACAATCTAAGTCTTTTTTTATTTCAGCTAGGCATTGTTTTATATTAAGTCTTTCAAATTAAAAGCAAAGTTGACATTAAAAAGCGTTCCTTTTCTTACCGTTGTTAATTTTGCAGTTCTGTTAGAGGTTTCCTTTTTTTTGAGCGCCATGAAAAAAAAATATTTTCATACTACCTGTGAGACCGCTGATTCATTTTCATAGCGTAAATTGCCGATCAATAAAGCTTTATTGAAAATTAAGGTTTTGCTATATGATTACTCGTGAAAAACAACTTTTTCATGTACATAATGATTCAACCATTTATTGTTATAGAGGCTACAAATTTTCGTGAGGATAAAAATCATGTTAAATTATAATGGTCTCTATTGACAATAGTGGCAATAAGCAAAACACGCAGTTGTAAAATTCCATCTGGAGATTTCTTCCAAGAGACTTTTTTTACTTAATTCTCAAATTTTTTAAGCTCAGAAGAAATTAAGATACTGCATTAAAAAATCTGGAAATCTTATTAGCTCAATTGCCTCTATAATCAGGATTTGCCTTTTGACAGTTGTTTTTTGTCTTTGACTCAGATGAAAGAACTCAAATCGACTCTTCATAGGATCCATAACAAACAAACGTTTGAAAACATAGAAACCCTTTCGGAAAGATAGCATCAAAACGAAGTACAGAAAGCCAAGAATACTAGTATTGTAATACAATATTACCACATAGAAAAGTGAAACACTAATTTCCAAAAATTTTGAATACCTTAAACTTTGAACTTGATGCACTATGAGTTACAGGGTTTTAACACTGGAAATTTTCCAAATCGGCCAAATGAATGTAGAAGTATACTTGTCAGTTTGACTATGGTATCGAAGCTCCTAATCTGATTTCTACTGTTTGTGTTGTCGGTTTTTATGGTAGCAAAAATCAAAATTAGTTGTGTTAACTGTTACTAATGTGGCCATGACTTAAAGGTATCTCCACATTAGTTATTTTACAATATTTAATGTTCATTAGCCGAATATTCTTGAGAGAAATTTCATCATTTAAAGAGTTGCACTGACCTATCTTTTCAAAAATTACTGGTAAAATATGTCAACACACCAAAAAAATGAACATTTTTACCGACAATTTAAGTAAAATGAGCAATAAATCTTATTCTGAAGCTGTGATTGGCCAATTTAAAACACTATTCTGTAAGCGGACAAGTATACCTTAGTTTTTTCATCAACTAGTGTAACGGAGGGCTTTACGTGGTTGGACTGCATTTAACCGCATCTGGCCATGCCTCGCGGGCCATGGTCATGCCTCAACGGTCTGTGGGAGTTGATATGAATCTATCACAACCGAACTACTGATTTATAAACCAATTAGACTTTTATTACCAATTATGATAAAAACTGTCGTCTAAATTTCTTATTTTTTCCTTGTCGGCTAAACGACCTGTCCGCCAATTTTCCTAGCACCAGGAAAATCATGTGGTTTTTCTCTTTTTTTTCTATAGAACAATGCAAAATTATACTCTTCAGCTTAGAATGCTTGCAGAAGTCGTGCAGTAAAGATTGCATAATAGACCACGTGAATATAGTCTATATAATATAGTAAATTATATCAAAAAGCTTAGTAAAACCAGAAGGTCTCCTTCACTTTTTTGACACATATGTAGCTGTAGTCTAAATAGATTGTGAGAACGTATTTTAAATTTTTGTGTTCACAACTATATAACATAACAACTATTATAACGTAATTATCCCTTTAATACTATTTTTAGATCACAAACTCAAACTCAAACTCAAACTTTGACTTTAAATTAGAGGGATAGGCCAAGTTTTCACATTTTATTATATTTGGTAATTCAAAGTTAAGCGGTCACCGATTATTGTGTTTTTAATACTAAAAGTAGTCTTTCTTCAAAGTCAATTATCCTTAAATAGTGTTTTTAGATCAAAAATTCAAACACAAGCTCAAGACTTCCATTTTTCTGTAGAGCAATCGACCAAAATCACCATTTTAATAAACTTGCTTATCGAAATCCATGCCGCCTCTGAGTTTTGAATACTAAAAAAGAAGCCTTTTTCTTAAAAGTCAATTATCCTTGAATACTGCTTAGATCACAAACTCGAAATCGAACACAATGGTTCAACTTTTAGGTAAAGTAATCGACCATGTTTCACATTTCTATTCTACTTGCTTATCCAAAGCCATGCTGTCTCCGGTTGTGTTTTGAACACTAATAAAGAAGAATTTTGTTTCAAATTCCGCGAGAAGTACTTCTCTGGAACCATTTGGTGCCCATTGAGTGTACACAGACGCTGAAAACAAACAAAATTTGTTCAGCTAAACACCTAAATTTAATGTTTTTGTTTGAGCTCTCAAATGCGACAAGACTGTGCAAGAATGCAACAAGACTGCGCAACGAGTTTGTGCAAGAATGTTTCATGAGGTTGATTCGTTTTTAATTTTCTTCAGATAAACAATGACCAAATGAAATTTAACAAATTAGGAAGAAGTTATTATAACAAAAATTGCAAGATCATGTAGCGCTAAACTTTTGATGCATAGCAAGTTCACAATTACAGTCTCAGCTTTGAACACATCCTGAGCCGAAGCTAAGGTTAATATGAAACTCAACAAACGCATTGTCCTTCTAGCAAGCTATCCCAGCAGTTTTCTGTCTATTCAAGTTTTTGAAACGTAGGTATTCAGAAAATTTGTGTAATTCCTGACAACTGAAACAACAGGTGGCTCTGAATAAACATACGAAAACAACTATATAGTGTAAAACCTGTTTTTTTGATAATGTAGGTACGTTGTAAAGTGTTTGTTTCCATTAAGGTACACACTATAGAATTTTTGAAGCAAGCAATTTTTGAATAAAGTATTTAAAAAAGTTGCACTTCAAAAAAAGAACATATAAAAAAAACTCATAAAAATTAGACTGGTTCGCTAAACAATAAAACCCTACATTGATTTAATTAATTAAGTACCACTTGATATACCATACCATGGATTTCTTAATTGTTATTTAAGAAATTAACATTGAGTTGAAAATTACTGAGTTAACGTATACAACATAGCTTCAACGTTTTTTATATCTTCGGAAAAACTTCAAACACTTAATGAATTGTTGAAAATATTAGCGGCTAAATTCTATCGGTCTGTTTCAGTCAGGACACATTACCTTGAGATAGAGAAAAGCTTCTGTTGTTTATGCTCAGCGAGTCTCCTCTAGAGATAAGAATTGTTTTCATTTTTTAGAGAAACAGAAACAGCTTTTTGTAGATAGTTAGTAAACAAATGGTAACATTTGAAGGTATTAAAAGGAAGTATTAGTAGGTACTAGTGTAACTTAGAACCAATAAGTAGTTGTAGTAGATATTAATAGTATCTAGTAGTAGTTGTAGGTAGTACTAGTAGGTAGCAGTAGTAGTAGTAGGTACTAATTGTAGATAGTAGTTGTAGATAGTAGTAGTAGGCAGTAGCAGTAGTAGGTAGCAGTAGTGTTGTGTTCAATTCCGAAATGTTCGCCAGGCTTCATAACCCAATATGTTATACAGACTCTGTTGCTTTAAATATCAAATTCCTTTGGATGTTACTCTTTCCGATGCTCTATCAAATATCGTTACGGTGATGTTATTTTAAAACGTCGACAGAACAATAAGTAATCCAAAATTTTAACACAGGGTTACTGAATGCACAGAAAATTTGATTCAAGAAAGAACAATAATGAACTCATTCGATTTTTATTGGCTTGAGGTGTTCTGATATTTTACTTCCAGTGTTTAATAGTTGAGTATATGTATATTCAGTATGCTGGAACCATTTACTGAAGAAGAGATTCGCTTTTGTTTAAGAATTCAGTCAAAGCACGCATTATACGTTAGTGTTATTCCCAATACGCAAGCAAGACTTATTCGCTACTGAAGCTGTTTCTAGCAACCCCCCGCAGATACAATGCTTGTGTTCTTTCTTGCTTAATTGATAAAGTGGCTAATTAACTTTTGAAAATTTAGCTATTTTTACAGTTCCAGTGGAAACTACTCTTCTTGTACATCATTACACTATTTGTTTGATTCAAGCTCTTGACGAATTCCTATCATTCTACTTTATTTAACTAACACGTTCAGCTGCTCCTGCAGATCATAGTTTTTCCACCAAATTTTTCGGTTTTTTACAGAATTTAATCTTTTTACTTAGCTCAATTTTTTGTTTATCTCTCAACAATATATCTCAAATAATTTTTTCCTGTAATTAATCTTGCTCAATCCTAGAAGGGTAGCTGAATGCGTATAGAGAAATTTGTTTTTAAAAAAGCATGCCCAGAACATCAAAAGTTGTTTTTGTCTTCTGTGTTGCAACATTTTATCATTTTCTTGCCAAGGAGTAAATGACAAAGAGCATGATTTTTTTTCGTAAAAAGTCTTGATAGTTTTTAATATGGTAGCTAGATAGGTGTAGAAAATTCAGTTTTCAACAAAGCATGCTCAGAACATCAAAAACTTGTTTTCGTCTTCGTTTGTGACTTTTTGCTTGCCAATGCTTAATGGGACAGAGTTTAGCTACGCTGAAGGTCAAAATCCGTGTGCAAGATATAATATTATTGGATCGTGGAGACAAATAACAACATTCTTCAAGGCAATTAAATTGCCCTCCAGGAACTTATCTCCCCCCTCTCTCTATCTCTCTCCCTCTCTCTATATCTCTCTCTCTCTCATCGGATTGCAAACATATAAATACATAAATACATAAACACATTCAGACATATATACATACATTTCACTGTATAGATATAGAAAAACATACACACATAAAACCGAGAAGGTCTTGACATATACACACATTTACAATTTCTACCCTCAGACATACACTTCAGCTTATACTCATAGAAACATATTACTAAACTTAAGCACAAATATATTTACTTATAAACAGATATACACTTTCATATATACTTTCATTATACACATGAATACGCATAATTATATATATAAATTCTCATTCTTTCGTTTCTTTCAATTGTTCATTCCTACATAAACATTACAATTTTGAACACATGTAAGCAAATATACGTACTTGTTTTGATAGAAATATACATAATTACACATGTATATAAAAAAAATAAAGCCAAGCTTTCCACATCACACTGAACATTTGCAAAAGTATTGTCAACAAAAACTGCTTCTGACTGCTCTTTGACTTCTTTCAGACTACTTCAAAAACTGAGTTTTTCATGTCCTGTTTGGTTGAACAAAATGAAGTCCACAAAAATCATTTTTGAAAGCTCCTTCATTGCGAAAAATCCATTTCATGCCATTTTAGGGCTTCAAAAAAATTTTGAAATTTTTTTCAGAAAATTTACGAAATTTTTGTATGTTTCGACCCCCATACTTCATAGGTGAATAAAGTGAAGTCAACAAAAAATCACTTTTGAGTGCTCTTTCATAGCGCAAAATCCATTTCAGACCATTTTAGGACTTTGAAAAATTTTGAAAATTTTTTTCAAAAAATTCGAAATTGTGATATGTTTCGACCCCTATACTACTTAGGTGAAAAAAGTGAAGTCAACAAAAAATCACTTTTGAGTGCTCTTTCATAGCGCAAAATCCATTTCAGACCATTTTAGGACTCCAAAAAATTTTTAAAATTTTTTTCAAAAAATTCGAAATTTTTATATGTTTCGACCCCTATACTACTTAGGTGAAAAAAGTGAAGTCAACAAAAAATCACTTTTGAGTGCTCTTTCATAGCGCAAAATCCATTTCAGACCATTTTAGGACTTTGAAAAACTTTGAAAAATTTTCGAAAAAATTTTTGAAATTTTTTGAAAAATTTTAGGCTTCTGGTGTCTTATATTAGGTTTTTTATGTTTTCACCAAAAAGATTTAGTGAGAGTTCAACACTTAGGTAACACCTAATTCTATATACAGAGAACATTTCAACAGCGGATATCTGCCATGTTACTGTAGGGCGGGGGGTCCGGACACCCCCCCCCCCCCCCCCCCCCCCCCCCCCTACAAGAACTCTCACCACCGAAAAACTGATTTTCTCTTAGTGAAAGCAAGTTTTTTGGTTAAGTTTCGCCAGTCAACTTAACCCAAGAACTTCTCTCAGGCTGGCGAAACTTAACCGAAAAACTTGCTTTCACTAAGAGAAAATTAGTTTTTCGGTGGTGAGAGTTCTTGTAGGGGGGGGGGGGGGGGTCCGGACCCCCCCCCCCTACAGTATTATGGCAGATATGTATACTACTCCTAGCATACTAACTTCGATTTTTTTGAATCAATAAGGGGTTTATTGTACACTTACAAATTGGTTCGGTTTCTCTTTTCGCCCACATTTCCCAGTATTTAAAACTCGTATTAATTCGATCCTCAATGTAATTTCCGAATACAACGTCACAGATTTGAGATCCATGTAGGCAAACACCAAAATGGCCTGGGCCGTGGGCGTTAAGATATCGCACAACGTTGCAACTGTAGTTGTAAAAGGACTCTTTGAACCATAAAACGCATCTCCTAACTAATTCCTGATGCCCACAGTTAATTTCAGTAAATTCCTAGTAAATCTGAACAAAATTTGTCTAAACTTGCAAAACGATTTTAACATGTTAAAATAATTGAGCAGGAAACCCAGTTGGATACTAAAAATGAGGTAGATAGTCAAAGTCTGCCTGAAGTCTGATCAAGAAAAAAACTAGAGAGTGATCATGATTGCAACTAAAGTCTAAAAACAAGCTAAAATCACAAGCCAAGGTAAATTAAATAACTTATCGGAGTAAGCAAATATTATTTTTAACATGACTTGATTGAATTATCCGCTATCTCTTATCAATTGTTCTGCAATCACCTCAATCTAAGGACTTAAGTATTTTAAAAAATTGACAGAAATGCGACTAATAAAAGTTAACATTGGGTAAAATGGGATTGGGCAAAATTGAATTGGCTAAATCGTCTTGACACCGCAACTAGCGGTTCTATTTTAGTCCTTTCTCGATTATCAATATTCCTTAATGCATGTGTTGCGAACTCCAACTATGAGGTTGGATTGATGCAAAATTTTTCGACCGCATGTGTTGCATTTAACATGTACTCTCATTGCTTATAGATGAAACATAAAAGTTGGAAACAATACGAAGAATGATAGATTTTTTGGATCATTGTGGTCGATTTACAATAAAATCTTTGGGCCGAAAAAAGTCCATAAACCAGTTTAATAACTTTATTTTGTCAAAAAAAGATTAACTTTTTTATATATTCACTAAAGGTTAACTAAAAGATATTTGCATAAAATTTAAATAACTTTCCTATAATTGAAATTTGCGTTCTGATAAATTCAAAATTGTTTATTTAAAGGCTTCTTTTATAAAACATATAAAATAGTGGCTGCATTTCATTACTCAGTTAAAGATAGAATTTAGAAATTAACAAGGCGGCTCGTTAATGTGCGTTCGCACATGATGTTCCGACCCGCGCTCATCTACATTTTTGACTTAACTGTCTTTTGACTTAAATTTTTGACAATGAGACAAACAAAAATAGATGTTTGAGTTTAAAAACATTGTTACACAACCAAACTAATAATTGAATTAAATATTGCCATGCCTCATTACAACGAGATCTTCGATTAAAAAGACTACGAGATAAAACAACAACAACAAAAAGGAAAAACAAATTGCACGGCAAAAACTCAATATCTAAAATTAAAAGCACCTAGTATCAACGTCAAATTACAATCAGCAAAAACCCTAACTACACAAATTTCTTTTTTCCTAACTACGCTGCAAATAGTATTTTTCCTTAATAAGACTAGGTAACAATTCGACAAACAGAAGAAATAATGAGGCGATAATCAAAAATCAATGAACATTTTTTTAAACCAAATAATTTCAAAAGTCTTAAAAAACAATAGCTTTTAACAAAAAAACTCTTGATAAATTTACTAAAATGTCATAATGAAACCAATAGGCCCTGATTTTGGTTAGGCTAGGCCATCGGAATGGACTAAAGAAGCAGAAACACTAAAAAATTACGATCAGCAGTTTACAAACATTCCGAAAACACAAACCATTGGTGCCATTGAAATCATTAGCTATCGTCTGAAAATTATGGAGTTTTATTCCAATTTCCAATTTTACTAACTCAGATAAAATTATACTGAATGAACAAATAAGTTCAATTGGGTCATATTTGAAAATCATTTGGATCTGATATTACGGGATTGTGCTACAGGAACACAAATACACCACTCACATAATTTTTTATCAAAGAGCATTTTGTCCAACAAACAAAACATCCTTGATTTCAGAATATCGGTAAACATGTTAATTTTGAAAAAACAAGGAAGTGTATGGGACCTCTCAATGATGAGAAAAAGTCACAAGTTGACGAAAAGAACCGCAAAAACTGAAAAAAATGACAAATCCTTTAAAACCTTAAGTGTTTATAATATCATAAACTTCAAAACTATTCGCTATAAATTAACTGCTTCGAGTAACATAACTTATTCGATCTTTAATTACAAGCTGATGAGAATGGTCAACACTTTACGGCTACCTAAAGAATAAAAAACACAGGCAAGACAGCAAATTCAAAAAAAAAATTGAGCGAGAAAATTGTCGAAGCTATTAAGAAATGAATTTTCAGTAAAAACTTTTCTAGTTTCAAATAATTTTTTAAAAGCAATGGGATACTTCTTTTTAACGATTTGACTCCAATAAATCAACAAACATTAACAAAACATTAAAACCACGAAATTTTTGAGAGTACCCGTAGTATCAACGCAATTAAAATCAATAGCTTTCAACGGAAGCTAATAATGACGCTAAGTTAAGTCATGAGGAGACAAAAAAATATTTGTCATTCATAAGTCATCAGGAGGACATTACAATATAAAATTGACTATGAAAACCAACCAAAACAGGCAAAATCCAAAAATAAATTAGAAAAGTGCGATAAGAAAGTGTCGAAGCGGTTCAAAGCATAAACTTTTATCTGAAACTTTTATGTATGATCCCTCTAACGTCCTCTCTAAGCCATTGCAACAATCAGAAATAGGATAAAGTGTTGAAATTTTCAAAAGGAACCAAAATTATGAGAAAAAATATCTTAAAACTAAAAAAAAATTAAAAATTCGTGCATCGAAGTCGTAACACCAATAGTTAGCAGATAAAGCGCTAAATAGATTAGGTTTAGTTGACTTAGAAAATAAGGGGGTTTGGTCATTCCTGAGACTGGCTTACAGTTCACGAAAATAAGTTTAGGAATGTTTAATGTTAAAAAAATTTCCCGAAAAATCATTAAAGTGAAAGTCTTAACAGACATTAAATTCAATAGCTTTGAACTAAAGTTAATAAATACGCTCAGTTATGCTTCAATTGGAGGACAAAGATATTTGTCGTGCATAGGTAATCAATAAGCCATCACAATAAGTCTTTTGGCTACGGAAGCAACAACAAATACAGACAAAAACCAAAATTTCAATGGAAAAGTGCGAGAAGAAAGTGTCGAAGCCATTTAAACCATAAGCTTTCCCCTGAAAGCTTTAACCATGATTCCTTGAACAATTTTCCTAAGCCACTGGGAGATATCGGTATCAGGATAATGTAATATAATTTCAAGAAGGACCAATAATAAGAAAACATCGAAACTTTTTTTTTTAATTTTGAAATCTTGTGGCATTGAAGTCATATAACGAATAGTTAGAAAATAGAGCCACTAACCAGATAACTCTTGGTTGCAGTGGAAAGGATGGAGATCATTTCATTACTGAAAAGAATTTTAGGATCGGTTAATGTTAAAAAAAATTCTCGAAAAATCACTTTTAAAGTCTTGACAGCCGTTAGCTGTCCACTCAAATCTCTAGATAAGTTCAATTATTGCTCCTTACGAAACTTATTGCATTTATAGTCAAAGAGTCTATGCAATAGGACTCCAAAAAACTAGTAAAACCTCAAAAAAGAAATCAAAAATTCAATTAAAATTACGAAAACTATGAGTCGAAGCCAACAAAATACATGAGCGATTCCCTGAAAAGAAATTTTTTGTTCATTGGGCTTCATTAGACTGTAAATCAAGTTTGTCATTAACGGAACTTTGATATGAGAAGTGACTGGTCTCTAGGTGACTTCAGAAAACAAAAAACATATTAAAAATTTCTAAAAAAAGGAGCTCTAAAAAAATAATTTGAATTTTTTTGATAGTTAACTTCTCTATGAGACCATAACTAGACTTTTAATCGCCTTTCGTCTATTAGGGACTCGTAATTGATCCATTTTGTGGCTTGAAATCAAATTTTTAATTAATATTTTTATTTAAAAAGATCTTATTTTGAAGAAAAGTTACACTAAATGTGACCAAAATTATCCCGTTTTCGCACAAAAAACTCTCAAATATAGAAAAAGACATCTGCTTCAGCAGTAAAACCGAAGCAATGAATGAATTTATAATTAATTCTTTAATTATTTGAAATTACGAAATCAAACAAAAATCGCTTAACTCAAACAAGAAAGCACCAAACTTATTTTTCACAAATTTTTCTCAAACAATATTTTTCGCATATAAATTTAATTCAAAATTGAATTAACTGAACAAGATGGAAAACTGTACAAAATTTTCTGAATTTCTTCAATGAAATTTTATCTAGAGAACGCTTATTTTCTAGAGCATCATCCTAATCAAATACTTTCTAGCATCATTAGCTATATTTAAAAATTCCATACCCAAAAAGGACTGTACCCGGGTTGACCACCATAAAAGAAACTTACCAACCATAAAACGCCATATATGGATTTTATGGAAACTTACTAAACATACAACGATCATAAAAATTTTTGAGTTTGGCCGAGAAACAGTCCAAAGAGCTACATGCAGTTACAAAACAACGTTTCTGTGCATAAAATTTAAAAATTCTGTACTTTATTTTTATGGTACCGTACTTACCATAAAACGCCATAAAAAAAAACTTTTATGGACCGTTTTATGGTTTCAAAGTTTCCATAAAGAATTCTGTATTATAAAAATCCCGATTTTTTGAGGTTATCGACCAAATAAAATCAAAAGACCAGTCTCAGATTCACTAAACGTCAAAAAACAAAAAGTCCACTTTTATGGTACCGTACATACCATAAAACGCCATAAAAAAAATCTTTTATGGACCATTTATGGTTTCAAATTTTCCATAAGAAATTCTGTATTAATAAATACCCCAATTTTTGGAAATATTTTTTAAATCAATGCAAAATTAAGTTTCAAGGCAACGATTCAAAGCTGAAAAATGTCTTTTCTGATTTTCAGCTAGAAAGTTTTTCAAGTGTAAATTAAAAAAAAATCATTAGTTCAAATTTTACTGCAAGAAATGTGTTTCTTTGAAAATTGCTAGTATGATCTGAAAGTAGATTACAGCAAGAACTCAAAAATCTAGGTTGAGGGCTCAATTTTTTGCTCCATCATCTAGAAAAAATGATTTAAATACAATTTTTTTTTTCATTTTTTCACTACTTTTGTCTTCCTTCAACACTTTCCGGTTTCACTTGCACCCAACTGATTTTTTTGAAAAATTGCAAGAATAATTTGGAAGTAGAGTAAAACAAGAAGTGAAAAATTTAGGTTGAGGGGTCGTATTTTTGCTATATCATATAGAAAAAATGATTTAAAACCAAAATTTTTTTCATTTTTTCAAAACTTTTGTCTCCCTTCAACACTTTCCGGTTTCACTTGCACCCAATTGAAACATATTTGAAAAATTGCAAGAATAATTCGGAAGAAGAGTACAGCAAAAAATCAAAAACCTAGGTTGGGGCGTCGAGTTTTTGCTACATCATATAGAAAAAAAAAAGATTTAAAACAAAATTTTTTGATTTTTTCACTGCATTTGTCTCCTTTCAACAACCTTCCAGTTTCACTTGAATCCAACTGATTTTCCTGAAAAATTGCAGCTATAATTTGAAATAATAATACAGCAAGTGTTCAAAAACCTATGTTGCGGGTCGATTTTTTGCTCCATCATCTGGTAAAAATGATTTCAAAACAAAATTTTTTGATATTTTCACTACTTTTGTCTCCCTTCAACACTCTCCGGTTACACTTGCACCCAACTGATTTTTTTGAAATCTTGCAAGAATAATTTGGAAGTTGAGTAAAAGAAGAAGTGAAAAACTTAGGTTGAGGGGACATATTTTTGCTATATCATATAGAAAAGATGATTTAAAACCAAAATTTTTTTTCACTTTTTCACTAGTTTTGTCTCCCTTCAACACTTTCCGGTTTCACTTGCACCCAATTGACATTTATTCGAGAAACTGCAAGAATAATTTGGAAGTAGAGTACAGCAAGAAATCAAAACCTAGGTTGGGGCGTCGAGTTTTTGCTACATCATATAGAAAAAAAAAGATTTAAAACAAAATTTTTTGATTTTTTAACTATATTTGTCTCCTTTCAACACTTTCCAGTTTCACTTGCATCTATCTGGTTTTTTATCAAAAACTGAAAATTTTATTTTTTTTAAATTATAAAAATAGATTACAGCAAGAGTTCAAAAACATAGAAAGGGTTTCGATTTTTTGCTCCATCCTATAGAAAAAATGGTTATAAAAATAAAAATTATTTTATTATTTCGAAATTTCACGGCTTTTTTAGCAAGTTTGCAGTATTTGTTAGATAACAGTATAGATTTCTGAAGTCCAATAAATTTCTTATTTGATGCATTTTTTTCCCAGGATAACTTGTAACCTTATTTTTATATCAGGTGTGCTGTAATTTTTATGATCCAGCTTTTTCTCAACTTGCAAAACTCGGTGTAAGAGTTCAATTTTTGATAATTCTTCATCAAAACTGTTTCAAAATGAATTAAATAAGACCCGTTGTTTTGCTACTGATGGCTGTGTTGTTGTCAAATAAAGTTGTTGTACTAGAACAGCCTAGCAAAAAAAATTTGAAGAGCTAATTTCAAAAGTTTTTGTTTGGCACAATTTTTACCTCAGAAGATGTTATTTTTTTCATTGCGACATCTTTGAAGTTACAATTTGGGTTAGTTGCTCGCCTTTCAATTCTAGGAATCTACTACAATCAACAGATTATACATTTTCGACAATTTTCTCTTTTCGGTGTTTGCCGTAAATTCCAGTGAGTTCGTTTTTTTTGAAAACACACAAAACATCCTGGTCTTAATGGCAAGGTGTGAATTTTTTGCCCACTTCGCGGTAGAGGTCGTCGGTGTCCATTAGCTAAGCAGTGCATTGAGATGGCGTCCAGAATTACGTTCGAGGCGCCGTCGATGACCGTTTTGCAGATATTTCCGAGAAAATTAGTTTTCAGCGTAGCCTAGAAATCGGAGGACGTTTCAATTGTTTGTCGATTTCTCCTAAGCTACTGCAATAAACTGAAGAAACATAGGCAGTGAAATAAAATGCCTGCACTATTGGGCGGTTTCATAACGGGGATTGTAAAAAGTTATTTAGGTTCAAACTTGAAAAAAGTCGAAACTTTGGTCCTGTTGTGTCATCAAAAACTTGTACCGCAGAATATCGGATTTAAGCTGCATGTGTAGGTTCGTTATGTTTTCCAGTTAGTTGTGTAAAAATCCTTCTTGCTTGCCAGTTCAATTGATTTTTTGAATCTACTTACCAAAAGGAGTTATCAAGGTGTAATTTTGAAAAACTATTTTCTTCAAAGCGTTTTTATAAACTGATGCTTTTATTCTCCTGATGGGCATTGTTATTATGCTTTGACAAATGTGTTATTTATGCTTTTATTGATGGATTCCAGAAACTCTTTTAATCATAGAACAGGTCTTATTAGGTTCTGAGAAACTTTTTGCACTGCTTATCTTTAAATTTGTGTCTTTTCAGAGACAGAAAGTCAGGTTTCAGTTTAATATTTTATTGGTATATTCCTAAATCAAATTGAACAACTGAGGTACTATTTTGTTTTTACTGAGCTGTTCCTGCTAGGCTTCGGTCTCATTTTTGTATCGGCTTCTGCAAATAACAATGAAGTTGTTATCGAAGTTTATTTCGTCGAACAAAAAAGGCACCCGGTTTTTGCTTTTTTTTCTTATTTTTCTGTAAATTAACAATCAAAATAGGTAAATTTTTACGAACTCTCTTCCCTTCAAGCACATCTTCGATGGAATTGTTAGTGTTCATCTTAAAAAAAGTTTTGTGAAACGGTAATTAAACAGTGATTGCTGAAAAACATAACATTTCTCAAATTTTTATCGCTTATTGGTGTTTTGAGCGAAGAACAGGTTTTTCAGCGTGCGTTTTGTGTTTTCTATGCAGCATTTAGGTTCCTGGAGCTACTTGTACCAAATAACTAGGTTAATTCAACAATTTTTCTTTTTTCACGATTTCATCAAATTTCTGTGGATGTTGTTTTATGTCAAAACACACAAAACATCATAACCTTCATGGTGAGGTGGGAAATTTTTTCCCACCTCCCCATGAAGGTATTCCGTGACCTAAAACGTCGAAATGGAGAAGAATCACACCCACAAATACGCCGGCAACTCTTTTTCACGTTATTTTACGTCAGTTCCGGAGATTATGGTCTTCGATTTTAGCCCAAAAAATGGGGTACAAAACAGTAGTTTGTTAATATCTGCTAATGTAGTGGACCAAATTAAACGGGAGTGGTCGCATTTTGTTGGCACTGAACCCTTCTTGCTTGCAGAGTTTAGTTGGTTTCCCAAATCGGCCTAATCAAAAAGTTATTAATGTTCAAATTTGAAATAGGTCGAAATTTTGGGCTGTTCGGGTTGACCCAAATTTCGGTACAACAAAACAGCTGATTTGCGGAATAAATGTTAGTGATTTAGAATCCTCAGTTAGTGGGGAGTATCCCCATATATATTTTCTATAGCATTTTACGGAATTGAGAAGGTCAAATTTTGCTCTGAAGTCAGGTCACCATGCTTTTTTGGTCATTTGGTACCGTACCTTATAATTGCTATAACTCCTCGAAGAATGTACCGATTGGGCTCATTTTTTAATATGAAGCGTAACTCAAGCAGTGCTACAAACTGTGTGAAAGAAGTTTGTTTTTGTTCCGCCGTTTTAGAGAAATTGGCCAGTAAACTTGCCCTCGGTTTTAGCACCAGAAGCGGTTGACACCATCCGTTGACACCATTGACACACCTTGAAGCTTTGAACTATGTTACAAATCTTAGTGTTTTGGAAGAAAAGTTGGATTTGTGGTAGAAATTACAGATTTCCGTACAGGACGTTAAAATTTAAGGTCTGATTTTTGCCTTTATCTACAACTTTGAAAATACTGTCACGCGGTATTTCGATGGTTGACTCGTGCGGCTGAATAACTGTTGTCAGTATTGAATGAGTTATACGGTAAAGTTACTGACAAAATTGAAATTTCTCTATAATTGTAAAAAAAAATGGTCTTCTCTAAAAGTCCTCTATTTCTCGAGGTGGTGATATGACATATGTCTGCTTTTCTTTAAGTTTTAGTAGTTTGCTAGTTTGTACCATCTGTATCTATGCTAATTGGAGCCTAGAATTGCTCAAAAATTCAATCTTGCCCAAAAAATTGAAACTTCTCTATCAGAAAAAAAAGTCTTCTTCAAAAGCTTATAATTTTTAGTATTTTTAGTGTTTTCGTTATTGTTTGATTTTTGTCGCTTTTTGGTGCATAAAACAAACATACTAGTCCAACCAGTTCTGAATCAGCAAAATGTTTGGTCATAATAAATGTTTTGGGAGAAATGTTGGGCTTGTGTTGGAAATTACAATTTGCCTAAAAGACGCTAAAATTTAAAGTCTCAACGTTTTCGTTAATGTTTGCTTTTTCTCGCTTTTTGGCACAAAACGCAAACATACTAGTCCAACCAGTTCTGAATCGGCAAAAGAACTGGTCAGAATAAGTGTTTTGGAAGAAAAGTTAGATTTGTGGAAGAAATTGCAATTTGGCGAACAAGAAGCTAAAATTTAAAGTCTCAATGTTTTCGTTAATGTTTGCTTTTTCTCGCTTTTTGGCGCAAAACGCAATCATATTAGTCCAACCAGTTCTGAATCTGCAAAAGCTTTGGTCAGAATAATTGTTTTGGAAGAAAATTGGAATTGTGATGGAAATTACAATTGGCCGTATAAGACTCTAAAATTTAAAGTCTCATTGTTTTCGTTAATACTTGCTTTTTGGCGCAAAACGCAAACATTTTAATCCAACCAGTTCTGAATCTGCAAAAGATTTGCTCAGAGTAAGTGTTTTGGAAGGAAAGTTGGATTTGTGGTGGAAATTACAATTTGCCGTATAAGACGCTGGTTGGATTTGTGGTGGAAATTGCAAATTGGCGCACTAGACGCTAAAATTTAAAGTCTCAATGTTTTCGTTAATGTTTGCTTTTTCTCTCTTTTTGGCGCAAAATGCAGTCATATTAGTCCAACCAGTTCTGACTCTGCAAAAGATTTGGTCAGAATAAGTGGTTTGGAAGAAAAGTTGGATTTTTGGTGGAAATTACAATTTGCCGTATAAGACGCCTAAATATTCCGTACAATTCTCATTGTTTTCGTTAATGTCTGATTTTTCTCGCTTTGTGGCGCAAAACGCAAACATACTAGCTCAACCAGTTATGAATCTGCAAGAGATTTGGTCAGAATAAGTGTTTTGGAAGAAAAGTTGTGTTTGTGGTGGAAATTACAATTTGCCGTATAAGACGCTAAAATTTAAAGTCCCATTGTTTTCGTTAATGTTTGCTTTTTCTCGCTTTTTGGCGTAAAACGCAAACATACTAATCCAACCAGTTCTGAATCTGCAAAAGATTTGGTCAGAATAAGTGTTTTGGAAGAAAAGTTGGATTTGTGGTGCAAATTACAATTTGAATATAAGACGCTTAAATTTTCCGCACAGTTCTCAATGTTTTCGTTAATGTTTGCTTTCTCTCGCTTTTTGGTGCAAAACGCAAAGATACTAGTCCAACCAGTTCTAAATCTGCAAAAGACTTGGTCAGAATGAGTGTTTTGGAAGAAAAGTTGTGTTTGTGGTGGAAATTACAATTTGCCGTATAATACGCTAAAATTTAAAGTCTCATTGTTTTCGTTAATGTTTGCCTTTTCTCGCTTTTTGGCGCAAAACGCAAACATACTAATCCAACCAGCTCTGAATCAGCAAAATGTTTGGTCAAAATAAGTGTTTTGGAGAAAAGTTGGGTTTGTGGTGGAAATTACAATTTGCCGTTTAAGGCGCTAAAATTTAAAGTCTCAATGTTTTCGTTAATGTTTGCTTTTTCTCTCTCTTTGGCGTAAAACACAAACATACTAATCAAACCAGCTCTGAATCTGCAATAGAATTGGTCAGAATAAGTGTTTTGGAAGAAAAATTGGATTTGTGTTTGGGATTACAATTTCCCGTACAAGACGCTAAAATTTAAAGTCTCAAATTTTTCGTTAATATTTGCTTTTTCTTGCTTTTCCTATCAAAATTAGGCGAGTTTCTTCGGTTGGGGTTTATTTCCCAGACCCATTAGCAATAATAACAAATCTATTTAGAAGGATTTCAGAACCAACTATGAAGTGATTTCTGAATTTCTCTAAATCAGCGTAAAACTCAGAGAAAATATTCAGTATCGCGCTGAATCAGAAGATTGTTCGGAATAAATCGCTGAATTAGCTCTGAATCAGACAAATTCATTAGAAATGTACCCTGAATTAGACCCTGACTTAGTACTGAATTTACCTTTGAGTTGGGTACGGGTACTAAAATTTTTAGGCCAATACTGAATTCTGTAGATCGAGAAAATAGAAGTTATTTCATTTTTTACATAAAAAAATGTCCAATAATGAATTTTACCACATGGTTGTTATCGCCACCGAGAAGTTATCAAACTCCAAAGCGAAGCCGAGTGCGATAACAACCGTGTGGTAATTTTTTAATCAACACTTGTTGCTATCATGTTTGCTTTTTAGACTACAAGTTTATCAAACTGTGTCCATCATTAGACTACGAGTTTATCACCACTCTTTTATTGCCACTGTTTACCTACTAGCAGTGTGCTAAACTTATAGTCTAATAATGACGTGCTTTCCCAATGTCGATCGTGCATTAGAATTTATTACAATGGTAGTTTATTTAAGTGTTATTATCACAAACAGGTGTTGATTAATTATATTTTTCAAATGTAGTTTTCTTGAAAACGTCATCAAAGAGTTGTTCAAATCGAATCAGTGTTTGTGTGCAAGTCCAACCCTGTTTGAACATCTTGTGAGTTAAAATCAATTGTTGATTCCAATATGGTTTTAGGCAATCAAGATTTCGTTTTATAGATCAAAATGAAAAATGAAGTTGACAAAAGCTTTAGTGAGAATAGGAAACCACAAAGAAAGAGAGGAAAAAGAAGTGAAGCAGCAATTATTAAGAGAAAGCGGAAGTACGTAGAAAAACAAGTGGGCCCCCTTCGTAAAGAAAACAAGATGCTAGTGAATGATCTACAGCAGAAAAACTCTGAGCTGGCGGAAACCAGGAAGAGACTTCTAGATTTTCAGATTGCAACAAAAAAAACTGCTTCGAGAGTAAGTTTTTCGATGTAATATTGGAATGTTTTCATCCGAAAATTATGGTTGTTCGTTGATAATTAGGATAGTGTTTAACTCAAAATGGTGGCAAAAAATAATTGCTTTTCAAAAAAATTCCTTAGATTAAAAGTTTATTTTGGTTTTTTAGAGCGTCTTCACTAAAAGAGAGGCTCCTCGATGTATTCCAATTCATCCGAGCGAACACAAGGAAAACCATGACGGGCGAATCAAAAGGAAACAAGTTAACAATTTCCTGAGCGCCATTGAAGACTTTTGTTCGAGTAACTTCAGCGTTCGTTTTGAAAGACGGTTGGGTTCGGGCTGTTTTGGCGATGTTTTTGCATGTAGTTTTGGCTTCAAGGGTAAGATTCAGTGTATCATCAAAATTGCCAAAAAAAGCTCAGAGGACGAGTTGGCTTTAGAGGGGAGAATTCTTCGAAAACTGTTAGATTGTCCTTTCGACTGGAGGCAAAAATTCTTTGCCTTTGCCTACGGATACAACAAAAATCACAAAGGACTTGTTTGTGAGCGTTTTTTTGGTTTGTCAATTAGGCAGTATGCAACTCAGAGCCTTGAAAATAACTGGGTTATACGACTCATTGAAATAACCGAAGCCCTCTCTTTTATGCATGAGCGACAAATTCTCCACTTGGACTTACATTCAAGTAATGTTTTAGTCTCTTCTGACACGTCTAAAATCATAGATTTTGGCAAAGCAACTCTTGTAAACTTTCCAATAACTTTTACCTTAGATTGCGAAGAACGGAAGGTGTACAATCTGAAGTACAAGCAAATTGAGTATGAGTTGCGCAATGAGAAAAATGCGCAAACTAAAGAGTGTTCTGATGTTTACAGTCTTGGAGTTTTAATCGCATTCGTTGCTAAAAGCTGTCTTGTTGCTGAAGCTACGAAACCTCTTCTACACAAAATTGCCAAAGGTTGCTGTGCGCAAAGAGCTATACGAAGCTCACTTGTTTTAGTTCTGGCTGATTTAAAGGAGTTCAATTTTGAGTAGTTGTTTATCAAAAAAATTTTACTTGTTGCCATTTTTCAATTTGAACAAGAAAAGCGGGTCATTTTGTTATTTTGGTAAAGGGAAAAGTTTCATTCTGGTCCTGATTTTCAGAGTCATGAATTCTCAATCTATTGTTGCTTCTGGATCAGGTGGTTTAACAAACTCACAGCGGTTGAATAAAGGAGTTAAAATCTCTCAACATTTTGAAGATCCAAAAGTTGCTAGAAAAGCAGGAAAATTGGTCTGGATGTTCCTCGGAGACAATGATTCTAAGCCTTTCACTCTAACATGCAACCATTCCTCATGGCCTGAAGGACTATCTCTAGAAGACAAGATGAACATGACACAGCCAACAAAATTGAAATTCTCAACTACTGGTGACGGAACTTTCTGGGCGAGTTTTGTTGGCAAGGTGAAGACAACACAATCGAAGCAGGCCAGTGAGGTAGTTGCAAAAAAACGGCAAAAGAAGATGGATGAGCCGGCTGCCAATGTTAGCAGTGTAAGGTACGTCTCTTAGAATATGAAATCTAATGTAATAATCATTCAAGCAAAATGGTGCAAAGTGTTCGAACTTTAAAATTATCGATCCTTCAATAAATGAAGCTTCTTCTTGCTGCCTGACTTTTTTGATTGAGTTTTTCATGATGTTATGTTTAGTGTCTCTGAGAATTACTCACTTTTATTGGATACATCAGTAACGGAGAAGGAAAACCAGAGCAAAACTGCAGCATCAGAAGCAGCGCCACCACCATGCAAGAAAGCTAGGTCCTCAAAATTGAAAGAAGCAGGACAATTGGAGCCAACTGTTGAGCTTGGAACCTCGTTCAGCAAAACTCCATCATCCGCCTCCAATGCAACTGAGAACTTTTCAAAGGTTTGATTTTATCAAAACAAATTTTCGCTAGTTTTACCCAGTAGTATGTTATGTTTCATCAAAAACTTTTCCAAAGCCGTTTATTTGAAAAAAAGTGCTTAGAGTAAAATTAACCTGAGAACAGTTTAAACTATTAAAAATCCCAAAGTGTCGGATTTTTTTGGTACTTTCTTTTTTTTTGGTACACTAAAGGACTCACAGTCAGTTGAGGGCGTCTCAAATAGTGAGGTGATGGAATATGTGACACGCAAGTTTTTGGAACTGACCGAGATCAACGCTGAGCACAACAAAAAGCAGATGCGGGAGTCTGCAAAATTGAGACAAAAAGTGCTTGAAGTGTTGAAGCCTCAAGGAAAGGCACCTGGTGACTCCAAAGAAGTTGATGTCGATGAAGCAGCATCAAATGATGTAGAACCAGTGATGCTAGATGGTAGAAATTTGATGGATTTTCCTGTTTGCGATGGTGCGTCATCCTTTGGCAGGCTGCTTGGTGCAAAATACTTTGGGAGTGAGGAGCATTGTACTTTGATGTTCGAGAGACTCGGCTGCAAAGTCAGGAGAAGCGGAGGAAGGGTTCCCTGTGATCCAGCTATTGAAGAAGAGTTCACGAGTATGCACACATGAGCATAGTTTTGACCTTTATTTTGCTTTGTTTTGAATTTTGATACTCGAATAGTAGTTCGGAAGTAATTATAAGAAAAGTGTAAAAGTGTTACAAAATTGTTGTGCACATGTTTAGACTAAGGTTTTTTCGCGGAATTATTAACACCTTTTGTTTGTACTAGAGAATGTCAAGCAGAAGTTTCGGCAAAACTCGGAAGAAGCTGTCATTGATGCTATTCGTGGCGCCAACCAGTATGGGGCTGAAATGAAGCAAAAGTTTCCAGGAGCGGAAAAGAAATTCTCAGCGCTGAAATAGTATTTGTGATAAGAGGAGCTTTCTTCATCATCCGCAATCAAACATCTGGTTTTCTCTCCTCAACGGTGCTTTTTCTGTTGCTTGTTTATATGCGAGTGATGTTCAGTTGCACTGCAGCTTTTGAAATGTTGTTAATATTGTTCTGCTACTTTAAAGTCTTTGAAATGGCTTCTCTGTTGCCTTTATAGTAATACTTTCTGTTCGTTGTTCTGCAGCTTTTGAAATGTTAATATTGTTGTTACTTCAAAATCTTTGAAACGGCTTCTCTGTTGCCTTTTTAGTAAAATGTTTTCTGTTCGTTTTTCTCAATTTTTTTTTACTTTTATTATTTGAAGTGAACATAAAAGCCGGAATAGAAAAGTCCAAAAATATATCAGGCCACGATTCATTAGTTTTCACGCGTTTGCATCAAATGAGATGAAAAAAAACTTTTTCAGGTCAATATGATTGATGCAAGTTATTCGAGTGAACAGGAAGACACTGTAGTCACATTTAGAAAAACTCCGAAAAGGAGGTCCGATGTTTTAAGTTCTTCAGACGAAGAGGAGTTGAATTTATCGGCTGTTTGCAATCAACCCCAATAAGCCACGAGCGTCAAGAGTTTGAAATGTTGAAAAGGAAAATTGATGAGACTTTATCTAGCTACAAGTCAAAACTCAAACAAAACCGAGATGAAGAAAAAGCTAACAATGAAGAGTTTGTAAGGGTTTTGAACGCTGTATTGAGTGGGGAGACACCAGAAGTGGACAACAGCGTGTCACATCCCGAAGTCATATGGAATGGCAAGAATCTAATGGGGTTGTACGCGGGACCAGAGCCCTCAAAGTTCGGCCGTAAACTGGCCGTTGAGATGTTTGGGGAGAAAGAGACCTCATTATTGAATACCCAAATCATTGGTCCTCTTAAAGGCAGACGCGAAGCAAGAACTCCTGTGCCAGAGGAAGCGCGCCACGCTTTTGAAGGTTTTTTTTCAACCTACTAACAATAACTCCTTTTGTTTTTCTTTCTCATGTTTTTTTTTCGGATATCTGGGCTACGCCTGAAGAAGACTTGACTAAAACACTCACTTGTCTAAGTAATTTTGAATTCGTTGTTTTGTTTTTTTCATAAACGTACTCTGTTTTAGTTGTCGTGAAACTCAAGTACCCGAAAATGCCTTGTTTTGCCCATAAGGAGGCACGGAAGTCGGCCAATCAGATGGGTCTCGATTTCAAGCACAGTAGCGTTGAAACCACTCTTCTGCCAGAAAACTGAATGCTTCATAGTCATCATTATTTGACTTCTTGCGCTTTGGTGTCGTGACTTATTGTTGAATACCAAATGCCATCAAAAATTAAAATTTATGCCAAATTTTTTTCCAAGTGCTTTGCTAGTTCGCAAAACTTTTGTTGTCAAAAGTCAGCTTGCTCGTTTGAATTATATTCTTTTTCGATAGTTATGTCTCGAAAATTGTTGATTCTCAAACTTTTTTAGATGAAAATGTTGAAGTGCTTTGCAATCGCGCAAGCTGATGCTCATGTAACTAAATCAATGATACAGAATAGCTCTCTTGAAGTGCAGCCAATGGTTGAAATGTGGTCTCAAAAAGAGTACGAGGACTGCCTCAAGAAGAATCTCATGTTGCTTCAGTTTGATACTTTACTTAGATGCTGCTATGTTGACGCACAGGCAGCCAAATTTTCCTTCAAACCTGATAACTACGGTGGTTATGGTCTCTTCTATTGCGGAACTGAGCCTTTGAAACCTTCCTCATCCTTCTCGAAAAGGTTTTTGCCCTCTGTCGTAGGTTATATAGAGAAGATTCCAAATGATGTTGTTTGCAATTTTGCTGACATATCCATTTTTCAAAAAACGGATATCTGCAAGTTCGACAGAATAATGGTTGGAGCTACTCGTTTTGCAAACCACAGCTGTCGACCGAATTGCAAATATGCCGTGTTTGATGACGGAAAGCGGAAAGCTATTAAACTAGAAATCATCTCTGAAATAATTTCAGGAGATGAAATAACAGTGTTTTACTCCTCAGAACATTTTTTTGGTGACGGAAATCATAATTGTCAATGCCCTCACACTGATCTGCATTCTCTTGCTTCCGATGTGCCGCCTGTTTCGAAGCGAATTGTTTTACCAAGAACGCGCTTAGTTTATCCTCAGAAGCGAAAAAGGCTTTTTGTCTCTATAAAGTCTAAAGAAAAGTTTCGTAGGACTGAAGAACTTCGGAACTTTAGCGACAGCAGTTCAAGTTCGGAAACCCGCAGTGAAGAATCTAGAGACTCATTGAGTCTAGACAATGAAGTTGGTAGTCCTCAGACAGCTTCTCTCGTGAATCAGTTTGTTTCCTCCCCTCAGGGTGGAGCAGATTCACCTGATTTTGACGTCAGTACTCTAGCATCGACAGGCAACGTCAGCGATAATGACAAAACGTCTGACAGTGACGTATCGAACGCTGAACAATTGTTTTTTGGCGCAAGTATCAGCAATTTTTTGTTATGTGCGCATGAAATAATTGCAAACCATGGTACTCCTGATAATGAAGCGAATGAGTGGTTCAATTTGATCAGGAAAACGTTTCCTGAGAAAAATATCCCCAGCTACAAATCTGTCAAAAGAGCACATGGAATCACAACAGCTGAAGAAAAATTGCGATCTAAGCCATGCGCAAACGGAAAGTTGTGGCGGTTAGAATTTATTGAAGAACTTCAGAACGTTGTACAAGACAATATAAAGGGCATTGAAAAATATTCGATTTCTAAACAGAAAGGAAAAGATTTGAAATTACCAACAACATTTAATGAAGCCAAACGGGAAATTAATGTCTGTCTGATCATGAATTCTGACGGTGTGAAGGTCGTGAATTCAAACAAACAATCACTTTGGACTGTCTGGCTTGCAGTTGCGAATCTTCCTCCAATAAAAAGGTGTATGTTTCGCAACATCGTCCTTGCTCGGTTGTGGTTTGGATCTGGCAAACCAGCTTGGGATGTAGTGTTTGAGGTTTGTAGTGTAATTTATTGAAACTGTGACGTCAACAATCAAGTTTTTAATTAGTCACTTTGTAATTTAGGGCTTCGAGAGAGAACTGAGGTCGCCTTCATACGTCCTTTTTAGAGAAAAACAATGGAAAGTGATTTTCGAAGTCGTTCTTTTAACTGCAGACCTTCCGGCAAAAAGTTCTCTCCTCAATATGCAACAGTTCAATGCATATTACGGCTGTACTCTATGTAATGTCGAGTGCCTGCGTGGAGACAACAACCTTTATTATCCTAACCAACGATTTCCAATGCGAACCCCCGAAGAACACAAAACCTATCTGCAATTCATAGCCAACAGTAACTGCTCCTCTTATAAGGGAGTCAAGGGCCCTGCTAAAATTTTTGATATCGTGCCAAAACTGCCGTTGTCCGCTCCAATAGACTATATGCATCAGATTTTGTTGGGCGTTGCAAGAACAGTTCTCTTTATTATCAAAGACAGTTTCAAGAGAAGACTGGCTGGCTTCGATGCGTCTCTTCGTGGTGTGAAGGTTAGCTCATAGCTAATAAAATTATCAAAAATAGAAAACCGGGTTTTTTATTTTCCTTTTTGTTTCAGTTAACCGACGATTTCAAGCGAAAATTGCGACCATTGAATGAAATTAAGTTCTTCAAAGCAAATGAAATTAAAGTTTGGTTGCTCTATGTGGGTCCCATTGTTTTGCGTGGCTCGATATCTCCAGTTTTGTATGAACGACTTCATCTCTTGAGCTACTTTACAAGACTGCTTCTCTCTTCTAATATCTTTGTCAATGAAGCCGATAAGTTAATAAAAAAGTTTCTGAACCAAATCGAAGAGATTTATGGCCCCAATGTTTTCTCACCAAACGTTCACTCCCTGAATCATCTTTCTGGGCAAGTCAAAAATTATGGACCTCTATGGTGCACGTCAGCGATAATGTTTGAGTCGGCAAACTACCTTTTGAAAACAAAGTTCACTGGAACCGTCAACCATTTGCGTTTGATCGTAGAAAGGTATAACAGAAACAAAAAGATCAGACGAGAAATTCCTGCAAACGATGCTCTTTTTGGTTTCTGTCAAAAACTTCGAAGGGAAAGAGAAACGATGCAACCAAGTTTACGCGTTCCGACGGTTTTGTCCACTTGTAAAATGGAGAAAACTTTTTTTGACAGTTTACGAGTCAAGAATTTTAATATGCATTCTTTTCAGAAAAACGAGCACAATGCATGCATTTCGTTTATACGAGATGGCACTGCAGTTTACGGCCTTGTTGAACAATTTTATTCAGCCAGGGATGTCAACTACGCGATCGTTTCTACTTTCAAAGTTCTGAAGACAGAAAAACCTGAAGACGTCAGTCTGAACATTTTCTCCTATATTGAATTCGAGTTGTCTGGAAAACAATCTGAATGTACTGCTTCTCAAATTTCCGGAAAAATGGTCAAAATTTTGTATAACTCAAAAACTTTCCTCACCCCATTGTTAGACGTGTTTGAACATGATTGACCATTTTCGAGATGAATTCCTACAAAAGTTTGTTTGTTTTCCGAACATTTTATTCTGTAGTTTTTCAAGATAATAAAGTTTGCATCTGGGTTATTTTTGTTCGCCTATTGAGAAGACAATTTGGCAGATTTAAATTACAAAAAAAACAGTCTTGCATTAATGTTGACTTTCGGTTTGCTCCAAACTACAGCTGTGCGTTTACTCATTTTAGAACTAAGCTTTAGATCAAAGCCACACGTTAACTCTAAGTTTTTAGGTAAGGGTAACTTATCAACTATAGAATGTTCCATAATGGTAAACTTACAAACCATAGAAAATTCCATAATGGTAAACTTACAAACCATAGAAAGTTCCATAATGGTAACCTTGCAAACCATAGAAAGTTCCATAATGGTAAACTTACAAACCATAGAAATTTCCATAATGGTAAACTTGCAAACCATAGAAAGTTCCATAATGGTAAACTTACAAACCATAGAAATTTCCATAATGGTAAACTTACAAACCATAGAAAGTTCCATAATGGTAACTTACCAAACATAAAAAGTTCCTCAATGGTAACTTGACAACCATAGCGTTCCATAATGATATATTGCCAACCATAACTCGACCATCATTCTTTTTATGGAAACTTACAAACCATAAAATGGACCATTATGGAAACTTACAAACCATAGCAAGTTCATAGAAAGAAATTTTTTATGGAACTTTATGGGACCATTATGGAACTTTTTATGGTTGGTAAGTTTGGTCAACCCGGGTACTTACTGTAGTTCTGTTTTAGCGGAAAAGGAGGCAAAGTAGCAACAAAATTGAAATCAAAATAACAATTTACTGATAAAAACAAACTGAAGAAAGCAGAAGAATGAAATTATAATTGATTAAGTTGTAAGGATTTTCATATTTCTGAAGAAGTTTTAATTGTTTGCAATTTTAAGAATTTACTTTTTTCCACAAAAATTGCAATTAGGCCAAAATTAGGCCTAATTATTTAGGCGAAGGTGATATTAGGTTCTGAAAAGTTTTCAAGATTATATGCGTTGAAAGTAATTCGATTCAGGTCAAGGAGACACTGCAAAAAAGTTATACAGTGTCCAAGAAATGATCATTTCGTTTAATACGGGTATCCAAAGATTCCAACGAGGGAGTTATTTGGGTTATTTAAACCTAGCTAGTTGACAAAACAGAGAGTGAAATCTTTGCCGTTTATACAATACTTGTTAAAATACCTGGTGTAGTGTTTTTTGTAATTGTGATTAATCGTTTTGCTAAGAAATTTTGTTCTGGTTACTTGATCTACAAATTGTACTTGGTTTTAGTAGAAAAAAGAAATGCGGTAAAACCACTAATTTTCTAGTACAATGGGAGGACAAAAATTGTTTTGCAATGAAACATCGAGATTACGTCAGAGCTTTTTAGTGTAGGAAATGTAAATCTTTTGCCTGTAAAAATATATCCTACAAAAGGCAATTTCTGCGATAGCAATAAAAAAGCAGTTTGTTTAAGATCTCTGTCGAGGTCACATACTTTTTTTATATATTAAAGGACTTGTGTGGTCCTCATCTAAGAGTATGCGACTAAATACGTAATCCATTTTTTCCCGAATTTGTACATAAACAGTTTTGGTTTTCGAAAGAGTTCATAATTATCAGATTTACGGTAAATTTTTGACGGTTTACTTTTGACAGTAAACTTTTTGGTTTACGTTTAATGAGTGCTTTGTGTACCGTGATACCGAGGGTTGCATATTTGGTTTGTGGTATGTATATCTGTAAATTCTTTTGAGGGTTTGCCAATAATTGAGGGTTGTAAAGTTGAAACCTTCGCGAGATTGGACAAAACTATTGGTATTGTGTCGGATAGTAAGTAAGGGCTGTTTTCAATACATGAGTGCAGAGGTTTAGGCAAAGCGAGATAAAGCGAGATAAAGCTGATTCATCATACAAATAGTCTTAAAAATATGTACATATGGGCATTATACTGATATCCTGTCCTAGTTTCACTATTTGTTGGTGTTTCTATAATATCTGTTTTGAAATTTAATCATTCGGGCCTGATCATTGGCTTCCGAAAATAATTGTTGTGTTTTTATTGACCATGTGGATGACACGATCTTAATCGCTGGTATTGTTCTCGGAGCAGGTTGCCCATGGAAAATCCGTTGCGTTTGCAATCTTATAATTCCGTAGTGTGTAGACAGAATAAATATCGTTTTAGGAATGCAAAGAGATTACAGCGGTCAAATTTCAATCCTCCGTTTGTCGTTTAAGAGGTCAGATTGAATTAATTGCCGTTCACAGTGGTACTTGATATGAAATCCAAGCCTCCCGATTTCTCCTCGAGCTTCAAACTCTGCGGGAAAGGAAGTTCTTTCCATTTTTTTAATATACCAATTATCTTGATCAAATTTGTAGCAACTTTTGAGGTCAACTTTGTGTCAAAACCTTTTTTTGTCACTGAGTTTTTCAAATAAAGCAATAATGCGTTTCTAAATTGTGAATAAAAGCGACTTTTAACGCCAAAATCTGAAAGTCTGCTGGCTTGATTTTACACTCGCTAATTTTGCTAAGTTTATATTATTGCACCTTTGTGATATGCTGTGGAGAACAGTCATTGTGTGTGACCATAAGATCATATATCCCAGACATGGGTGTCGATATGTTTTTTCGTCCAGTAGTAATTGGTTGCTAGAGAGGTACTTTGAGTGAAAATAATAAATTAGTGCGAAATATGAAGTTTTTTAGATAACATGAGTTGAATAATCCTGAGTGAGGATTAATGAAAAAAAATTATGTTGCTGTGTTCTTATTATACCGATCAACTTTATTGTGGGTTTCGTGACAGCTAAATAGTGAGGGGATCTTTTTTACTACATGCTTAGGGGGAGTAGCTGCTTGGGGGTGAAGATTTAGTTTATTAAGCTCGACAACAAGTTCTACTGAAATTATTATTTCAGATTGCTTTAATAAGCAGTGGGCTCTTTGCTTTTGTAAGGAACTGATTTTAGATGACAATGTTATTGTGTGTTCTGCACAATTATGTAATCGTATTATGTATGTATTATGCTCTCTAAATTGGACGGCTGGAGGACAGATAATTTTAGATCTAACTTTAAAGGTAAGGTCTGTAAGTACGTGTTATGTCTGGTTGTTTACTAATACACTGTTGAGAGTGCTGATCTGAGTCTTAGTTGATGATTTTGAGCTTAAAGTGAATTTTGGCGGAACGCCGTTAAAACTGAGTGCTCATGACCGTTGAAATAATGGTGTTGAGTTTACAATACTAAAAGAGTGATTTAAATGAGCTTTTGAATGTAATCTTTCTATATTTGATAGAGGTCCTTGAGGAGGGTTAAAAGGGTTATTCGCTATTTTCAAATGGGCTGGTAAAGAACAAGGCGTAGTTAATGAATCTGAGTCAGTGGAGTTGTTTGAGGAAAAACCATTATTTTGCGGTGTTTCGTTATTTGATGACACCGTGTGTATTAAGTGCGGTTAATCTGAACTCTTAGCTTGTGAAGTAAATGCAAAATTACTTGGGTTTGTCGAGAAAAATGGAGAGTTTGAGCAGTTCACTAAATTTGATTGCGGTTTTCTCAGTGGAGCTGGTTTTAAAGGATTTTGTTGCAAAGCTGTATTTGCGAGCTGAAAACCTGTATATGCAAAAAAGTTTGTGGGTCTCAATCTGCTCTTTTTGATGAGGTTGTTGTGTTTGCGTTTGCTGTATATGCGCTGACAGGCTCGATCTGGAGTAAAAAAACTTTCCGCGAAATTTGATCTGTTTTGATATAAAATTCTTTTATATATTATTTCTAGCCTTTGCTGAGGGAAAATATGCATACCTGAAGAATTTATCCTAATGCTGAGTAGTTCTGTGTACTGTTTAACTTCTCAGTGCTGTGGACAAAAAAACAGTTTAGAGAGAGAGAGAGCTGTTGTGAGATGAAAGCCGATGTTTATTGAGACTATGCTTGGTTGCAGTATTCCACCTGCAGCTCTGAGCAAATGAAAAATTGTAGAATGACAACGTTGTGCTCCGAAAAATAAATTCGGTTATTGACTGTGCTGTGTCAGTTTTTGAAAGCAGAGGTTTTAGATTGTGCTGGACTGTGACAGAGAAGATTGTAAGTACTGCATTTTCGCAGTTCGTTTTTTCAAGGAGCAGAGTTTTAAAGAGAGAAGGTATGATTATTAGGAGAGAGATAATGTTTAAGTTTGAAAGAGAGGTGAGTGTCAGAATTAGAAATAGACTTGAGAGAGAAAAGTTTAGAAGAATTTAAAGTTAGACGGGAGAGGAGATCGATTTAGTTTTGAGAGAGTATAGAGTTAGTTTGGAGAGGAGATAACGTTAGAAGAGAGAGAGAGACAGAGAGAGAGAGAGAGAGAGTGTTTGAGAACAAAAGAAGAAGAGAAGCGAATGGGTCCAAAGCAGGAAAGATTTTGGAAAGATTTTAGCTGATTTTTTTAGGCCTACTACAATTTTCTCATTGGTAGAAAACAAAACTTACCAAGTCATATCTGATTAAATCATTGGATTTGGGGGGGGGCTGGGGTTCTCCTGCCGATCGGTGGGCAAGTTGTCAACCTAATTTCTGAATGATGTATCTCTAATTACTTCCTCAGTGAATGGATTTTTTCCTTTTTCCATTTCCTGATGGAAGGAAATTTGTGGTTCTGCTTAGGCATTAGGTAATCAATTATTCCCCAAGCGCAGGTTGATTGAGTTATTTTTCTTGTGAGTTATGACTCTGAAGGTACTTGTTTCAAGGGGAGGGTGGTGAAAGAGCTAGGTGAGTTTGATCCCCCCGTTGAGGAGAAGTTTAATTTTCCCCACTGTTTTTATATATTGGGTGTTTTTGGTATTGTGCTATTTTGTGTTCGGCTAAATACTGCGAGAGAATACGGATTTTGTTTAATTGTGGTTTGTATATGAGTGCATCAGCTAATTTTGTCCGTGAGGCAGAGACTTTAGACTGTGGTATTAATACTCTCTAATCTTTTTGAGGTTGTTGTAATATATGTGCATCTCGGTTATTATAGTCTTTCGAGTTGGTATTAAGTGGTCTAGACAAGTTGTCTGTAGAATGGGAAAAAGCTCTGTTTGTGTAAAATATTGTCAGTTGGGTTTGTTTAGATTGAACGAGACCAATTTTGACTTCGTGATAGTCGCTTTTTGTGGTTGTAGTCTTGGAGGAGAGTTGTCGGAAAAGTTCTTTTCCGTTTTTTCTTGACAAAAAAGGTTGAGAAAACAGGTATAGTCCCTTATAGTCCTTCAGGAAATAGGGGAAATTTTTATTTCTAGGCGAAGTCTTGTTTAACTGAAAAGTCCTCCAGTTTAAAAGTTACCAACGTGAGATTTCCCTTTTTTTGTTTGGTCCTACTTTGTGGTTGTAGTTTCTCTGAAATTCCAGTTTGTAATTTCTTAAAAATTCCAATATATATATATATGGGTATGAAAAATTTGTGAAACTGAACAAGATTTAGTTTTAACTGGAGCTGGGGAAATAATTAACCGAGGCAAAACTAACCAAGTTTGGAAATAGAGTTTTTCAGATGTAGATCTGTGGAAAATTAGTTTTTGCTGTGACATAAAAATTGGAAGGGTCATATCTTGCTAAGCTTATGGATTGCAGAGGGGCGATAATTGCCTCTTGTTAGACATGTTTTCAACTTAATTTTTTATTGTCGTTTAAAAAAATAAATCCAAGGGAAATCGTAGGAGAAAAGAAGGTCTTGAGATTGCCTGTGGAATGACAATTGATTTACAATTCTGTGTAGTTTAAGGATAAGGGTACCCGAAGTACATTATTGATTACCATAATTTGAGTTAAACTTTTTTTCATTAAAGGAAATAGTTGTTTAGAGGCAAATGTGAAAGAACTGGGGGAGTTCTTTGATCAAATTTTTACATCCCTTTTGATTCTGGTATGGAGAACCCAATCTACCAAATGAAAACAGATGTGTTGGTTCGACAGTAACTAATTTGCCGTTTTTGTTGACTAGAGTCTCTGGTAAGTGTATTATGGCGGAAAGAATCTCGTTGTTCTCTTCTATTACCTCGAAAACAGTTGCGGGGAATAGAAAGAGCAGTGACTTGGCGTTTCGGTAGATTTAGTTTGATCAATTTAGTTCTTGAAATTAAAAAAAAAGTACAAAGAATTAAATTATCGAAATAAAGTATTTTTCCATATAGTTCAATCGATGCGAGATCCTGAAACACTAGTTAAATATACTTCCATCTATTTGAATCAATAAGCGGTAAAAATTACAGATCTCAAAAGCCGTTTTTGAGGAAAATCTTAGAAGCAGTCGAAACTATACTCCCACATTACCAGAACGGAATAATACTCTTGAGAAGCAAAACCGCTGCGGCAACGCCGGAAAAAGTAAATCTCACAGATGAACAATTGGTACAAAAACAGTTAAATGCTGTTATTCTTGACCTTATTGATAACTTTCATTTCTTGGTTAAAAGTTTGTTAGAGAAATTGTGGTCTGTGCAATTTCGATCTTGACATGTTGAAAAACGATGAATTAACGGAGAACATTTTTTGAATCGCTAGAAAAACTATGTGCATTATTACCTATTCTATGTCCATTGTTGGTTTTCATTGCATTGATATCTTCATCTGTGGTTTCAGGTGAGCTTTAGTTTAGTTATTCACTAGTTTAGCGACAGTAGACTTTAATTGGATCTGGTGATGAGCAAATTTCATTGTGGTATGTCTCTATGGTAGATCTTTTTTCCAAAATATGATCAAATAGAAACTGTGATTCCAGTGGTGTTGATTTTTCTTCTGTAACCTTTTTTGGTTCAATCTGTTCTAATTGTGGGTCTATAGTTTTACTAAAGCCTAATTCATCTGTTTATTTCTCATATCTTGTGTATTATTAATGTATGCTCTTGAGTCATCTGCTGATGTCTAAGTTGTTGTCTAATATTGTTCTGTTTAAGCTCGTTTAGCACCTTTCTTCCAAGAGCAATTGAGTTTGATTTTCGTCCTTCTCCACTGTCAGATGTTTTCCAAAATTCGCGTCATAAAAGTTTATTTCAATTTTTAGATGAGATTACTTTCGTCGGAATTGGACAATTGTCGCGGGGGTCTGGATCATTGGGATTGTTCATATTATCCATGCCTCAAAGAAGGGTTAATGTAAATATTTATATCTTATTCTCCTGACCATATTTGCTGTAAATCGTTTAGGTAGTCTTCAGTAGTGTAAATTGATTGTTTGCCATCAGATGATCTTAATAACTGTTGCCCTGAGACTGGGTCACATAAACATGATAAACTATGGAAAGGTTGTTCCGTCTTACTGCTGGTGATGGAGTTTGAGTACACGCTGCCTTCATGTATAATGGTGTTCGGCCTTTTCCCTTGTATTTTCTTTTGTTCATTTTCAAACAAAATTTAATAAATATTGTGCAGTTGCCTGAATTGTTGGTCAGTATGTGTCTTGTGATCTTTGGGGTTGAGTTGATGTATTCAACTTGCCTGTATGTCTTTTAAAATGTATTGGATTTTTGTCAAGGTAACCTTCATAAGATTGCTAGTAATTTTAGTGTATTATTTTTGTTTTGAGTAGATATTTACTCAGTAGATACTTCCAAAAGAAGTAAAATTAACTGCGCGACACTTGAAATATCATTCAAAGGTTTTATTTTTAAATCTCACTATGAGATAAAAGCTATTGCATGTCATAAAAACATTGTGCTTTCAGAACTTAGGCACTCGATTGGACTTGTGCACGTCGCCCGATTCCGCTCTATTCGATCGAAAACTGAAAATTGGTCTATGCGAGACCTTTTGGAGAACATGAGAAGTATTGTGGTTCATTGTGAATGGATGTTAGCAACGTTAATTTTTGTTAGCGTCATATTTTGTTTTATAAATCTCGCCTTTAGAATAAATTGAAATTAAACATCCGTTGTAGTGACAAATTTAAATGTTCTTTTTGTTAAGGGCAGTGCTTAAAATATCTATTTGATGGTTTGTAAAACAATTCGAGCTAGAGAAGAAGCTTTATTGCAGCAGAAGGAAAAAATTGCTCTTCATGTCTGAAATAATGTTCTCTTAATTGTAAATCTGAGCTTCCTATGGGAATGGTTTCATCGTTTCGTATGATATGAGCTCTTGAAATATGCCTTCTCTTAGCTGTTCTTTTTCTTGCTTCAATAAACCCACCTGTTCTTAAGTATTTGCACTATCTTAAAATTGAAATTGTATTTTTTTATGATTTTCAAGAAGAAGGCTGAAATATAAGAAACTTTGAAACTTTATTATAGGGCTGTGCCTATTACTTTTTTGGGTGGTTTTCATAATAAAAAAGCAGCTAAAAAAGACCATCTTTTTTGTTTAAACTACTGTTGAGTTTTTGTATGGTCATAGTTGCAAAATCAGTGGTCGTTCCAGGTAAAACAGACCCTGTTTACAACCTTATGGGTTTTTAAGGAGAGAACGACTTATTTGTGCGCCCGAAGTAAACTTACCTAACTCTTCGAAACTTACCGACTCAATAAGACACTAAATATAAACTTAAGATTATTATCACAAGATAAATAAATGTTGCCGGAGTTAATGGTAGATACATGGTATATTTAATCAGCAGAACGACTAGTTTATCAGGGATTTTGCTATTAGGAGGGGAAAAGAGTATTCTAAGTCGGTGGTTGGCTAAGAATTCACAGAATGCTTTTTTGCAGCAATGCGATAAATAAGATAATCAAAATCAGTTATTTTAGATTTTTGGAAACGCAGAGAAAATATCGAAAAACCCATCTGTTAATTATAGCGGTCATGGTCAGTCACATTCTTAAATAACCAAGAGAAAAATTTTCCAAAAATGATTAAAAATTCTCAAAACGTCCAAAATAACGGGCTACAATTAAGCTGGATTTTCTACAAAGAAGAGATGTTTTTCCTGGTTCAAGAAACTCGTCATCCAACGGCTGGTTTTTGACACAAGAGTGAAGACATTCAATTTTTGCCCCGTATTTGATTTTGAATATGTCATGTGGATATGTAGTATTACATCCAGACTTCCACGGTTCCACAATATAGCGTCTCGTCAAAATGTTCTCTAAAACAGATAACATCATGGATCGATGAAAAATGTGTAAAATCAGTGCTGATAATTCTGCCTAATCTTATGAATTCGTGCTCTATCTATCTTGATTAAAGGGCTCTCTAAATTTCTACAAATTGATATGTCTTGCCATGCTATGGTTAATCTTTCTTTAATTTTCTAGTTTTGCCAAGATCTTGTTTCTTGATGCCCATGCAAAGCTCTTGCAAGTTTGTGCATATCTTGATTCGATCTTGAAATGTAAAATTGGGTTTTCTATTCTAAAAGTGTCCCTCGATAACCCCTATTACATTTATTGTGTTGGGTTATGGACTTTCGCAAGCGGAATAAAAAGCGTTTTTAACTAAGTAAAAAAACTAATTTCTCAAAAATGAGAGAATAACAAAATGATATTTTACAGAAGAATTTAGATATTTACAGGAGAGATCTGATTATTAGATCAAGATGGTGATTTGAATTTGGGGATGAAAAAAGACTCAAAAATCAGCTGTATATATACCCATTATCAGTGTGAAAAAGTCAAGATACAAAACTAATCTTAGCACCGTGATTTATAGTGAGGGTCGCAAGGGTTACCCAATATGGTTTGCTTCTGCAAATCAGTCGCAAAGGGAACCATAAATGGAATGCATTTGCACCTTTCTAAGAATTCATTCACACTTTCGGAGATATCATCATCATTTAATACATGCTGGGAAGATTTTACATGACTTAATCTAACTTTAATAATAGTTATCTAGATTCACCAATTTGAACCGAATATTGATTCTCAGCACCATTTCTTGACGATTCCTTTATATAATTTCTTTGTTCAAAGTCATATTGCTTGTCTTTCTAATCTGGTAAGTCAAACTTTCTTTCTAATTCTCACTAAGTTTAAGACTATAGTTTGATCGATATTCTAACACCCCCACTCAGACTTGAGCTGATTGCGTAGAGTCTGCTCCCATCAAAACTGCTCTGAATGTTTCCACTTTCGAAACGGGCAAGGACTTTGTAAAGATGTCCGCTGCCATTTTGTCTGTAGGGACGTAATGAATTGAAATAGTCCCATCCTCAGTCTTGTCCCGGATGAAGTGAAACTTTGTTTCGATGTGCTTGCTCCTTTTGTGCATGACTGGGTTTTTGCAAAGTCTGATACAACTTTGGTTGTCTTCTCCAATTGCTATTGGACGTTTCTGTTGGATGCCAAAATCCTCTAGAAGTTGTTTCAGGTAGAGTGCTTCCTGAACTGCTGCTGCCATGCCCTGATATTCTGCTTCTGATGAAGAAAGAGCAACTGTGGCCTGCTTCTTGACACCCCAGCTGAGTGCTGCGCCACGTCCGTTGAGCTTGAAGTAATAGCCCGTTGTTGATTTTCTGTCGTTCACGTCCCTTATTTGATACCGCTCAAGCATAATTTCTATGTAGCGTTCTTGGTCGACTCTGACTTTGCCCTCTTCTCGTCTGATTCTTAGACCCAGAAACCAGTGTAGTCTCCCTCTGTCTTCCATGTGAAAAGTTGCTTCTAGTGCCTTCTTGACATCAGAGACCACTGTCATACTTCTTGATGCTACTCGGATGTCGTCAACCCAGACCAAGACGAAGGTGTGATCCTCTGCCTCTGATCTTGCGAACAAGCAGTGATCGTTCCTGCTTCTGGTGAACCCTTGTCTCAGTAGGATGTTTTCCAGCTCTTTATACCAGTTGTTAGCAGCCTGTTTCAAACCATAAATTGATTTATTTAGTCGACATAATAACTTCTCCCCATCTGATCCGCGTTTTACAAACTCCTGTGGCTGTTCCAGATACACTTCTTCCTCGATTGGTGAGTGCAGGAAAGAAGTCTTGACATCAAATTGGTGCATCACATGGCCGTGCTTTGTTGATAGCTGAAGTAGAATCCTGAATGTCTCTGGCTTACAGGTAGGCGCAAAAGTCTCAAAGTAGTCCAGTCCTTCCACTTGTTTGAAGCCTTTCACCACATAGCGCGCTTTGTATTTGTCCACTTGACCACTGGGTCCCAATTTCACTTTGTAGACCCATTTTCCCGGTATGACGTCCCTGTCTGTGGGTGGTCTCACTAGGTTCCAAGTCTCGTTGTCTTGGAGTGCCTTGACCTCGTCCTTCATTGCCCGGTGCCACTGGTCCCAATCGTCACCTTGCTTGGCTTCGTAGACTGTTTTGGGTTCCACATAGTCGCCCTCAGTCACAGCAAGATGGGTTCTGACTTCTCCAAAAAATGCGGAACATTCCTTGCTCTTGTCCCTCGTCTGGGCTCTGCTCTGTCCGCGTGTTCCAGTGCATCTTCATTGAAACCAACTGTCTCTAACTGTGAGAAGTCTTCTGTGTCACTGTCTTCCAGTGACTCTGAGTCTCTGTAACTCCCTCTTGTTGCAGTAGATCCTTCATCTAGTGCTGTTTCTCCAACATCCGAGGCCTCTTGTCTCAGTGTTGTTTCTTGAGTATTCACGCTCCCTGCGTCATGCCACTCCTCCTTTATTGCAGTAGATGCGTCCTGTCGTTCTATGTTGTCATCATCTTGATGACCATCATCTGGGTGCCAGATTCCCAGTTCCGACCCATCATCTAGTAGGTCAGCCGTTTCTTTGTTGTCAGGGATTGAGCCCACTTCAGACTCCTTGATGATCACATCTCGAACTGCCATCACCTTGCGTGTGTTGGGTATGTACACCAGGTATCCGTTTTCTCCTTCAGTGCAACCCACAAACTTTCCTTCCAGTGCCTTGGGTTCAAGTTTGCTGACTTCTCTGTCCCTCTTCCTCATGAAGACTGTGCAACCAAAAATAGATAATTTACTAATTGAAAGCTTAGGTTTTATACCTCTCATCAGCTCTGCTGGGCATTTTTCTTCTCCTGGTCTGACAACCAAGTTTCTGATCCTTGCTGCGTGAAGAATTGCTGCTCCCCACATCATCTTGGGAAGTCCTGAGTCAATGAGCAAACATCTTGCCATCTCCAGCAGTGTCCTGTTGCACCTCTCAGCTAACCCATTCTGTGGTGGCGTCTCTGGTATGGTCTTTTCCTGTAGAATGCCTGCATCTAAGCAGTACGTCTTGAACTGCTCTGAGAGAAACTCCTTCGCATTGTCTTGCCTCAGCTCCTTGGGCGTCCCCACACTGAGAACAAATTTCGTCAGGCTGGCCAGTGCTTCACTCTTTGCCTTAAGCAAGTCCACAAACACAAACTTCGTGTACTGGTCTGCAAACACTATGCAGAACCGGAACCCTGACAGTGACTCTACTCTGAAAGGTCCCATCACGTCTGTGAACACCCTTTCCAGCTTCTCTTCTGCTTGGGTCTCTGCCACTCTTGGTACTGGAGTCTTTGTGATCTTGGCCAATGCACACACATTGCATACATCATCGAGTTCCCCCACTGTCTCTGGTGCATTCCTGACCACATCCGCTTGATTCAAATGACCCAATCGTCTGTGCCACTTCCTTGCACTGTCAAGTTTCACGCTGTTGGAACTCATCTTGAATTCTAGAACGCTGCAGGGTAAGTAAAACAAATTATTTTCTGGTGTTAGTTTTACCCGAGTTCCCTTCTGGAGTTTCATGCAGCTGTTTCCTCTCTCAAAAGTGAAGCTATGTCCCCACTCCGTGCATCTTGAGACTGATAGGAGGTTTGAAGAATAGTCCGGCACACACAGAACATTTTTGAGTTCGCATTGGAATTCCCCTTTGTTTGAGGATATGCTGATCCTCACACAGCCTCTGCCCACCACTCTGGAAGCCTCTCCGTTGGGATTTTTGACCACTGATTGAATGGGCACAAAGTCCAGGAACGCATCGATGTTCATCACTATGTGATCTGTACAACCACTGTCCACTAGCATGCCTGCTGTCTTCCACTGGGCAAGAGCTGCCCAGCATTCCTCGTCTGGTGTAGCCAATGTTGGACCCATTGCCACTGACTCATGTTTGCCTCCATCTCTTTGTCTCTTGCATGCCCTGTCTAGGTGACCCTTCTCACCACACTTGCTGCATTGTGCTGTCTCCTTCTTCCTGCAGTCCTTGGCAAAGTGTCCAGGGATCCCGCACACAAAGCAGTTTCTTTTCTTGGGTCCCTTCTTGAAGTCACGCTTCACTGCCAGTGCCACTGAACCACTTTGTCCCTTGTGTCTCTGCACCGTGCTCTCATGAAAGTTCTGCAGCCTTTTCCTCAACTCTGTGAAGGTCGTTGCCGGGTTGAAGCTTTCCTGTATAACAAAACTTTCATACCTCATTGGCAGACCATTGAGGACCAAGGCGTTGAAGAGGGTCTCTGAGACTGCTTCCCCTGCTTCTTGTAGCCTTGTGAGCAACTCCTGTCCTCTGATGAAGAAGCTGTCCAAATCCTCAGAATCCTCGAGCTGCAGTCGAGCAAGCTGTGCCACTAAAGTCACCACTGTCGGCGTCTCCACACTCTGAAATCTCTCTTGCAAAAGCTTCCAAGCCTTTGCTCCATCTCCAATGCCGTCATCTCCCACACAGTCATGTCTCATCAGCATGAGGGTTGTTGCATCTAGAGTCAGTGCCAGATGGCACCACACATTGTTCCGTTTCTCCTTGATGTCTGCAACTTCCTTCTCATATGCATCCTTCAGCACCTTGTGGTTCTTCTTCTCATCATTGGCGCAGGCTCATTGGGTTGCTCCTCTGTCCCCAGTAGTGATTTGTAGAGTCCCTTCGTCTGCATCATCGCCACAAATCTTGTGCTCCAGATTAGAAAGTCCTGTGCCTTTCCTGTGTAGGTCAGCAGCTTCACTGTCTGTTGATCCATTGAAGTTTGTGCAGGCAAAACAGTTGTGAAAAGAAAAGGTACTAAGCAGAAAAGGATTATGACTGTCATCAACAAATTAGTTTTGTTTTGGAAATTGATTTTATGACTTGGAAAATTGCTGGGCCCATAACCTGTTGGGTTATGGACTTTCGCAAGCGGAATAAAAAGCGTATTTAACTAAGTAAAAGAATTAATTTCTCAAAAATGAGAGAATAACAAAATGATATTTTACAGAAGAATTTAGAGATTTACAGGAGAGATCTGATTATTAGATCAAGATGGTGATTTGAATTTGGGGATCAAAAAAGACTCAAAAATCAGCTGTATATATACCCTTTATCAGTGTGAAAAAGTCAAGATACAAAACTAATCTTAGCACCGTGATTTTTAGTGAGGGTCGCAAGGGTTACCCAATATGGTTTGCTTCTGCAAATCAGTCGCGAAGGGAACCATAAATGGAATGCATTTGCACCTTTCTAAGAATTCATTCACACTTCCGGAGATATCATCATCATTTAATACATGCTGGGAAGTTTTTACATCACTTAATCTAACTTTAATAATAGTTATCTAGATTCACCAATTTGAACCGAATATTGATTCTCAGCACCATTTCTTGACGATTCATTTATATAATTTCTTTGATCAAAGTCATATTGCTTGTCTTTCTAATCTGGTAAGTCAAACTTTCTTTCTAATTCTCACTAAGTTTAAGACTATAGTTTGATCGATATTCTAACATATTGCGTTGCTATACAGCCCACAAATATGCCAAAAGTAGAATTGGTATTCAGAGACCCTAGTTGAGAAGACCGAACAAAAACGATAAAAAAATGTAAGATATCTTTGGTATCATCGGTTTGTTCGGTATTATCGGTTTCAAACATAAGAACGATTGGGTCGTTTTGAGACCCAAGAGAGATTCGGTTTGTTCGTTTTTAGAAGATTCGGTATGTTCGGTATTTGAACGTAAGAGATTGTTGGTATGTTATGTTTTAGACGTAAGAAGAAAAAAATCATAGAAATATTCGTCGTTTTTGGCTAGAGAAAAAACGACGATACCGACGACTTCTTTCGTTTAAAAACCAAAAAAACTCTCAACTAGGGGAGTTATCAAGTTTTGCTACCACTGATGTTACTATTATTCAGTCGACAAAATTGAGTTTTGGACAGGGGGATCCCAGCCGAATAAAACCAACGGATCCAACAGTTCCAGACCTTGAGCAAGACCAAAGAGACCGAATGTCCGTTATGGGTCAGCTTTAGCGAGGCCGAAGAGACCGTGGCAGACCCTGATCCCAATTGGGTTCGTAAGGGATTAAAAATTTAAATATACTTTCATGGGCAGACCAAAAAATAAGTGTGGGGCAGGCCAAACAGATTTATGGGTATGATTCAGACAGAACAGACCGATATATGGACAAGGCCAAACGTACCAATTACGGGTATTGACCAGAACAAACCTAGATATAACGCAGAGCGAACGGCGCATCCGTACTTGTTTTGTGTCTTACAAGTTTTGGACCTCATCCTGGGGGAAAGACTAATCTGAGTTTGTCAGAGTTTGTTACATCTCGTCAGAGTTTGTTATAGAAGTACGAGAAACTGATCAGAAGTGGTATTGCCTGATCAGAGGTGAGAGTTTGATCATACACTGATCAGAGAGACTGATCTAAAGACAGATCAGATGTGTTATCAAACGCATGGAAGACTGGTCAGAGTTGGTATCAATCGTACAAAAGACTGGTCAATGTTTTCAAACTCACATATGCAAGATTGAAATATTAATCGACTTTCATTTTTTAGACAGCTAAGCTAGTTTAAACAGACACCGAATTTGGTGTTTGAAGAACAAATACTCAGCCATCTGATTTCTACCGCAAATTTTGTCCTCTCAATTAAAATAACTTATCAGTAAACCCTAACCAGAAACTGATGAAGCAACGAATGGCTGGGCAAAATATACAATAAACATAATTGAATGGTACAATTATTCTACCAATGAGCAGCCGAAACAGTTCAACTAATTTGACAAAAGGCAATGTGGCAATTAAGACTGGTACAGAAGTTGGATATCTATGTGTTCTACTTGACAGTCGTCAAGATTTTCAATAACATGTAAAAACATTTGTTTTAAAGTTGACAAAAATCATAGGATTTTTATGCAGATTAAAGTTCATATTAAACGTCAAACAGCTCGCATTTGTGTTCAGGTCTTACCTGTTGTTCTATGTGGAGTACTAATCTACGGAACTAAAAACAAGACAGCCATTCAATTGTTTGAAACAGAAATTAAGTAAATCACCTGAATAACATTTCGAAAGAGACCATGGCAATCAACTGTAAATCAACGGGACAAGTATGGAGTTGTCTTAGCTATAAAAACTGCATGTTTATCAGTTATTGATAACTTTAACTAAAACAACAAAACGTGAGGTTGAAAAGGATAACTTTCACAGATTTTTTATGATCTTGAGTTTATAAAACTGGAATAAAAAAGTGGCCAAAAAACTGAAACCCAATAACTCGTTCACTTGAATCAATCCAAAACGTATTAGAATACCAACTAAAAAATCGTTCAACTTTATTCTCAAATTTGAACTAGTTTGTAAATATGTTAAAACTAAAAGCTTATAGGATCAGAAATAAACGCACATCATCCATCATAAACACACATACGTTCCTTAGAAATTATATACAAGGGGAATGCAAACATCGCCAAATTTTTCAGTTTTTTGTCAATGTAGTTCATAGACAAATGGTCAGGTTTTTGGTATCCTCCATAACAGTTCTTAACTAGAATATTGTAAGATAAAATCTCTGTAACTCTGCCTTTTGTTATTAATTTATCGAGCAAAACACACTGCTTCCCAAATTCATCACCCGACTAGGCGTAAAAACCTTCTGATGTCCTTTCAACTTTGAATGTATAATAGTTCTATGAACTCATTAGTTTATATACACACTTCCAACGTATGCCACTGGTACCCTTTTCCTGATACGCTTCCTTGGTAAAAGGGATATTTGTGCCTGGAATAGCAGAAACCAAAGTTCATTTGCCAATTCACTCTTGAATTTTCTGATCAACGGTTTTTTATCAAAGAGGGCCTGATCAGTGCAAAATTGTCTCTTTATTAAAGGATGAGGTAATCAAAACTACTTGTGCTGTTGCGTCCTCTGATATCAATATTTTGGGCTGCGATCATTTTGCTGTGGCACTTTCCATACTTTCTCTTCTTAGTTTGGACCCAGATTATTACTATGGGACGGCCTGATCACGGTTTTTTTATGATCTAAAATGATTTAATGGAAAGTTATTGTCCCAAACCTCAGAAAATATTTGGGTGTTGGGAACCCCATACCATCCCTACTTTTTGTTGAGTCAATTTTGGCCAAATGATATTTTTGCAAAGAGATATAAAAATGGTATAAATGGAAAACTTGTAGAAAGATGAACGGGTTGTCCAACAGATGATTTCGCCTTTTGATTCATCAAGGAAATCTTGGGATCTGCAGTTCTCAATAATCTTTAACTTCCTTCACTTTTCAATTTTAAGTTTCGCTCGTGCCCAAGGAACAACTTTAAAATCTAGAATCTTTTTATAATATTTTATTTATATGAGCTCTAAAAGATTTAAGAAATATTCTCAAGGAAGGACTCATATCAAACGAAATTGGTTTTTAAGCTTTTAACGTTGAAAATAATTTGCAGTATGGGAGTTTTACGAGTCCTCTTGTTTTTTCTTTAAGTCAAATTTGACCAATCAATATCTTTTGGCCAGCGAAACCAAAGATTTTGATAGAAATTTATCGTTGATGAGATTTTGAAAAGTTTTTAAATTGCCGTGAACTAACAGCCATTTTTATTGATTACCCGAACCGTGATGAATATGAATGAAAATGGTTAAAGAGTCTTTGAATCTACTTATTAGATTATGTAGTTATCAAAATAATGTTTTTTATTATGAAAAGTTACGTTCTGCTCTCAATTACAATTATGTATAGGCACGAAGCCTTAAAAGAACAAGGTTCTTTTAGCAGTCATTTAAAACTTCGCTTTAGGTATTTTTGCCCATATTTTCTTGCTATCGTTTTTCGATGCTTATTAGGCACATTTTAGATTATTAATTTTTAACAGTTATCCTGTGCAACATAAAACAGACATCATAAGGAAGGCCAAAACAGCAAAAACTCAAAGAACCTGAATTTATTTTTCAGAGAACTATAAGACTGCTAAGCGGTCTTGGTGTTCTTATCTTTATTGAAAAACAAAATCAAAAAACAAGCAGCCGCTCTATAATTTTTATAACTGCAACTCAAAAAACCAAAAGTTGGTTTTGTTAATTTGTGGAATTAGTTAATTTGATTATTTGATTTGTCCATTTATTCGTAATTGTTTTATTCGTAAGACAGTGTTTTGCCAGTCACAATCTCTCTAGCAACTGTCCGGTCCAACAAATATAAGCAAACGGGCTGTACATATAATAGACAAGTAGACGAAAACAACAAAAACATAGAACTGAAACATTTGTAGAAGTTATATCAAAGTTTCTTAGGCTTTTTGAACTTAATATCTTCAAAGTCAACTTTATAATGCTTGAACGTATCGGCTTTTGAAAAGTTTTCTAAACCCCTGTATGTGAAGAAGAAAAATGAGTAAAATTATGAAAAAAAAATTGCAATACTATGTTTAGCAGTTTTTGTGTTTAAGTTGCATTGCTAACATAAGTACCTTTAAAAATGGACCTAGGAAAAAATGGCAAGCATCAACACATTATGAAATGTAATCGAAGGTAAATAGAAGACCCATTCAAGTTTAAAACAATAGAACATTGTTTTTTAAAAAAAAAAGAAAATTGCACGGCTTTAAAATTGTTCCAAAAATGAATGTTTTAACCTAAAGAGAGACCATTCCTTCATTTGCAGCACACTATAAACACACGGCTCAAAGTCTCTAATGTTACCTTTCTTAATCATTAGCTCACTTTGGTTTGTGATTGTCTAATCAAAACTATTTTGGTATCATAGTGTCTCCGCTGATTTCATTTCTCTGTCTTGTATTGTCTCATGAGAGGTCATTGCCTTTTCAACCGTATGAGACCGAAGAAACCGAAGTATATTGTTGGGCCCAGGCCAAGCAGACCAAAACTCAGATATATACCAGACGAAAAAACGCGGCCGAAACATGGTGCAAACTATCAAACTAACTACTATTTGAAGCTGGACCCCCTGCCGCGATCCAAGTTCATCAAGCACATAACTTTCTCGGGTCGCAGAACTCACCCTGGTTCAATAATCTCTTTGACCGAAGATGGCTTGATGAGAGAACAATTTCATCGTGGTTTTCTGATCAGATGCCTCTTCCATATGGAAAAAAACTAATCACAGGTCATTTTGATCCGGACCACATACTGATCAGAAGTGTTTTCCGTTTGAGGCATGCGAGCATGGGATGAGTCAATCAGTGAGAAACATACCTGCTTCATCCTTTAATGTCACCGGAACACTATCCAATCGATATAAATCAAAACTGGGCGACTCCACAAATTTCCCACACGTCATCACATTGGCTAAATGGCAATGTCCAGTGAAGTTGTAAGCTTCGCGATCCCAGATAAAGAAGTTGCAGGTCTTGTTTAACATTCTGCTGCAAGATATTGGAATGTCATTTCTGATGCACAGATCGCGGCACTCTTGCAGATTTGTGGATGCCCACCCATTGCAGCCCTCATTTCCATCTGTTTTGTTTGTGTACACAATTTGACACGTTGTTTTTCGTCTCGCAAGACTGTGTGTGAAAACTGAAACGCATGTGAACAAATTTTTGGTTTGGAAAGCAACTTGGTTCCTTGAGCGATAGTATGATTGACTGAAAAATTCCATGGATATAACAAAACTATGCAATGGTATGGCTAAGCTAAAAGCGAGGGCAAACTTGCCCTCGGCGTAAGTGGTTTCCTATGACAATCTTAAAACATGCGAAAACACCGATTCCTATAACGTCATTGGGTTTCCTATAGTGGATCACATTGTTTGAATATCAACGAGTGCATTTTCAAACGTTGATTGAAATGCGTTTTTGAAAATACTATCATACATTAATTAGTTCTTCCTCATCCTGATTTCCAGAAAATAAGGTCACTAGTTTCATATTTTAGCAAGGGTTCAGAAAAGGAACAATTCCACATTTTAGCAGGCGAGAGATCATCGAGTAAAATAATTGGTAGCAGGGAACCATCACAAGATTTCAACTTTGCGAGTTTCTTCTGAAAAAACTTCAATGATGTAAACAAACATAGGATCGTCCCGAGCAAGTTTTTAAATGCAGATGTCCTGACGAAAGCTTCAATTCCGGAAGTTGCCTTACCTAACCTATTTCAGAAACAGCCGTTTTTGAACGTAAGAGAATTGTAACATTATTTAGTTTTGGTTTATCCCATAACGACGAAAGAACTAACGGTTTTTCTTTGGTGCTGTTGGTATGTTCAATTTTACTTATTACACTGCCAGCATATTTGTTTGTTCGCTACAATTGATTTCCAACGTAAGAAATCGTTCCTAAGTACAGTTAAGGAAATTTCGGAATGTTTGGTATTTAAAAGTACGAAATGTTTGGTATGCTTGCTTTTAAAACCTAAAAACCTATCAGTTTGTTTGATATCAAACCAAAAGACATCAAATCAAAACACCGTGTAATAAAAATTCCCCGACAAGATTCAAATAATCTGTTACGTTTTAAGTTTACAAACAAACAATTAGGGTCATTATGTGCTTTCTCACACAAAGTTCCCAACCCGCTCATTCATGTTTTGGTCTAATTGTCTACCAGCAAGCAAAAGATGGAAAACTTCAAAAAATTCAGATATTGTTCAAAAAAATTGGTTTATGTTATGCTGAAATTGCTTCCCAGTCAAATACAATAAAAATTAATATCAAAACTAAATTAATTTTAAAATAAAACCCAAACTGCACAAACTAAATTGCAATTTACTGTACTGTTAAAAAATACGTTCATATTTTTCGAAAGAAAAATATTTCAAATACTGAAAACCCTTAGATATCAATTGAAATCTTCAAATAGGTTTAAGGTCATTCAATATTTCACATAAAAAAGTCGTATACAAAAAGGAACCAAAAAAATGAAGATGAACACAAAATTTCAAACAATTTTTTTTCCAGAAAACGCTGTCGAAGCCGTTAAAACCATAATCTAAACCCTAAAACGTAAAATATAAGCAATTGGTCTTTCTTCTCTCTTTGGATAATGTGATATGTGATCACTGAATAATGAAGCTGGGTAACAAATAGTTAAAAAAAAGAAGAAAAAGGGCAAATTTAAAAAAATAAACAATTTTTTTTTCGAAAACATAAAAACTATTGCAGTCTACTGAAGTCTTTAAATAGTCTCATTTTTTCTCCAACAAAACCCTTTAGATCTTACATTATTCAGAAAATGTCATAGGTCTACCAAGAAACAGAACAACAAATAAAGACAATATTCAAAATTAAATTAAACTTTTGCGATAAACAGTGTCGAATGCGTAAAAGCAATCAGTGATTTACTTAGAACAATATATAATCTCTTTTGTGTTTTTCTTCAACGCCAATATTGTGATATACGACATTTAATTGCTGAGACTAGCTAACAAGTAGACAAAAAACAGTAACATTCGTTTTAGTCATGAAAAATAAGTCATGAAAAATTTTAGCTATCAACTGAAATCAGTAAACCTGTTCCTTTGTTCACCCATTAGTAAATCCAGCCGCTAAGACCTGCAATTATCCACAAAAAACAACAAGTTTTGACAAAAATATAATTCTCCACTAAATTCAGCTAGAAGACGTAGTCGAATCCGTTAACACCATAATCTATTATTTGACAAATTGTATGCTTAAATTTGCTTGCTATTTCAACGCCACTATAGTGAAATCTGACCTTACAAAAAAGTGACAAGACAAGAAAACGAATCGCAAGTTTGGGAAAATTTTCAAATATCGGAAATAATTTTATGGAAAATTGTTGTATTAAAGCCTAAAAACCGTTACTTAAAATTTAAAACAGCAATGCATTTTAAATTTTAAACTATTGCGGAGATGATGCGACCTGTTTTTGTGGATAAATGTTCTGAAATGTCAAAACGACAGTGAGTTTTCGACAAAAACGAGACAGGTATCCTCAAAATTTTGCAGAAAATGGATTTGACTTGTCATGAGTCAGCCTTTATTTGAATTTTTCTGTTCTAAAATTGACACAAATCAATGCAAAAAGGTTTTTATAAGGGACAGCAAATGATTACAATCCGAATTAGTTTGGAACCGTAAAAGAACAACGATTAGAACAGCAATAGCTCTGTTATCACTGTTCTTTCTCTAATAATACATATGCTGTCAGATTTTGCTAGATTTGCGGTTGTATAGCTGTGAATTTTAATTCACCGTTAAAAATCAAATGTAATTTTCTTTCCGCCGAATTTTTGTAAGATTAGCAATTTATCACGTTGAAAATTGTATTTTAACGACTTTAGCGAAGAAAAAAGTAATCAACTGCTACAAACACGAAAAGTTGAAAAAAGGTTCGAAGCTAAAGATTGCAAAACTTGCAAAAATTCGGCGTAAAGAAAAATACATTTGATTTATAACTGTGAGTTAACATAAGATATGCTGTTTCTAGCTGTGACTTTTTTTATTCTCACCGCTTTTGCTGCGTTCAGCGCTAAAGCCCGCAATTCAAGGCCTTTCTTAGATTTTTAAGCAATTTGTGTCATTGATACCTCGACTCCGGTACTGAATAGTACAAGCGTCCTTTTTTAGTTAATATTTTTCTACCTATCTATTATCTATATCTCATCTATAAGTGCGCTAAAACCATTCCTTACGCAGAATAAATAAGCTTACCTTACTGTTATCTCTACAACTAAAATAAAAAATTAGCGCAATAAACAACCACTTTTTATTAGAATGAAACTTTTTCTTTGGCCCAAGTGTTTCTGTATGGCTCCACAATGAGGGGTTTTGCGCCTCCCCCCCCCCAGTTCGGTTGCATTTTAACTGCTACCCGAAACGCAAGTGCTCTCTCAACCAACAGGCAACGACACTCATTTTTGTAACATTCTGTAAATTTTATTTCCGATTTTCTTTTAAAAATTACGATAAAATAACTAGGACATAGCTACTTCTTTTTGGGAAATTAATTTAAGAAATTAAAAGGAGGTTCAGCTTAAACACTTTGTATGTAATCGTTTTGCAATCGTTAAGTCAATGTCGATGTTAGCTATCACTTTCTTTCATCAAAAAAGATTTCCTTACATGATTTTGCGAAATTCAAGAGACATATGAACAACAAAAAGTAACCAATAACTTTGTACATCTCGCAAAATGGAGATGTTTCTCTGAGTTTCAATAATGTATTAAATGCAAAAGAAAAACAAACTTCTTTCTGATTTTCGGAGCAGTTAAAATTTTTGTTGACTCAATAACCGATTTTTCTCATTATAAAAATTTGAGCTTCATTCTTTGCCGCAACATCAAGAAAGATTTTCCAGTTTTTTATGGGTTTTCAGACTGTTTGTTTTTGCGGTAGTTACTCAAACTAAGGCTAAAACTATGACTTAAAAGCTACAAACAAAACCACACATTACAACCTGTTGAGGCATTTACCGCTATTGGATTATCTTTAGGTGAAATTTAGTACAATTGAAATTACAATGAACATTCAGTTTGTGTTTTTCATTATGTTAACTTTATAATCAGACTAAAAGTCGAAATTTTCTATGAATTCATGTTTTCTATCAATTTATGTTTCTACGTTTATTATGCTAAAAGAGTAGAAACCATTGAATACCAATAATTACCAACTGAAAAAGTAAGACTTGATCTTGCTGACTATACCAATGGGGGGTGAAAAAGAGTTGGGAGATAAACTGACAAAAACTCATAACCTCCTCAGATTAATAAATATGGACAGCTGATAACAAAAACTTGCATTTTAAAATTACAACTGTCTACAATTTTGTAGTTAACAATGTTTAACAACTTTGCTAAAAATTTTCGAGTGGTGGTCCACAGGGTTCAGTGTTTGCGGTTTTTATGTTTGCTGTGTACATTAACGACCTTCCATCTCTAATGGAAATAAGCACATATCTTTTTGTCGATGACACAAAAATCATTGGAAGTCAAATGAATTTATTTTCGCTACAAAATGATTTAAACAATGCTATCAAATGGTCAAAAGAAAACAGGTTGGAATTCAACAATGCAAAGTTTGAAGCTATATGTTAAAAAATTAGATCAGTCTACTGTCCACTTGTATGCAGATGATATAGAAATTACATGCAAATCTTCGGTGAAGGGTCTTGGTATAATTATTACGAATAATTTGAAATGGGACAGTCATTTTAAAGAGCGGCTATCGAAGGCACAACGAAAGCTTTTTTCTTGAAGAGAAACGTTCCCTTTTCTACAAATACAAGAGTAAAAGTAAGTTTATACAAAAGTTACATTTTATCGATTCTCCTTTACGCGTCAAATGTATGGTTCTCGAATTGGTCAAACTGCAGAAAACTAGAAAAGATGCAAATAAGAGCGCTCAAGTGGGATTTGAACTAGAAATGTACCGATAGTGACTACAATCAGAGCCTCATTTACAACGGTTTGTTGCCAATCAGTTTTCTTTTCGTTCTAAATGATCTTATTATGCTGAACAAATTTTTTAACAATGATACTGCCCTTAACTTTGATGACTATTGGAAAGTTTTCAAGGGACCACGCAGTGACCGTTCGGCAGCAAAGCATTTTTTGAGGACAAAATTTAATTGGACAAAATCAGTCAAATTGGAAGAATATTTTGTTTTGAGAGTTGTGAAATATGCTAATGTTCTCACCCAGCGAAATGACATCTCATTTTCCGACTGGACATGTCCAACAGTGTTATTTCGGAAACAGCTGAACTCTTTTTTGAATTTAAAGGCTGTGAACTTTAAATACTATCAGTCTCCTGTTAATTGGTCCTGTTTTTGTAATTAATTAACAAAGCGATTCCCGCATCGCGGGTAGCAAGTCAATTTAATAATAATAAAAATAAACACTTGCGTGACATCTTTTTGCAAACATTGCAAAAAAGCAGTTGTATATTTTGAACTTTTGATGAAATGATTATTATTTTTAAGAAAATTTAACCAGTTTTTACTACAGTAATAACAGTAATTTACATTTATTACAAAATCCCTTTCACCTTCAAAAAGAAAAATATTTGCGAGCAACTTTGGAACATTCAGAAATTGCTTTTTGATGTTGCACGGTTTTAACACAGAAGCAAAACTTTTTTTGACAAATTTAGATCTCACAATTATATTCTGAAGAATACAAGAAAGCTTTCAAGAAGTATAACTGATGTGAACAGGTGGAAATTCGGAAAGACCAAAAGACCAGAACATACATAAAATTGACCATAAAAAAAATTAAAGCTAACTTGAAATGACAATAAAAAGATCAAACACAAAAAAGTCAAAGAACGATTGAACAAACTTTCTATCTACGTACGAACTCGAAATTTCACTAAGAGCCACATTATTTTTTTATGTTCGACAAAAATGAAGACCGTTCTCTTTGCTTTTTACAGTGAGGCATCCGAAAAATTTAGCCACCATTTTGTTTCAATGAAAGCAAACACTAACATATAACAACAAAACCTTCACCTTAAAACGAACTTAAATATGATAAATGGACAACTTTACAGTATCGATTACTCCAAAACCGACAAACTGCTCCCAAAAAATATAACAGTTTATTTGTTCGGGTATTTAAATAATAAAGCAAAAAAATCAAGCCATCAATGATTCAATTCGTCATAATTGGAGACCGTATCGCAATCTTTTTTTTATAGATATAAAAATTGGAAGCGAAATTTAGACTACTGTTTTTTCAATGAAAGCAAATCAGTAATGTATAACAGCAAAGCCTCAACATAAAAAGAATTTTATATACGATAAATGAAAACGTTGACAGAACAGATTGACCCATAGCAAAGGAAATACTCTCAAAACTATAGTAATTGTATGTTTGGGTAATTTAAAAAATGAGGCAAAAAGATCAAGCTTCATAACCGAGTTGTTGTAACTGGATCTTTTAATTGCTGCAAATAGCAGCCACTAAAAATGACGCTACGGAGATCGAATTGTTTTGAAATGTACATTATCATAGTGCCATATTAATTGACGATTAAAAATCACCGGTTAAGTTTTTATGAAATTTTGTTCCTTTGAAGTCCAAATTATAATTAAAGTTATGTTGGTAATTTCTTTGATCTCAAAGTTGAAAAGTTCTGGCATGACACTTAATCAAAAGCCTGAACACATTAAGCACAATCGAATAAATTAGGTTTGTGTTGGTTCTTACTTGATATAGTTTTCTTGCAGCTTTCGATATGATTGAAATGTTTCTAAAAATTTGCGCAAGCAAATCTGTTAATTATACTTATTGTGTCTTGCTTCCTGACAAGCAAAAAAAACATCGAAATCTTAAAAATCTCATAGATCTCTTCAAAAATCTCTACTGAAATTCGTCGTGTAAGTTCCGAAATCTTAACACGTAAACACTGCTTTCAATCAAATGTCAACCAAGTGAAATCTGGTTAGATATAAGACTGGATAAACACTTCTCTTAACAGAATTTTTTAATAAGGAATCTGATATCAAATAACTTTATTTCGCTCATTTTTCCCTCGTAATATATGACGTTGAAGCCAAAGTAATTAAATGAACAAACCATCGAAATTCGAGCCTAATTCAACATTATACCATTGCATGATCAGGCAAAATCAAGTATACAGTCAATCAAAGTCCAATCAATTTGTTCACGCTCGGCAACATTGTTAGAAAGTAAATGTTTTTAGTACAGGAAGTGAAACTCAAACTCAAACTACCTCACTATCATCAAATCAGTAATGAGATGTAAGAACTTTAAAGGTTCATCGCCAAAGTGCATCAGATTCTTTACATTTGGTTCGCAATTAATTCATTCGTTAGTATGGAGTATTCGAAAAATTGTTCTATACAGTAATGAGACTTTCAATGACATCAAATTTTACAAAAAAAAACTGTAATAGGAAACTGATCCAGTTCTTTCGACAAGCATATCCACATTCAAAAATGAAATTTTCACATTGAAAATCACGTGACCACAAGTAGAAATGGAGCTAGAAATTAACAAAAATCAGATTGAATTTTTTAATTGTGTCAAATTCAACTGACAAACATTGCCTTAATCAGCAAAGCTAAACGCTTAATTATTGGAACTAAACGCTAATTGGGTAAAACAACGGTGATCTACTGCATAGTATATGATACAGATCAGAAAGGTTAACAGTTTAAACTTATTATACGGACAGTTCTTGAACCGCTTAATTAAACTGGACGGTGTAAAATTTCTTTGCCAATGGTAGGTGAGCAGCCCTTAAGTTTGGTCCGCCAACACCACTAGTGAAAAGCAAACTGATTTTCATCCCGATGCGAGTAATACAGGCATCACTTAACGAAAATTGATCAACTCATCAGCGAAACGCAAACGAGCTAAATAGAAAAGCAAAATACAGAAAAAAATGAAATGCATAGACTGTTTGCAACTAATAAGTGAAGCAAATATGAACAGCAACAACGCAATTCACTGATAATCAGTATAATTTTGGCATTATCAGTCAAGTGTCAACCAGCAGGAAACAAAGATGGTAAGAAACATCTACTTTTGATGTGAGAAAGTAACACTAAGCAAAAACTTGGCTGCAAATTAATTAACACTTCAGAATAAACCAACATACTAAAAGTTCTCTAACGACAGTTTGTTCGCCTCATAGAAGAAAAGATCTTTGCAACTGCTTGCATCTTGCCCAGTAAACTTTGTGCAATGCCAGCTAAATCAGGAGAGGAAATGAAACTCATTTGCTTTCATATATAAGCAAAGGCACGCAAGTCGGCAATGAATGCAGAGCAAGCCAAAGCGAGTCGAGCACTGAACGAAAGCGAGGATAACAACAAGTACAAAAAGACAATTCATGTGCTCAAACGTTACAAAACGAAGCAGGCGCCAAGATAATGAAAATTTCCAGGCAACAACTTCAGCAAAACAGAAACTTGGAAAATGGATGAAAAAATGATGTCGAATTTGAAACAAAATTACGAAAAGATCACAGGCGAGGTTTGAACAAAAAACGCTAGAGCTGGAAAAACAAATGCATGATCTCAAAACTGGTACCACTTAATGGAAGGAGCGCGTGACTTAGAGCGCAAAGTGAAAAACTGGCATGCAAAAGACTTTGGTGTTCCTTCCCAGTCAACAATAGGGCGAGACAAATCACCTTGACAAATCAACTGGACCTTCAATAACAGCTGGAGACGGTTCACAAGGCATGTCATTTGAAGCCTCAGAGATCATCGGGTCTGAAAAATGGCTGTTTTTAGCTCTTTGAACGTGCTCAAGGACTAAATGCAGGTTGGTGATCTGCAGCCAAAATCCAGACTGCATGTGGCAGTGGATGAAAAGCCTCAATTGCTCAGAGAGAATTGGTGGTTCTAATTTGATGATGAAGATAAAGACTGGCCTGACCTGATTCTTTTTTAAAATTAGCTACGTAGAATTGTTTTCTTGTTTGAAGGGTTTCCACATTTAAAAGGAGATCAAAATGAAAACCGAAGAAACCAAAAAACAGACGGTTCCTGAAAAAAATCAAATTTCAGAGCTATATTTGAGATTGATATATAGCAAACGCGAACCAATAACTGTCCAATAGCTGATGGCAGTCATAGCTTTTGTTGTTTTGAACTGTCCATTATTCAGGAACATGAGTGTGAATGGTCTGTAAGCAGCATTGGGGATGAAAACATATTGGAGATTTTTGGGCAAAAGACATGTAATTAATGATCGTAAAATCAACGCAACGGTATAAACAGACATGCAAAGTTGCACAAACAATTGCTACACTCCGGAAACTTAAGAAAACCTGGGCCATCACTCAGTCAATGTTAGCGCAGCAATAATCAACCAAACTAACGAAATTACGAGCTCTCCTCAGATAGCTCCCATTTCAATACACAGCGTGGTAAAAAGGTGAGCACAGTTGCTTTCCTCGATAGTTGGTCAGCTGATTCATTCATCAATCAAACTGCGCAAGACAACCTACGGAACCAGGCATCGATATCAGGCACAACACATGTGGTGTACACGGATTGAATGGAGAATCTGAAGACAGTAACGGTTCCTCTGAAAACATCGTGACTGCTTACAATCTGAGTTTTTGAACACCCGTAATTCTCATTGGGCTCCACAAACTGCAACTGAAACAAACTGATGCTCAGCTCATATCATTTGAATGTTCTCGCCAAATAGGGCTTAGACTGAAGGAAGACGGCATCATAATTTTTCACGACGCTTTCCAGCTACAACTTTCATTGGAAAGCAATGTAATATCACGAGGGGAGCGTTTTTCCTCTATGACAGAATTAGCATTGGTTGTCCGTTGACACTTGACAGGCAAAAGAAGATAAAAAACGTTTCATTTCATGTAAAAGTCGCTCAGATTATCCTAGCATGACCGGAATCAAAAACCTATGCTCCCAAATGAAACTTCGTCAGTCAGTCCAAAAAAGAAACTGCGGCCACAAAAGATTCTAGTGAGTCTGAAAAAAATTGACGAGCGAGTGCACGGGTACGACAATAGCGAATTCTGTGGAGTGAACCAGAGCCAACTACAGCTGAGTCTTGGATCAGCTTTACACACTGGTACAAATGGAGTAAATAATTGAAACAGAAGTTGAAGAAAGATTATTATAGAAACAAGGTTTTTCGAGAAACTTCGGGCAGTTTGCATTTTTCGTACCATCCAGTGCTGAACCCAAAAAGGCCGGGAAAGTTTGCAATTTCAGTCTGCAATGCTGCTTCAAAATAAAATGAAATATTCCTGAACGAAAAGCTACTAGCATGACCTGATCTTACTACACGGTTTGAGTGGAACGAAATTCAGATCACAGAATTTTACAGAATCATATCACTGAATTTTAGTAACAAAACCAAATTGCTAACTCCTATTTCCTTAGAAGTTGGAAAAATTGGTACATGGTCTATTCCTTGAGGCCGACTATTTTGTATATCCATTTATTCAAGGATGTATGTGAATCTTCTATATTACTTAATGTCAAATTGCCCTGTTGTGTTCTACAATTGAATAACACAAATTTTTGTTCATATTGAATTTATTTTTTCAGCTCATTCTGGGAGTTTATACGGCTATTCTGGGAGCGTTTTACTCATGATTTTCCGTCAACTTTGAAAAGTTCAGGTTCTTTGCAATTTTTGCGTTACCTGCTAAAGAATCGACCGTACAAACGCATTGGGAATTTTAAGCGATGACAATGCTAACCTTGGTAAAAAGGTGCGATGACAATGGTTGGTCATAAAAAAAACTTTGAGATGACCGTATTTTGGGTATGAAAAGTCTTTTTCTTGATCGTGTCTTCTGTATTAAAAGAATTGGGCCGATTTTATTAGTATTCTCCACCAACTAATTTTGGATGGGAAAATACTCCCCATTTCAGTTTTTCAATTTTTTGGTATGATGACCTATGATTCTCAGTTTCAAAAGAACAAAAAAAATAATAGAAGTGGAAAAATTAATAATAAAGGAAAAGTGCAACAAAACTTGGTAACAGATTTGTTGACCAACAAGAGCACTTTTCAAATTCAAATATCAATCTATTGAGCAAACCGGACCGTCTCATATCCAGAGCCAAAGATGGATCTTTGAATCTTTGAATTTTATTTCCATTTCACCATCGGACCCTCATGTCTATACGTATGACCAAATGTTTGCGCTTTTAGTTTCTTTTTGGTAGAAAAATGTTGGCATGCGATGTCGAGCAAAAAGATTTCCATTATGAAAATGTAAAGCTTTTATGTAAGAGCTATGTAGAAACGGCCATAGCTAAGGCCTCGACTTACACCCATTCTCAGCCAATCTCAACATAAAAATAGTCCATAAAAAGTCTTTTGGGTAGCGTTCATCACGATTGCTTTGTTGCCAGGCCCAATTGTTACGGTTGAACTTCGGGGGAATCGGGGATATACTGCGGTTTTAGGCATTTGATTTTTGACAAAAAACCGACAATATTCCAAAATATTGTTAAAAAACTTTGACGGTTTTTTAAAATTGCTTTTTGAAAATCGGATACCTTTCACTTCATTAGCAATGAAAATGTGTGTGCTCATTCATTACTATCTCAACTTAGACCATTCAGAAGACAAAGAAGTTATAGGGGCAGATATTCCAGTTTACGCCAAACTTTTGATGAACAATTCTTCAGTTTATATACTTAGGGGTAATTATAATGAACTGTGGTTTTCGAGTGGTTATATTTGCTTAAGCGTCGGCTAAAGGGTGTGTCAGCTAATTTGTACGTCGGCCAATTGACCGGCCACGGAGCTCAACTTGTCATTTTAAAAGAGATTAGATGAAGGAATGTTTTTATTTGCTAAATTCTATCAAATCATATCATCTTCGGTATCACCATTATCACGACAGCAATACTGCAAATGCATAATTTTTTTCGGAGACTTCTTTTTATCGCGGTAAAATGTAAGAGCTTTCATTTCGACAGAACTTTCGAACGTCATCTTGAGATCATTGTTGTCGATGAATACAAGTGTACCGCTGGAAAATCCTTCTGGACATTTGTTTGGATCTCCGTTGTTCATAAAGCAGAACTCTCCTTCTGGCCACTTGCTATTCACGGAACTGTTTGCTCATCACAATTCCGACCACAACAGTAGATTATTACGCTATTTACTTTATTTTTTGGGTATTTCCGCCTCAGGTAGAGGTTTCAGTGGATATAAGCAAGTATTTTTGTAAGAATTCAGCTGATTGTGTTTAGTTCTATGTGCTGAATGTGCCGATAACAAATATTTCGACACTTTTCCTGTTTTTTTTTCTGTCAAAAATAAAGAAAATGTGTCTCAAATAAAAATCCACAATTCCCCGGGTTAAATTTTGTCAAAAACGTAAAGTAAGAATTTCGATGAATATAGCGGTGAAAAAAAAACTTTTTCCTTTTAAAGAACTCCCATCTTTTGGTGGTCAAAGCGGCGAAATTTTGTATGATTTGCAGTGAATTTAGCGGTGAATATTTGTACGAATTGCGACTTTTAGTTGCAATTATTTTCACAGCAATCATGGCTTTAAACGCTAAAATTTTTAACCGCCTCCATTGCATATCTTTCCGGGCTGCTCATCATATCAAGTTCTTAGTAGTCACACTAGGTCATATATGATTCTTAGTAATCATACCAGGTCATATATTATTTGTATGAGCTCTTACAACAATCATATATGATTTCCTAGAAACCATACAGGGATCATACAGAAAATTGCAAAGCCTAAAAACTGTATATTTTTCATTTTCTATGACAAAATTCTTAGAAATCATACAAGGTCATATATTATTTGTATGAGCTCTTACAACAATCATATATGATTTCCTAGAAACCATACAGGGATCATACAGAAAATTGCAAAGCCTAAAAACTGTATATTTTTCATTTTCTATGACAAAATTCTTAGAAATCATACAAGGTCATATATGACATATAAAATATTGACTGGTGCCATAAAATGTCCTATAATGTAGTCACAGGAGATAATGAGTTATTGTATCGCATTTGCAATCTATATTTGATATTTGATTCTTTGTGTGTGCTAAAAGAACATCTTTGCAAATTGAACATATTCAAAAAACGAATTTGAGGTACTATGCAAAAATTTTTCTAATGTTTCTTATGAATGAGCATTTATAGGTATTAACTGGCTTCAGAGAAAAACAAAAGTTTAGTTATCTATTTGAAGTCACTATTTTTTAGTTCCCAACTTTGCAAATGGCATTGTACGTTAGGGTCTTTTAGGGGATCATAGAGTGAGGCCGGGGAATCACCTTACCGAGAAAAAATTTTAAAGAAAAACATAAATGATAAAAAGATTCAAGAAAAAAATGCATTCATGGTAACCATACTACTTCCATATATGATCTCTCGGTAAACACAAAAAGAACATGTATAATTTCTTAGAAGTCATACAATACAAGGATCGAAATAGGAAATTTGTTATGATTAGTATGACAACATATATGATCCTTGCATACCTACTAAGAAGTTGCCCCCCGGGTTACCTTTTTTTGGCAATTTTTAGCGTCGCACTTTAACCCATGTTTTGGAAATAAACACAATCAACGCTTTCGACAGATTTCTTGTATAAATCTGGCGCCGTCTCTTCAAGCAAAAATTCAAGAGTTTAAAAAACAGCGCTATCAACGCTTTTCATTTTTTTCTACAACTTTCAATGAAATCCAAACTTTCAACGCAATAATGGCTTCGTTTATTATTTTAGCACACTTCCTTCACAAATTTACATATTAAACAAAAAGTGAATGTAGAAATGATATGTGGAGGTAGGTATGTGCGCAAAATGTCGGCAAAAATGTGCTGAAAAGTTTTAATTGTGTTAGGAAGCTGTGAAAGTCCTCGTCGTTTGTTTGTGCATTATTACAATTTGCTTTTCCACGAAAAAAATTGTGCCAGATGGAGAAGTAAACAGTTCCCTCGTATTTCTTTCGATTAAACCCAAGGCATGGGATATCTCAGGGACGGATATATTTTGAATGTAGTCCAATTCAGATTGAAGTTGTGGTATTTGCTTTCGCTCCATACTTTGTACCGTCTCACTCACTTTTTTCAACTTCTTCACATGTTCGGATTTTGCCTGTACATTTGAAACCACGGAACAAACAAAGTGAACAAGTTATCTTGTTCATAAATTAGTTATCTTGTATATTTAACGTTTGCTGCAAATATACTTATAATTCGTAAGCACTCACTCAAAAACACACTCACTTACTCGCTCAATAACAACTCACTCACTCACTCACTCACTCACTCACTCACTCGCTCACTCAATCACTCACTCACTCACTCACTCACTCGCTCACTCATTTACTCAAACAGTCACTAACTTACTTGCTCAAAAGCAACTCACTCACTCAATCAGTCAATCACTCACTCTCTCACTCACTGAATCACTCACTCACTCACTCACTCACTCACTCACTCACTCACTTACTCACGCACTCAATCACTCACACAATCACTCACTCACTCAATCACTCACTCATTCAATCACTCACACACACAAACACCCACACAAAAAAACTCACACACACACACTCACTCACTCACTCAATCATTAACTAACTCAACCAATCAATCATGAGCTCAATTACCAGCTCACACAATCACTCATTCACTCACTCACTCTCTCACTCACTCAATCACTCACTCAATCGCTAACTCACTCACTCACTCACTCAATCACGCACTCACTCAATCAATCACTCACTCAATTACTCACGCACTCAATCACTCTCCAATCACTCACTCAATCACTCACACACTCACTCACTCAGTCTTTCATTCACTCAATCAACCACTCACTCACTCACTTACTCAATCACTCACTCACGCTCTCACTCACTCCCGCTCTCAATCATTCACTCAATCACTCACTCACTCACTCGCTCACTCACTCAGTCACTCACTCACACATACGCACACACACACACACACACACACTCACTCACTCACTCACTCAATCACTCACTCACTCATTAACTAACTAAACCACTCAATCTTGCACTCAATTGCTCACACACTCACTCACTTGCTCGGTCAAAAACAACCCATTCACTCACCCACACAGTCACTCAATCAATCAATCACTCACTCACTTAATCCCTCAATCACTCACTCACTCACTCACTCACTCACTGACGAACTCAATCGCTCACTCAATCATTCACTCACTCAATCACTCGCTCACTCAATCAATCACTTATACAAAAACACAAAAACACTCACACGCATACACTCACTCACTCACTCACTCATTAACGAACTCGACTACTCGACCATGCGCCCAATTACTAATTCACTCAATCTTTCTTTCACTCAATCACTCACTCACTCATTCAATCACTCACTCACACACTCACTCAATCACTCACTCAATTACTCACTCACTCAATCTCTCGCTGACTCACTTACTCACGCATTCAATCAGTCACTCAATCACTCACTCAATAACTCACTCAATCACTCACTCACTCACTCACTCACTCTCTCAATCACTCACTCAATCGCTAACTCACTCACTCAATCACGCACTCACTCAATCAATCACTCACTCACTTACTCACGCACTCAATCACTCTCTCAAGCACTCACTCAATCACTCACACACTCACTCACTCAGTCTTTCATTCACTCAATCAACCACTCACTCACTCACTTACTCAATCACTAACTCACGCACTCACTCACTCACGCTCTCAATCATTCACTTCATCACTCACTCACTCACTCGCTCACTCACTCAGTCAGTCACACACACACACACACACACACACACACACACAAACACTCACTCACTCACTCACTCACTCACTCACTCACTCACTCACTACTCACTCATTAACTAACTCAACCACTCAATCATGCACTAAATTGCTCACTTACTCGCTCAAAAACAACTCTCTCACTCAACCACACAGTCACTCAATCAATCAATCAATCAATCACTCACTCAATCCCTCACTCTCTCACTCACTCACTCACTCGCTCACGAACTCAATCGCTCACTCAATCATTCACTCACTCAATCACTCACTCAGTCAATCAATCAATTATACCAACACAAAAAAACACTCACACGCATACACTCACTCACTCATTCATTAACGAACTCGACTACTCGACCATGAGCCCAATTACTAACTCACTCAATCTTTCTTTCATTCAATCACTCACTCACTCACTCAATCACTCACTCAAACACTCACTCAATCACCCACTTACTCAATCAATCACTTACACAAACACACAAAAACACTCACACACCCCCACTCACTCACTCACTCATTAACTATCTCAACTACTCAACCATGCGCTCAATTACTAATTCACTCAATCATTCATTCACTCACCCACTCACTCATGCACTCACTCACTCACTCACTCAATCACTCAGTTAATCACTCACTCAATAGCTCACACACTCAATCTCTTGCTCACTCACTCACACACGCACTCAATCTTTCACTCAATCACTCACACTCTCACTAACACACTTACTCAATCACTCACTCACTCACTCACTCGCTCAGTCTCTCTCTCTCTCACACACACAGACACAAACACTCACCCACCCACGCACACACACACACACACACACACACACACACATTCACTCACTCACTCATTAACTAACTCAACCATTCAATCATACACTCAATTACTCACACACTCACTCACTTACTTGCTCAAAAACAACTCACTCACACACTCAGTCAGTCACTCACTCAGTCACTCAATCAATCACTCACACACTCACTCACTCAATTACTCACTCACTCACTCACGCTCTCAATCACTCACTCAATCACTCACTCGCTCAATCACTCACTTACACACACACACACACACACACACACACACACGAAACTCACACACACACACACAACCTCCCACTCACTCAGTCATTAACTAACTCAACTACTCGATCATGCGCTCAATTTCTAACTCACTCAATCATTCATTCACTCACTTACTCACTAACTCAGTCAATCACTCACTCAATCATTCACTCACTCAATCTCTCGATCACTCACTTACTCACGCACTCAATCACTCACTCAAGCACTCACATACACACACACAAACTCACTCACTCACTCACTCACTCATTAACTAACTCAACCACTCAATCATAAACTCAATTCCTCACACATCCACTCACTTACTCGATCAAAAACAACTCACTCACTCACTCACTCACTCATTCGCTCATTCAGTCAAGCAATCAATCACTCACTCCTTCGCTCACTCACTCAATCATTCACTCACTCAATCACTCACTCACTCAATCACTCACTCACTCAATCACTCTCTTTCACACACAAAAAAACACTCTCACACACACAAACACCCACTCACTCACTCATTAACTAACTGAATTACTCAATCATGCACTCATTTACTAACTCACTCAATCATTCATTCACTCACTTACTCACTCACTCACTCGATCAGTCACTCACTCAATCAATCATTTACTCAATCAATCTCTCGCTCACTTACTTACTCACGCACTAAATCACTCCCTCGATCACTCACTCAATCACTTACACACTCACTCACTCACTCACTCAATCAATCACTCAATCACTCACTCACTCATTTACTCACTCAATCACTCACTCAATCACTCACTCACTCACTCACTCACTCAATCACTCACTCAATTACTAACTCACTCAATCTCTCGCTCACTCACTTATTCACGCACTCAATCACTCACTCAATCACTTGCTCAATCACTCACACAACCACTCACTCACTCAATCACTCAATCAACCACTCAGTCACTCGCTTACTCAATCACTAACTCAATCACTCATTCACATACAGACTCACTCACTCATTAACTAACTCAACCACTCAATCATGCACTCAATTACTAACTCACTCACTAACGTACTCGCTCACTCATTCAACAACTCCATTATCTTTTGTGGACTCATTCACTCACTCAATCACTCATCTAATAACTCACTCACTCACTCACTCAGTCACTCAATCACTTACTCGATCACTCAGTCACTCACTTAGTCAGTCAATCACTCACTCAATCACTTACTCACTGAATCTCTCGCTCACTCACTTACTCACGAACTCAATCACTCACTCAATCACTTGCTCAATCACTTACACACTCACTCACTCAACCAATCATTCAACCACTCACTCACTCATTTTTTCACTCAATCACTCACTCAATCACTCACTCACTCACTCAATCACTCACTCAATTACTTACTCACTCAATCTCTCGCTCACTCACTTATTCACGCACTCAATCACTCAATCAATCATTTGCTCAATCACTCAAACATCCACTCACTCACTCAGTTACTCAATCAACCACTCAGTCACTCGCTTACTCAATCCTTAACTCAATCACTCATTCACATACATACTCCCTCACTCAATAACTAACTCAACCACTCAATCATGCACTCAATTACTAACTCACTCACTAACGTACTCGCTCACTCATTCAACAATTCCATTATCTTTTGTGGACTCATTCACTCACTCAATTACTCATCTAATCACTCACTCACTCACTCACTCAATCACTCAATCACTCACTCGATCACTCACTCACTCACTTAGTCAGTCAATCACTCACTCAATCACTTGCTCAATCACTCACACACTCACTCACTCAATCACTCACTCAATCAATTACTGATTCAATCTCTTGCACACTCACTTACTAACGCAATCAATCACTCACTCAATCACTTGCTCAATCACTTACACACTCTTTCACTCAATCAATCATTCAACCACTCACTCACTCACTCACTTACTCAATCACTCACTCAATCACCTATTCACTCACTCACTCACTCACTCACTCACTAACACACACACACACGCAAACACTCACTCACACACACTGACACATTCACTCACTCATTAACTAACTCAACCACTCAATCATGCACTCAATTAATAACTCACTCACTAACGTACTCGCTCACTAATTCAACAACTCCATTATCTTTTGTGGACTTATTCACTCACTCAATCACTCATCCACTCACTCACTCACTCACTCACTCAATCACTCAATCACTCACTCACTCACTCACTCATTTTCTCACTCAATCACTCACTCAATCACTCACTCACTCACTCACTCACTCAATCACTCACTCAATCAATTACTGATTCAATCTCTTGCACACTCACTTACTAACGCAATCAATCACTCACTCAATCACTTGCTCAATCACTTACACACTCTTTCACTCAATCAATCATTCAACCACTCACTCACTCACTCACTTACTCAATCACTCACTCAATCACCTATTCACTCACTCACTCACTCACTCACTCACTAACACACACACACACGCAAACACTCACTCACACACACTGACACATTCACTCACTCATTAACTAACTCAACCACTCAATCATGCACTCAATTAATAACTCACTCACTAACGTACTCGCTCACTCATTCAACAACTCCATTATCTTTTGTGGACTTATTCACTCACTCAATCACTCATCCACTCACTCACTCACTCACTCACTCAATCACTCAATCACTCACTCACTCACTCACTCACTCACTCACACACACACACACTCACACACAAACACACACACACACAAAAGTATATATATATATATATATATATATATATATATATATTTATATATATATATATATATATATATATATATATATATCACTCAATCACTCACTCACTCACGCATTCCTTAACTAACTCAACCACTCAATCATGCACTCAAATAATAACTCACTCAATAACGTACTCACTCACTCATTCAACAACTCCATTATCTTTTGTGCACTCATTCACTAACTCACGCACTCAATAATTCACTCACATACTCGCTCACTCACTCAGTTACTCATTTGCTGACTCATGCACACACCTACTCACTCGTTTTCTAACTCACTCACTTGCTCACTGTCTAACTCACTCAATCAGGCATTCACTCACTCACACACTCAAAGACATCACCAACGCAAACAAATTGGATTCAAATAACCGCTGTTTTTTTTATTAATTTAGATTTGTTAGATATGCCTATTGCGCCGAGATTCATCTGTCTTATTTTCTTTATTCGTAAAATAAATATACTTCAAGCTACAATCCAAAAATTTAAGAATTGTCAATTGCCTTGATAAAACATTAGTAATCAATCATATTTACTCAGTAAGTGAAATAATATTGCATTGCTCTATCATAGATTGGTTCAAGCCAAACTTTGTAGAAATGATTGTTTTAATTATGCAAAAGAAGTTGAACAAAAAGTCAGTTCAAAGGCTTCGAAGTTTGCGACAAGAAGCGCCACTTTATTACAAAAGAATTGTATAAACATTTTTTGTCAAAATATGTTTGCATAAATACCTTTTCAATCCTAATTTAAAGCCATCCTTATCATAGGCTTGATTAAAGCTGAAATTTTTCATTCAATAAATCTATTGATATACTGTTCTTTTCTCAATTTTCTTTACGTATGTACTGATTAAAGTAAGAAAAAATGAATGATCCAGAGATGCGACTAAAAATTGCCACAAAAAACTCAATCGATAATAAAGGGAACAAGATATCACCAAATTTTACCAACATCTTGACACCAAGAAAAACATCATCAAAAAATTGTGCATTATCTATAAAAAAGAATTGGAATGAAAACAGCTATGACAAACAATAGCAACGAAAAACTTTTCCATTAAGATTCATCCACATCTATCGGCTGGTTGCAAAATTTTTGCAAGATGGTTAATATCTCACAAGCAAGCCCCAGATGTGAATCCTGGTGAAAGAAAGATTAAATGTACTAAGGCTCCAAAGAGTTTTTTGGACTTGTTTCACAGCTCTAAATCGAACACCAGAAATTATATATGAACCAAATTTTGCAAAACTGTTTCCAGATTGTTGGTGGTGCTATTAGACAACAAGAACCAGTAATTTTCAAGAAAAAATATGAGAATCAGATATTTAGAATTTCTAAAAATTCGAAGAAAGAAACGAAAACTAAAATTTTTTGAAAGCCTAGGCACCAATGGCCAGCAATATTTGCACTAAGCTATGAAAAAGAGTTTATTGACAAATGACAAGACATTGGAAACGGAGCGATTCAAGTTGCTCAAATTACTTTTCACAAAACCTGACTAACATAGAAAGTTGAGGACACAAAACAAGACAGTGCTAGCAAATGTGGCATAAGAATGACTAATCGAGACATACAATGAGTTGGAATTCAACAGACAGCAACAGATACAATTTTTCAAGTCAATGAACTGCCGATTTTTTTATGCCAACGCCAAACGTATGCTCGACAAAAATTAGAAAATTATGCGATGGGCAGCTTGCCCAGTAGCGCATCTCCAAGGAAACGGAGAATGTCGCAGCGAGGCGACCAGGCATCAGAAAGACGCTCCTTAAAATGTACAACTTAACTTGCAGATACTTAACTTGCAGAAAGTGGAGTTCAATTGAAAGGACCATATATGAATTTTTGGTAGTCATACAAGGACTATATATGATTTCCTAGAAATCATACCGGGATCATAAAAAACATTTCAAAGATTAAAAACCTTATAATTTTGATTTTCTATTGAAGTTGAAAAAATTTCTCGGAAACCATCCAAAAATTTTTTGGAAACCATAAAACATTTCTTGGTAATCATACAAGGATCATATATGATTTCTTGGTAATCATACAAGGATCATATATGATTTCTTGGTAATCATACAAGGATCATATATGATTTCTTGGTAATCATACAAGGATCATATATGATTTCTTTGGTTTCATACAAGGATCGTACTCAGAAATCAAGTATGGACAGTATGAAATTATATATGATCCTTGTATGAAATCAAAGTAACTTCAACCCGGGGAGAAACAGCTAATGTTACCAGCTCAAGTTGGTTCATAGCCTAATCAATAAGTTTTTGCAAAGAACAACGTGCCTGTTGATTAAACCATCGACACCTGACCGTTGATATCTGTAAGTGACGAATAACAGGATCTGACGGGTCTCTTAACTTTTCTTGCTAGGTCAAGAAAACACACGGTACTCCATGAACGTGATCCGTGAACGCGATCTCGGAAACACCTTCATATTGGCTCTAGCATACGGTGAAATAGTTTGGAAAAAGATGATTTTTCAATTGTTATCCCCAATTGATCCGTAAATCGAAATCATTGAGAGAAAATATCCGCAATTTAAGGGCAAGAGTGCTTTTACAGATGGTTGAATACTTATTGAAAAAATTTGAATACAAAGGGGACGAAAATGTAATGTGATCAATGCCCTTTTGCTGGCATCAGGACTTAGCATGGCAAGTTGAGAGTTTAACAAACACTTATTGAAGCTGGAGCCAACACTCTTTGATCTGTTTCCGCTGTTTCCTAGATCTAAATTGAGGCCACCGTTTTTGTCCGCACCAATAATTTGGAAAGCACAAAACCAAACAGCCTATAGTTTCTAGCCCTAGACCTAGCCCTAGGTCTTTCATAAACCCAACGGACACTAAAAAAACCAGGTCTAAGCTTGTTGCCATCGTACCTTTACGGCTAAAAATTGCTTTTTCATACTTTGCAGATTTGTAGACCAAAAATTTATTATGTTATATCTAGTTGATAGTTATAATTTAGTGAATACTATTTTATGTATTATAATTTGTTCTTTTGGTATTGAATAAAGTCCATATAAAAAGACACCTGTGTGGTTATTGTCACTGACTTATTAGAGTATTCAGTGCATTTAATTCATATTCATAGAACAAAAGTTTACTTTAATCACTGACTCGTCTACTCAATCAATCGATCATAATTGAGTAAACAATGTTGTATGGTGATTCTACTTAGCTTTTAACCCAACCGAATTGTTTGAAAACAACAGTTTCTTACCGACACTAGAGAAACTTTATTTAGGAGCAGCAAAGTTAAATGTCATTTGATTTTTCATAGAATTTAGGTATATACATTCAAGTTTTTTTTTTGTAATCTCGAAGTCTCTAATATTATAAGAAAGTTTATGTTCCCTAGAAAAAAGTCCTTCTCGGTCTTTATCTTTGACTGAAGCCGAAAGAATTTCAAAAGCCTTACAACCTTTAAAGGCCTTGCAAACTTCAAAAGGATTTCAATTTTCTGTAGTTGTACTTTTGGAAAACAGTTATCAAAAGTACCCTCTTTGAACAATTGGTTACAAACTTCAGTTGAAAAGGTTTCGAGATGATTAGTCAAACGGATCCTATTGAAGAACCAAGTTGTCATAAGGTGCCAGATCCAGGCTGTAAAAATCTAGTTTCATTGAGGTTTTTGTGCCAGCAACCGCAAGAAAAGGAGGAGCAACAGTTTTGCAAGATTCTCGAAAGTTGGATTCAAAATCTTGAAACCTTTCTCAAGATGATCCAGATCTTTCAAGATTCCGGCGCAAAAAGATGTTCTCCCTTGCAATCCCAAGCCGGATCCGAATGGTTATCTTGCAAGATTTTGCCAGAATCTGGCAGAATCTTGCAAGACGATACATCGTCTTGCAAGAATTTCTGCCAGATTCTTGCAAGATCTTGCAAGATAACCGTTTTTTGCAAGAATCTTGCAAGATAGCCATTCGTTCTGCCAGAATCTTACAAGATAACCGTTCGTTTTGCAAGGATCTTGCAAGATAGCCGTTTGCAAAAAAAACTTTCTTACACTTTAAAAGACCTTACACTTGGAAAGAAAACGCTATAACGGTTGCAATATTCGAATGTACACATATTTTGCGCATCGACAGAAAAGCGAAAGACAATTATTAAAAAAACATCAGAAAAGTATTAATCTAAGCATCAAATTTTTTGGGCATTGGCAAGAAAAATTAAGCGTAAGGAGCTAAATTAAACAAAATAAAGCTGTTTAAGGTGCAAAGAAAAATAACACATAATTTTTTCATCAGAAAAGGTAATTTAGACGTGTAGTTTTGTAAATCTTGATAAAGTTGAATTTAATTTATTTTGTGTTAACAGTTCTCAAAGGCAGATTTTAATTTGTTTTCTTCAGATAATTCATATTTCCAGATTTAAAATCTATTCAAATTTATTTTTTTTCTTAAAAAACACGCAACTGATTCCTGAGTAAATTTCTGGTCGAAATGAAATGTGTTGCATGAATGAGAGCCCATAAGAGGACAGCCCGACCGGAATGAACTTGCAAGAATCTTGCAAGATAACCATTTTTCTGCCAGATCTTGCAAGATAACCATTTTTCTGTCAGATCTTGCAAGATAGGCAGTTTTTGCAAGATTCTGGCAGAATCTTACAAGATAACCATCTGGTCTCGACTGGGGATGTTATTCGCTAATTTTTTGCATGATTTTTAGCTCTTTGATCGCTAGGGGTTCTTTTTAAATTGGCGTTATTTGTAGCAAAGTTTTTGAGCAAAATGAGGCAAAACGAAAAAAAATTGAAGCCTTTGAAGAATGTAATATATAATGGCGTCAATCAACCGCAAAATTTTCGAACAATTTTTGAAACAGTTAGCAGTTTTACGATTACGATTGAAAAGTAGTACAAGCGTTCTTTGAGAGCAAATATTTTCTGCAATTTCTAAATGAAACTATTCTGAAGCACGGTTGCAGACCTCTCTTTTTGTTGCCAATGCTAAGATATATATCTCAAGTTCAATGTTTTCAATGATTATGCTTCCACTATGTTGAAGTTATCAAAAAATTTTTTAATAATGATCCGCCGAAAAAAATGATCAGCCGTTTGCACGCCTTATTTTAAAATTTGATATAAAATTTTCAGAACAAACAAAAATTTAAGAAAATATTTTTTTCTGTGAAAGGAATCCATGCAACTACAGTTGCAAACAATGTCGACTATATAGACAAAACATGCTATAATTTTGTATGTTAAATATTTTTGTTTATTCCTATACGAGCATGTGAAACCATCAAAGCACCAAAATCTACGAAATTCACCAACATGCGGAAAATCGATTTGTCTCATCAAAAACCTGACAGACAGCACTCAGGCAAAATGAAAATCACATAAAAACTACAGTAAGGCCTTGAGTTAAATGGATCATTAGATTTGACGTGTTAACAAATGTGGATCTGTTACAACATAAAATGTTTGAAACGATTACCAAAACATACTTCAAAAATTCTTAAGTCCTTGTTCGCATTATGTGGTGATGTTAACAAGAAATGACATTAAAATTACTACTTCTCGGAAAAAATTCCCCGGTTTCTGCCTTTCGGTTTTCCGTTTCCATCGTCTTGATTTTAGAATTCATTTCTGGAATTGTCCTTTCTATTAGGAAGTCAATTTTTGCTTGTAATGCTGCAAATGCCGAGTTTTGACTCGACAGATCTCTGTCCGATTTCTCAGCAGTATTTACTGCAATTGAATAAGTGTTCGTAAATTTCTGTATTTGAACATTAGTTGACGTTATAACTTGTGAACTCTTCAATTGAGATAGATTGATCCTGGATAACTTTAAATGGAACTGTTTCGTTTATCAATGGAAGAATAGTTATATATTTTATGACAGTTATGTCGGTCATGTGTCGCATTACGAAGCAGGGTTTCTACCAATACCCGGATAGAAGTGTCACCGTAAAAATCGCTAAAAGATGTAAGATTTGCGGAGAATTTGAGAAAAAGTGTAAGAATTGCGCTCAAAGCGATGAATGCGGTAAAAAAAAACTTTTAAGCGGTGAAATTTTTTTTCATCTCTTAAGCAGTGAAAGAAAAATTTTCAACGCTACCAGCAGAATGCGGTGAAAAAAAATTTTGAGCGCTACCAGCAGAATGCGGTGAAAAAAATTTTTTGAGCGCTACCAGCAGAATGCGGGGAAAATTTTCACCGCTAAAATTGCAAATCTTACAAATATTCACCGCTAATTTCAACGCTTATCTTAAATTTACATGAAATATCATTGAAGTAAGTGGAATAAGAAGTTGTGAGGGGTTCGAACCCGTGTACGGCAGTTTCTTTTTTGTAAGAAATCCGGTGAAAGCGTTGATAACTAATTTCCAAAAAACAACCCAAAAATTCACCGCATTCAACGCTAAAAGATGGGAGCGCTTTGCGGTTTAAAAAAAAAATCTTTTTCACCGCTCTTCGCCGCTAATCTTACATTATTTTTTGACCAAACCTTAACCAGTGTATTTTAGTTTTTAATTATTACGCTAATTTATGGAATTTTTGAGACCAAAGTATTGTGAGGTATAATGCTAACTGTAACGTTTTATCATGGTGATGTCTCAACAAGTAGAAGTAGCAATAGAAGTAACAAGTAGAAATAGAGAATTCCCAACTAGTCTGATTGGTTGAGAAAATTAAAACACTGTAACTTTATGCGTTCAAGTACGCTAAATTTGGCCCAGCCTAGTTCTAGATTATATATATAACCACTTCTTGCCATAATTTGCGGACCATCGCCATACCCCAGTGGCCCATGAGACTTGATATGACTCTATCACAACCGAACGAGAGGCAACTTTTCCCCCAAAATACATATTTTAACTCATTCGGCTTAACGCCATTTCTGGACAAGTTTACGTTAACACTCATATCTTATTTTAAAACATGGAGTCCTTTGAGACAAGGGAGGCAAATCAGCCAATCAGAATCAGGAAACAGTGTTAACATTTTCTGAATTCTTATTGGACAGCAAAAAAGTCTCTATATTTTGACACGTCTGACATTTTCTCTCGCGCCTTTTATCTTAGTATAAATTAAAAATATGTATGTTATGAGGGTCACTGATTAATATAATGGTTCCTATGCCACTCTGTGGGGTATGTACTAACATAGATCTACTTAGATGTGTTTTATGTAAATAAAGAGGTATAATGGACCAAATAGTAGGAGCGCTGGCTTCTAATGCGAAGAAAAAACCCGTAATGTTGAAATGGGAGATTAATGTTCTTATAAGTCACCCTACAGTCTTTTCATATCTATTGAGCCGACCTATAGTTTGTTTTTTCAATTCAACAATGTCTTTGTTTTTCCATTTTGATGGAAAACAACTCTGAAACCAAACTTAAATTTATTCCATAGTTTAAGGTAATATAAGGCTCTCAGTTAGATGGTTCTGAATATCTGTGAGATGTCTGATGTTGAAATTTCTAATCTCCTACTTCAAGCGCTTAAATGATTAGAAAATTTCCAAAAATTGATTTAGTTGCAAGAACTTTTAAGAAGCAAACCATATTTGGTCAGCCTTACGTTTCCCACTAAAATGATGGTGCAAAGATTGTACTCCTATCTGAATTTTTCTCATTGTTAATGAGTATATATATATATATCATATATATATATATATATATATATATATATACATATATATATATATGTGTGTGTATACTTATATATATTTATAAATATATATATATATATATATATGTATATGTATATATATATATATATATATATATATATATATATATATATATATATAAATATATATATATATATATATATATATATAATGATAATAATAATAATAATAATAATAATAATAATAATACTTAATAACAAAAATAATAATAGTTGTGGTCCTGCGTAATCGCAGTGGAACAGCATTAAGCCTACAGTAGCCTGTTCTCAGCTGTCCTTCGTCTATTATTCCCCAAATCTCGAGACTGATCATTTTGTGAGCATGAATGCTCTTTTTGGTGACTATAGCCACTTTTTTTGCGTCTGAGACTTTCGCGTGGTACAATTATTGCAGCCAACATTGGTCAGGCTATGGTCAACCTGAAGCTATGGTTAAGTAAGAGCTCATCCTTACACAGACAGCTTCACGGAGGCAGGAGATTGATCTCTCAATCACACACGTTACCTCCCGGCTATCACGCCTCTCGGCTATCTGGGCTATATATATATATATATATATATATATATATATATATATATATATGTCTATATATACATATATATATATATATATATATATATATATATATATATATGTATTTATGTATATGTATATGTATATACATGCACACACACATATATATATATATATATATATATATATATATATATATATACGTATATATATATATATATATATATATATATATCTGTATATGTATATATGTATATGTATATATATATATATATATATATATATATATGTGTATATATGTATATGTATATGTATATATTATATATAATATAATATATATATATATATATATATATATTATATATAATATATATATATATATATATATATATATATATATACTTAGGGTTATTTGTTGATCTTTTTGATCTCACAAATCCAAATGCCATATTAACAAGTTAATCAGACCCCTCATGTGAATCTCTAATCTCTAAGTTCTTCTGAAAAAAATCATTTTGTTAATCTCTCATTTGAGGAAATCTATTATTCTAATTTTATTAAAACTTCTACTGTGCCGGCAACAGTTCATAGCCGAACACATAGATTCTTTCAACCCTAAATTGTGAACAATTACTTGGGTCAAAGGAAACTCTTGCTACTCCTGTTAAATTTACGGTAGAGGATGGTCTTTTAATAAGTCGACGCCTCTTTTAATAAAGACTATCAATATTTGGCAAATAGCTGCTATTTCCGATTGTAATGTTCACATTTGCGCCTTTTTTTGGGTACACAATTGGGCAGAGTGCCAAATTGGGGGAAACTAAGGAAAATTTTATTGGTAACTATCTTCAAAAAGGGAAATGATGACACGTTCCATATTAGCTTTTCGGTATAATATCATGACTATTCGAAGTTTTATATCTAAATAAGGTCTTGAATAATTCGTAACAAACTAACCAAATTATAGTTTAAGATTGCTATAACTCTTTCTGCGGAAATCACTGACATTCCTAGAAGCAGCTATTTGTCAAACAACTGACGAGAGAGAATTTTTTCGCCTAAAATCATAGAAAACTCACGAGGTGATAAATGAAACAGATCCCTGCATAGGTTTTGTAACGAATTTCTGTCCATTCCATTTTACATAATTGTGGTTTTCCCTGAGGTAATTTTGCACCCGCTTTACGGATACTTTCTGCGCATTTTCATGACTTCCACTAGCTCCGATGTCAATATTTCCTCCTAAGATTCCCGCAGGTAGTGGAATTCCGATTTTTGCTTCTGCTGCTATTGTCCCACTCTCTTTGTTCACTGAGAACGAGTCGTCGTCATTTGAGTCCTGAACACGGCGAAGTGTGAAATGAAATTCATGCGATTTTCGAGCGCTCTTGAGTCTGATCAGGGACACTTTCTGTCTGGAGTGGTCTGATCAGAGGGACTTTCGGTCTGGGACGGTCGGGACCAGATTGATTTCGAGCGCACACCTCGACCTGGGTGGTATCCGATTTATTATTTGGAAAATTTATGGAAACTAGCAATATCATCGAATGCGCCTCAGAAACATGTTTTTTCAAAGACCATGTTAAAACTTAAAATCATAAAATCTAAACATATTAAATATAATTTTTTTTTGCATGTTGGCCTTAACTGCAATCTTCACATCAATTTAAGTGCTGGATCCTTTCTACAATCTCCCTTGCATAATTAAATTCCCAGGGGAGATTGCTGAAAAGAATTTAGGCAAGCTTTTTATTGCCCAATCAGAGAAGAGCGCGGCGCAAACTTTCCACGCAATTTCATAGCATGTTAAACATATAACCTAAACGAACTAATTAAGTTTTGCTGCAACAATTAATCTCATTGGAATATCGAGCCAAAAACCTCCAAGTGACGAGCCACGCGTCGTCGTGGCTCCCAGGGTGATGTGCACGACCCAAGCCGGCTTTGATCAGAATGACTTGAGTCGCAAACAGACAGGGATTTTCAGGCTCACTTGGGCCGCGCAATGGGTCCAGACCAAAATTTTGAACCTATTGTACTTTTTTTTAAAAATTTTTCGGGGCTTTATTATGACTTTTTTACTTCACTTTTGGGCTTTATTATCACTTTTTTGCTTCTAATTCGGATGACTGGCTGTCTTCTCGGGCTAGCGTTAGTTCCTATCATACTGTCTTCTTTCTGTGGAGAATTTTGACTATACCACAAAGACTCTGTAAAACGCTTTGCTACACAGACTGGACTATGCAGACCATACAACAAGACTATCCAGACTCTAGGCCGTGCTCTGATCAGACCATCCAGACTTTGGATGGAGCTTGGATCACACTATCCGGTCTCTGGGTGGGGATCTGATCACACTCTCAAGACCAAAGATAGTTCGCTAATCAGACCGTTCAAAGACTGGACTTGGCCGTGATCGGA
>NC_134470.1:50592425-50619925 GCF_964194025.1 Convolutriloba macropyga | reverse complement strand
TTCAGTTAGTTATAAAAACATTTAAAAAATAATTCATAATTCAGATGAAAAAATTTCTCTTGTTTTTACTGATACTACGCCTGGAGTTGAGAAAAGTAAGATAAATTAGTTGAAAAGTTCAAAAATTCAACGAGATTTTCTCAAAACAAAAGAATTCACTGTCATAAGAGACATTAGATAACAACTGAAAACAATTTCTAGATTTACTTTTACTTCGTAAAAAACCAATTGATCTTTGATCTGCGAGACTAAGTTATTGGACTACAAAAAGCATAACAAATAAAAGCAAAACATAAGAATTCCATAAAATTTTAGGAAAACAATTCGTCAGCCATAAAAACCATGAGCTTAACTATGAAATCATAGGGCCTCCTCTATCATTGGGCTTCTTTTTTTAAAATAGAATATTTCAATTATAGAGTCCTGGTTTGTTTTTCTTGTCAGTAATTTACATAAAAAACTATAAATGCTGAAGTATTTTATTTTACTTCAGCAGCGCCCCATTAAAATCTAAATTTTTTTTGACCGTAAGGATCCATAATGAGATCGCGGTCAGTCCTGATGTTGCTGCACGGCTAAAAATACACTCATTTGCACAAGTGGTTGCGAAAAAGATCAATCTTTAAATTCAATTTTTCAGTATATCAAAAAAAAATCATGAATTTTGTATTTTTATGGATTTTAAAATTACCAAAAACTCTCATTTTTGTGAATCCAGAAGAGTCTTAGTTTTTCGTATTTGCTCCCATTTTTGACGAAAAAAGTCAGAATTGTAAACAAATTTAGCATTAATTCTATTCAAAAATCCGAATCGAACAATTCATCAACCCTACCCCATAGTAGTAGATAAAAAAGGGAATCAACCACCAGTATAATTTGTCCCTTCCTCCTGACGCTAATCGCGCATGTCGAATCGGGCCAAATTTTACTGTTTGTTGATTCCCTTGTTTTATCTACTACTATACATTCTCTCTATATTCGATCAAAAATCAATCAGAAATCAATTAAAATCAAAAATAAAACAAAAAAATCAAAAAATCAAAGCAAAATTTACATTTCACTCTTTAAGAGCGATTCACTCTTTTCGGGGTGATTCCTGAGTAGGGAGATCGCTCTTCTTCACTCTTTAAGATCGAATCACTCTTTTTGATGTTTTTTTTTAAAAAATTTTTATACTTTTATTTCAAATTATCTATACTCTTCAATAAATTTATATTTTCTTTTACTTTTTCTATATTTATCCCATTATTAATAAGAAATGAGACAAAATTATAATATTTACATGTACAACTTTCTTCATTTTGTATAATAATAGGGTTTGGGGCTGAATCGGGGAACCTGCTTGCCAGATTTCTAGTAAATCCTTTAGGTATATCCACGTCTTGATGTTGTCTTTTTACATGATCATTCATTCCATCATATCTCACAATAGAAGGGCAATATAGACAACTAACTTCAGTAGAAGTACAATTTCTACATGTATACTTGCTTTTATCAAAATCAGTTAGTGGTTTTACATAATTAAATTTATTACAACTTCTATTTAAGACTTCTGGGTTAAAGTTAGGATTAGGGTTAGGGTTAAGGTTAAGGTTAAGGTTAGGGTTGAGGTTAGGGTTAAGGTTAGGGTTAAGGTTAGGGTCAGGGTTAGGGTTAGGGTCTGAGTTTGAGTTAGAGTCATAGATAGAACTCGAACCAGAACCAGAACTAGAGCTAGAGCTAGAACTAGAACTAGAACTAGAACTAGATTCATTTTTTAAAGAACAAACATATGGAGAAAAATTATTAGCACAAATACCACTTAGTATTATATTACCACACATACATTTATCAGTTTTATCTTTATGACATGATTCATAATCATATTTTAAAACAGCAATGTTTCCATATTTATAGTTACACTCTAAACATTTTAAAAGCATTTATAATAGGGTAAACTTTAATATTTACCTAATCATTTCGCGGGGTAATATTTAAGCATGATTTCAATTAAATCTTTAGTAATATCTTTAGATGTGATACACTCTGCTAAATATTTTTTTCCTAAAGTATTGAGTGTATTAGTTTTACATCTCTTATCCAAAATCCTTTCGAGGTCTAATTCTTTTTTATCTCTAACAAAATTTATAATCTCTTCTCTAAATTCTTCATTATTTCCATATAGTCTGGTTAAAAACTTTCCTCCCTTTCTATTTAAAGTCCCATCCTCGTCGTTTATATGTTCTTCTTGTATTGTATTTCGTGGAATAGCAACGCTACTTCGCAGATCATTATCCGACTCTTCTCCATATCCAACATTAACCAATGTATTTGCTCTGCTCAATATTGTGCTCGCTCCCATAGCTACACTCCCACCATTTCTTGATATTATATCAGGATAAATATAACTAAATATAATTAAACCTGAGCCTATAATTCCACCAATAGTTGATAAACTTTTTATACCCTTTCCCATAATCATTTCTTTAGTTAAAACATCATTCTGTTATTTAATATTATTTAATTTTAGAAGTTTATTAAAATCGAATATATAGTTATCGTGATTAATAACATTTCTATCTGTTGCATTTATCATAAGTGGTTTCATATATGCTATAGAATTATTTATATCTTCTCTTTCTAATTCATCTTTTAAACTAAGAGCTTTTAAATCAAGAAACCAACTCTTGAATCATATATCGTTGTTCTATTACTATTAATAATAATAAAAGTATTTTCCTTCTTATTATATTTAATTATACCATAACGAAGATCATCTGACATTCCATCTGTACGATTATAATGGTTACTAATTAACTCACTAATGTTTTTACTAAAGTCATGTTCACATTTATATATCTCATTAAAATTTTTAAATAGATCAGGTCCATTATAAGTTGTTAAATAAATAGTATCACAACTCACTCTTGCTGTATTAATTATTTGAGCTGGTTTATGACACATTACAATCATTTGAAAATTATAATGTCTTCCTTCAGTAAAATAATAAGCTATATCCTTATTTAACCTATCACCCATATCATCAAGTACTATTACACAATTTTGAAATTTGTGCATATCATTTTTTGTTATCATACTAATATCACATTTATTAAACCCAGTATAAAACTTATTAGACTCAGGATCTATCCAATCTCTGTCATCTTTACACACTATAACTATATTTTTAGCTTGGTCTTGGTTTTGGTCTTGGTTTTGGTCTTGGTTTTGGACTGAGTATAATTTTAAGAATTGTCTAATAAAATATGTTTTCCCCGTACCAGTTCCACCATAAACAATAGCATGTAATGGTGACTTTTCATATTCAAATCTAACTAGACTCCTATTCATAAATCCACCAAAGCTTTCTTCTAGTTTTGTATGTTTACTTGGTATTGAATCATATATTACATAACAAATTCCAATTATAACAATATGAAAAAAGTATACCGCCTTTATCCATTTTTATATATAAAAATTATTATATAAAAATGCTTATCCTAACTTTTGTGGAATTCAATAATAAATTTAATTTTGATAATAATGCTATGAGTGATATCAGAATAAAAGATATAGGTAAAGATATCAGTCTAACACCAATTGAAATAGTAATGAGAGATCAAAGTCCTAAAACAATCAGGGAACCTGCTTCGCAGATCTATGAACCTAACTTCAACATTATTGTCAATCTACACCCAACCGAAGGTACACATTGGGTTTTAGTTATAAGAAGAGAAGGTGGTCCTGTGTATTACTTTGATAGTTTTGGTGTAGAAACCCCACCAATATTTTTAGAAGATTATGTTGATCTAGGCTCTAATGAAAGAATACAACAATATGATGAATCTTATTGTGGGGCTTATTGTTTATATATGATCTATCTTTTTGATAGAGGATTTAGAATTAAAAGTGCTTTGAATATTCCAGTTAATCAATGTAAATATCCGGGAATATATAATGAGTGTTTTTGTTTAGGTCGTAATGTTAATGATAATTATAATGTTAATGATAATGATAATGATAATGACAATGATAATGATAATGATAATGATAATGATAATGTTAAAGATAAATATAATAATAATGATAATGTTAATGATAAGGGTAATGATAATGTCATTGATAATGTTATTTGTAATGATAATGTTAATGATCTACGAAGTAACTTTGCTAATAATGATAATGATAATGTTAATGTTAATCATAATGATAATGTTAATGTTAAAGATAATGATGATGATCTACGAAGTAGCTTTACTAATAATGATAATGATAATGTTAATCAGGGAACCTGCTTCGCAGATGATAATGATAATGTTAATGATAATGATAATTTTATATATCTTTTGGATGAAAAACATGGTGAAACATCGCTGGAGCCGGTTCCCGGACGGACGAAGTCCTATGGCGAAGCATCGGTGAAGCCGGTTCCAGGATGGACGAAGTCTCATCAAAAGGGTAAACCCAACAATAAAGAATGTCCTACTAGAACTCTCTCTATAAACATAAATGATGATCTACAATCATGGCTAAATGGCGATGATTTAATTACTGAAGCCACATTCCCAGAAAACTTTAGATGTATAATATCTCGTCCTAGAGAATGTGGTAAGACATTCTTATTTAAAAAAACTAATTCTAGCTAGTATATATTTTGATAAGCTATACATCATTGGACCTACTGGTGATCAATAAAATGGATTAGAAAGAATAAACCCAAAAGCAATTATAGAATTTATTAAAGATGTAAAAGATTTACCATATCCTGATAAACTACCCAAAGACTTAAAGAAACTGATAATATTCGATGATGTTAGAGCCAAAGAACCAGTTATTAATGAATACTTCTGTAGAGGTAGACATAATAATTGCAATATGATATATCTTAATCAAAACCTGTTCTCTCTGGATAGGCAGAGTGTTAGAGAGAATTGTAATCTATTTATTTTTTTTGAACGAAGAGGTTAAAGTCCTAGCATCGATATATCAAGATTTCTTTAATAATGTTGAACTTAGTTATAATGATTTTGCTAATATATGTAATAAGGTATGGAAAGAGCCTTATAATTACATTGTCATTGATATAACTAAAAATAAAAATGTTAATGGTAAACAAAGAGTTAATTGGGATCGGAGAGTATTGTAGTTAAATTTTTTCTATGTCAATGGCTATTATTATAGATAGAGATTGAACTATCAGTGAAACTGCTTGGCTAGCCACAAGCAAAGCTCGTTGGTAAACCACAGACGGGGTCTGTTCGCAGATAACCATATCATTAACTATCAGGGAAAGTGCTTCGCAGATAAATATATTCTAAATCAAATGGGGGTTTCACCCAGCTAGTTACACTAGATCAACGAAGTTGCTGACTATGTCAGATCAACGAAGTTGTTGCTGGTTACACCAGATGCAAAGTAAAACTCAATACATCACCATTGAATCCTATAGGTCTTCCATGCTAATCTTTAATATGAAACACTATATATTCTATGCTGTCTTTAGTTATATTTTGATATAAGATATTATTTGGTATAATATTTATTAGATAGCCTGGTGGTTCTGTTAGAGTAAAAGTATATAGTATGCCTGTGTTATTCCCATTATCTTTAACACCAGATATCACTTTACAATGACTGTTAATAGTACTAAAACCCATAATATCAACAATTTTCTGAGATGTATATTTACCTTGTTCATATACTATTTTTCTAAAGCCCAGTAATGGGGCTATTGAATTTTCTATGTCAAAGTTAATTGCACCTTCTTTTACTTCCATTAAACTTTTCATTGTATTCTTATCAGATTCTATTATAACATTACCATTAGTTTCTTCTTTTATTAATTCTGCTATTTCAAATATTCATATGCTCCGTGTATAATAGCTAAAATACGGGTATCTGACCATGTTTCACCCTTGATATCATATATGAATTGATTGTTCCTTCTATTCACATTAAACACATATTATAATTATAAACACATAATCTAATTAAACCTAATTTTGATGAGTTAAGAATAGGTTCACTAAAGTTAAACTTTTCTGTTGGCTTTATCATTCTAAAGTTAAGTGTATGCACTTCTTTAGTTTTAGTTAAAGCTTCATGTATATTTTGTAGTTCCCTTAAGATTAAATTGTCTGTCATTTTTCATCTAATAAATATGGATTTTAATTTGGACACAACTTATGGTTATAATAATGATATACACAAAAGCAAGATTATAAAATATAAACCTAATCTAGCAACAATGAATACAATCAATACTAACATTAATATCATACTCAATAGAGAAGAGAATCATTTAAATTTGCATGATTCATATCTAGAGATAGAGTTTGTTGTATCAGATGATGCTGGTGGTGTATTTGCTAATGATGCTAATATCAGATTAGTTAATTATGGTATGATGGCATTGTTTAGTTCAATTAAGCTTGAAACTAGTGGTGGTAGGACTATTAGATATATAGATCATTGTCATCCTAATCTATTGATGTATAAGTTATTAACTAGTACTGATGATGAATATGAGAGTGGTTTTGTTAAAAATCAAGGCAATAGAGATAGTCAACTTAAAGGTGACCATATTGCTGCACAACGAGGTCTTATGTATATGATGATTAAGATGAGTGATCTATTTGGTTTAGTAAATAATTTAGAAAAGATTATATATGGTTTAGGATTTAAACGAATGTTAAAAAGAAATAATAATGATAGAGCTCTATATAGAGTTAATGCTAATCCTGGTACAGTTGCTAATGGTGGTAAAATAGAAATTATAGATATATCATGGTGTGTGCCCAGTATTGATCCTAGTAATGATAATAGAATTATTGTGCAAAAGATTTAAGTAAAAAGAATAATGTAGACTTTAGTTATTATGAAAGAAAGACATTTTATAAGAATGTGCCCAATGCTACTAACTTCTTGTTTGATCTTGGTATGGAAAGTGGCATGGAAGGACCACAATATATAATAGTTGGTTTTGAAAATAATAATGTTAATGAACAAACTCATGATGCAAGTACATTTGATATAATGAATGTTACTGAATGTTATTGTAAGATTGGTAGTGAGTTTTATCCTGAGGATAGAATGAATATTAATTATGGTACCAATAATTATAATGAGGCTTTTAAAGAGATTTTTAGCTTTAATAAAGATTATAATGGGCTACCACATAATATAAAATCATATATAAATCATAGAACATTCAAAAGTAGTTATAGAATATATGTATTTGATACTAGATATCAAAGTGATCATATAGGTCCACAACCAATACAACTTAATTTTAAATTTAGTGCTTGTATTAACTAGAAAGATTATTAGTGTGAATAGTGATGGTAATAAGATGGATGATATTATATCATAATTATAATTACAGTTAATGACTTAATCAATGACTAAATCAATGACTAAATCAATGACCAAATCAATGACTAAACAATGACTAAATCAATGATAATCAAACTATTTCTTACTAGTTTTAACAAAACCTTTCGCATAAATCCAGTTTCTTTTTATTATCTAGAGTCAATCCCTTAGCTTCAAGTTCAGTTTTAGACTTTGGCTTAATCTTAGCCTTAGGTAATGGTTTAGCCTTCGGCTTAGGCTTAACAACAACAAAGTGATTATACTTTTTAACTTTCATTATTTTTTATAGATAGAAATGAGTCTTTTAAATCAGTTCAAAACTAATTCATATTGTGTTGGTGGTAGACATTATAGTGGTCCTAATAATATAAGTGGTGCTATTAATTCAAAAGGAACTAAAATGTTAAGAGGAGCCTGCACTAAATGTAGAAGGAATAAATCAATGACTGTATCTGATGCAACAATAGAAGCTGAGGGATTGAAATATTTCTTTAAAAGTGTTGGCAGAGCTACAGTTAACTTCGGTAAGAAAGTTGCTAATAATCCTGTAAGAGCATTAGCAAAAGCAAGTAAAATAGGAAGTGCAGCTGCATCTAGAAACCCTAGAGCTGATTTATCAGCCACACCTGATTTAATTAAGTTTGCAACTACTGGTGAAGGTATAAAGGTAGTACAAAAAGGAAGAGGGTTATACTTAGGTACTAAGAAGAGATAATTATTTGATTATAGTCATGATTAAATTTATGATTATGTTTATATTTATGTTTATGATTATGATTATATTATATTTATGATTATGATTATGATTATGATTATATTTATATTATATTTATGATTTTTGATCTGCGAAGCAGGTTCCCTGATAAATATTAGTGTTAATATTGTTATTACTAAATACATTATTATAACTAAACACTAACAACTTTTGTTTAAAAAAACACTCAGCTTGTTTTTCTTGTTCTTCTTATAATCCTCATATACCTTAACTAATTCATTATACTCATCATTATCTATTTTATTATCATTCATTGATTTAGTATATAGTCTAATAAACTTATCACTAAACTGTTTACTTAAAATATACATTTGTGAATACTTTATAATTTTATTTCTTATTTTAGTATTAATTGTTTTTGATAATGAACCACAAACAGTTGCCGTAGCAAAAGCTGTTGGTATTGAATAAGGTAATCCTATACCTGTTAATGCAACTGATGTTGATGTTGCAGTTGTTGCTATAGATGATAATACTATTTCTGTTATCTCAGCTACGTTAATATAATTTTTATATCTACTTAACCTCTTATTATAGTTATTAGTTTCAGTTTCATAATAATTTCTAATAACTTTTATAATGTTAATATTGTTGTTAAATTTATTATTAGCTTGAATCTTTTCGTTTATGTATTGTTCATTAACGGTTGACAAGTTGGGATATAGTAATCTCTCACTCGGTGCTGTTGGGTTAGTCATAGTTTCGGTTATTTTAATTAGTAAAAATTCTTTCTATTTCTTTCGTTATATCTTCTTGTTTAAAACCATAATGCTTCTCTAGAGTTTCTTGTTCTTTATGATCAAGTAACGTACTTCGTAAAAGGATGGCAATTATATATTGTACTATTGTCCTTTTATTCTTTAAAAGGGCTTCATCTATAAAAGAATTAGTCTTTTTATTAACTTCTTTAAATTATTTTAGCCCAGTAGTAAACATTTTGATCTAGTTGTATGTTAGTGATATTCTGATTATACTTATAATTATCAAATTCCTGTTTTAATTGATTATATTCAGAGATAGTATCAGCAGCAACTGTATTGCAAAAATTAACAATATTTGTGACTTCATTTGTTGATTCAATAAACTCATTAATTAGTTCATCATTAACTTGTGTTTTTTTTAGTTGTAATGTTTTAGTTATGACTTTATCAAAGTCACTTTTTCTTAGTTCAGTTATGTTTCTACGTAAAATGTTTGTTTTATTAGAAGAGGATAATAAGTTATTGTCACAATGCTCTTTATTAACAACATCTTTTTCATCTATTGGAGGATGAACATTTGTAATTTTATAGGTATCCTTCATATCAATATTATCATTATCTTCTAGGAATAACCCACGAGCCTTACTTTGTGTTAAGTTGTTTGTTGATGTTGATCCGAGAAGTGGGTTCCCCGATGGATGTTTCGCTTGGTTAAATCTATTTCTTGTCATCTTTGTATTTGTTTACATATAATTAGAATAATAATTAGTCTTGTAATTAGACTTATAATTAGTCTTACAATTAGACTTAGACTTAGAATTATAATTAGACTTAGGACCGCAGGACATTATTTAATGATTCTAAAACTTTATTATTAGATTCAAATGCAAACTCGGATTTTAATAATTCCTGTTCATAACACTTACCTTCTGTTATCTCACCATTAATATCTTCTATTTTATATGTTGGTAGTTGTTTTTTTAGAACTTCATTAACTTTAAACAATTCCCTATTCCAATTAGAAGTGTATCCCTTAGAGAAGATATTACGTTTATCTGCATTTCTAACATAATCCCCAACTTTAGGTTTAGGTTTAATATTCTTAAAACTAAAAGTGTATTTAACTTTATCAGGATTATTAGAAGCGTCAACTGGTGTCATATCAATTGTTGAGTGAATGTTATTTTTATATGTTACAACAGCATCAGTTAATAGATTTACCCAATTACCATCGCAATTGATGAACATAGGTTTATTTTATATGTGTAATAATGTTCTATTAAATCTCTCTATGAATACAGCCTTTAAATCACTATTTTTAGAATATAGTTTTTTATCATATTCCTTAAGTAAAGATAAAAGGTTTTCTACTTTCAGAGCCACCCTGTGGACTTTCGCCTAATACTATTTTAAAACCATTAGTTATATATAAACCAGATTTATTCTTTAATGGAATAGCGCATGCATATTTTCTGAATATATCTATAACTGTTATTATGAACTTATAATTTTTATTATGTTTACTCAGAGATGACTTATCAATTAAATCAGCTGACCGTGTTTCATCTTTATATAATGGTATTATTCTTTCTCTTCTAAACTTTGTTATTTGAGGACTGAATACTTCTTTAGCTAGTAGTTGTTGTTGTTGTTGTTTTTCCATCAATAATTATTTACCGTAGTTAAAAACAAAATTATCTAGTTGCTCTTGATTAATAATATTCATAGATAATAGTTGCTTAGATATATCTAGCATTTCATCATATAATCCATCATGACCAGCTTTTGTTTCTATTATAAATAATTCTAGTCTTTCTATTAAACTATTTGGGTCCACGTAGTAGTGGCAACTTTGTTGGTTAGGGTTGCTAATTAATCCCCTACCATATACATCATCTTTTACCCTATTATACGTTTTATTGTTCTATATCTAGCGCTTTTGTTATCCCCTTTTCCTAAATCTTATCTAATATCCTTTAAAAACCTTTTAATTTTGTTTTCATCTTCCTCGATTTCACCATATTTTATATTTGGGTTAATAAGAAAGTTTATAAACCCATCTGACAATTCATATATATTATGCTTAACTTTAAATAAATTTTGTTGGTAAATTAGTTTAACACCGTTCATTTCAAATTCACCAATATCTAAATTTCCTAACTTTAACTTTAATTGAGGGTTAGATTGAACTGACATTAAATTAATAATTTGAGCTGTGTCTTTATCTACTAAAAGTCCTGGTTTATTTCGAGCTTTCTCTACAGCTTTGTCGTTGGACTTCACCAATGCTTCAGCATTGGACTTCATTAAAGTTTCATTAAACTGGGAGCCAGCTTGCTAGATCATCTTAGTTTGTTTATCTAACTCTTGATTCTGCCAATCTATTGCTCTCAATGTTTGTTCAATTAATGCTAGATTGTGTTCATTATGAGCCAGCCATGTTTCATTGTTTGCATTTAGTGTTTTAGTTAAAGGATCAAATAACTCTTCTATTTCATCATAATATTCCTGTTGTTTTAATTTATCTTCTCATCTATTTCTTCTGTTTTGTTTTTCTAGATTATTTAATTCTATAAGTGTTTCTAGTTTAGTCATTTTTTATAATTATAAAAAATCATTACTTAGTGTAATGGCGGCAAGGATTAACTTTCTATCATCATTGATGGTTAATTCTTTAATATTATTTATGAGCGATTCTAATGATTCTTTACCTACATCTAACCCTAATTTTTTAATAGCTCTATTGGAGTAGTATTAATCAGGGAACCTGCTTCGCAGATCTTTTTTATTAAATCTCTTTTGAATAGATATAGATTCTCATCATGAGGATACCTTTTTATATTGTTTACATAAAACCTTTTATCATCAAATATATTTAAACTAATCTTACTTGTTTTTGTTATTGTCATGTTATCACCAACTTTTTGTATTCTATATTCATCTACTGTTCTCTGTGTATTATTCATTAATGCATCATAATAATCTATGTGCCTAGCATTATTATGCTTCTTTATTCCTTTTTCCTTAGTGTTTTTAGGATAATTGTTGAAGCTAAATGTTTTGGGGGACATTGCTATACATTCCTCAATAATTCTACTCCCCAGCACGTGCTTAAACTTGCCGAGGACTTTATTATTAGTTTTTATAGATATGTTTAGATTACTTAAGTCCATATGCTCATCACTAACTTTACCTTCACTATAACTTAATACGAAACTGTCCGTATCCATATAGTGAAGTGTTAGATCTTTGAGGGATGGTTGTAGAATATTATAGAATACATCAAACATATGTAATTTGCTAAGTTCGAGTATTGTTACTCCTACATATACAGGTGAGCTATATTCTATTTTTTTCTTTATATATTCTATTTTGGACATAATCTCTATATCTAGTTATATTCTTAAATGTTGGTTTACTTACACTTTTCATTATCTTTTCTTCATCATACAGGAACTTTCTTTGAAAGAAGTGTAGAGGATTCATGCACATTCTTCTATATAATGAGTTATTCATTAATTTCCCTACATCCTTCTCTGCTTCAGTTTTAGCTGTTGCTCTTTTGTTAGTATTGTTTTGTATATAATCTCTACATATATAATCTTGTTTAAATTTTATTACTCTATGTATTTGTGTTACTTTTACTCCCATCTTAACATAGAATTTTAACATCCTATAATGAACCATATATTCTGTTTTGTTGTTTTGGTCTAAGATTAATTTCTCTGATTTTGCCTTGCCTCCATCTCTTTCTCTGTAACCTAATTCATTATCATTTATCTTTCTCTTATTAGGCATTAGTGCTAACTGTTCTGTTCTCTCTTTACATTCATGAGTATAATCAAAATCACAAACTATTTAGTAACCATGATCACTATCATCTGGAGTATTCAGTGTTACATCTAGAGTAGTAGTAGCAATAAACTCAAAGTCCTTATAAGGTAACTTTTGCATCATTGCATAACCATATATGTTGTTTGCGTCTATGTACCACATGGACCTTTGGTCATGCTCTGCCGTCTGCGAAGCAGGTTCCCTGATGGACTTACCATCACTGTTATCCGCGAAGTGGCTTTGCCGATGGGACTTTGTCCATTTTTCTCTACTAACGTATCTATCACCCATTATTCCACATATACCACCTCTCTTTGCTCTAACAAAATCATCTAGCATTTGTTTATCTTGCAATGTATCTAGTGTAACACCACTTGACAATAACCAACAATCAAAACTATAACCTGGGAGACTAACGTAATGTAGTGGATTGAGCTTGAATTCTTTCATGCTTAATTTAACATATTCATTGATGCAATAGTCTAATATTTCAACATCATTCTGTAAAAACTCTATAGTTAGATCTTTACCAGTTTTATTACCGTTTTCATTATTAAAGTTATTTACTTCTCCTTGTGTTGTTAATTTATTATGTAGAGCGCAATTGAAGTCTTCTTTTTTTAGATTACCTATAACTTCTTGGTAATCATCCAAACCAAAGTATTCATATGGATATAATGTTTCAGTTTTACATCCATATATCTTTGCCATTTGATCTAGAGGCATAGCTAGGAAGTTATAACTATCTAAGTATTTGAGACAACCAATGCTAAACATCTTAGACTTAACAGCAGCTAGTGGTATGTTATCTACTTTTCTTTTATCATTATTCTGTTTGAAGAGTTCACTGTATAGTAGTTTGAAGTCATAGCCAGAGCCATTGTGGAATATTACAGGAATGAAGATTTCTTGTTTGTGCCTCAGATTTCATATTCTACATGCTGGTCCTCTATATATAACAGTTTAATGACAATGATCTATTACTTTATTATTACATTTTTTGCTGCAGATATGACAGGTGTTATTGGTTTCATGATATAATTTATTTCTTCTGTGAATATCATTTGTTTGGTGCGCTGGAAGTTATTCTCAGTTTCCATTTCTAATAGATCTCTAACAAAACTTTTGATGCAGCCTAGACCGAACTAGTGCTTGAAGTTACCTTGCCAGGTGTAACTCGCAGCTATTTGAATATGTTCAGCTATTACATTTTTAAAACCATTAGTTGAGACTTCAACAATGCAACATTCTATATCGGCAGTTATAATATTTTTTTATAATCTGACGTTTGTGTTCATTTAAAAAAGTAAAATGTTTTTTCTTAGAACAAACAATCTCTGGTTTGAATGAGTTGTTGCATTCGTGTTTATCATATTCAATTTGTGAGTTAAACCAATAGGTACACCTATCACAATAATAATATTTAATGTTGTTTTTATTTGGGCGATCTAACAGGGTTTCTATATTTTTTATTAGGGCGCAGTGTTCTATTTGTCCAATACTCCAAACTAGTATTCTTACATCTTTTCTATCTTTATCAAAATCATCCACTTGTTTAAACAATTCTACTTTGCCCCACCACAAGATGTGTATACCCAAATATTAATATTATACTATTTCTGTATTCTTAATATATAAGCAAAATCATCTTCATGTTGTTGTCTTGGTTCAATTAGTTTATCTACATATTTACTTTTTCGAGTTGCATGTTGTGGGGCAGGATGTAGCCAAGCAGTTATAATTAGTTTTAAGCAATTGTATTTATAACTACGTATATTTAATATCGATTTAGAGTTTTTCAGATCAAGAGGTAGATCTATATAACTACCAATAGATGCTTTAGTTGGTTCAATGTTTAACTGAATACTTCTTATTTAAAGAAACTCGAAATCATAACCATAACCTTCATATATTTCTTTTTCGAAATCTGGCCACCGATTGAAGTCACCATATTCATATATTGCATTTTTATTAATATAATCAGTATTGAAGAATATTTTAGTAGTTTTAACTTCTTCTTTGGTTCTCTTCTTATAATCACATTCAGCCGTGATATTATATGTAAAACTCTTAACTTTACGAAAATGGTGTCAGTTTTTAATTTCTTCTAAAGAGTAATTAGTTGCTTCATCTATATCTTCAATTTAATTCCCACCTTTATCTGTAATATAAAACTCTTTCATGTTCTGACTGGAGTTTATATCAAAATCTTCTGTGTTTTCTAGATACTTACGATTATGACTATATGAATGAGTAGTTAGAGCTATTTCATTCCTAAAGTCTTCATGACATTCTTTACATTCATACTTAATTCTGGTATAGATATCCTCTTCAGTTTTAGTTTTAGGTTTGGTGGCTGGTTTAGTTTTAATGATATAATCATATTCATCCGAATTATACACCTTCTCCAAGATTTCTTCGTCTTCAGACTCAAACATTTTCTCCAATAGTTCCTTACGTTTGAGATCGTATGATTGATGCCTGTATAAATCCTTCTTTGATTCAAAGGATAGATTACAGACATCGCAGAAGTTTATGACACTAGTATTAGTTGATTGAGACATGATCTATTTATTTAGGGAAATAATCAAAAAATAATTTTTCCAAAAATGAAAATGAAATGCAATAAGTGTATAAACAAACCTTGGAAAGAATGTTGTAATAAATGTAACGAATTAGAATATTCTTGTTGTGTATGTAAAAATATGGTTAACGTGAAAGATTATATAGAACATTTGGGATATCATTATTCTGATCCTGATCAATATCTAACATGTAGTATGTGTAATGTTTATAAACATATATCATTATATAGATTTAGAAATAAGAAATGTAGACTATGTATTTATCTTCATAGATATAGATATGTTCATACTAGAAATCAATTCAGGGAGCATGTTTATAAGTATAATATTCAAGAAGACACTGAAAAACACTAATCACTGTGTTTCCACCGATCTCAGTGTTTTTGACTGTGCTCTTTTTGTTCAAGTTATCCACGAAGTGGTTACACAGATCCACAAAGTGGCTTCACAGATTTTTGCAAGTTTGGTTTTACGTGCATGTTACACGATCTCACTAGTTATACTGAAAAACACTAATCACTGTGTTTCCACCGATCTCAGTGTTTTTTGATTGTATACCCATCACAGTGTGTGCCATATACTGTAGGGATCTGCGAAGCAGTTCAACAAAGTTGTTTTGCAAATTCACTGATCGGCCTTACTGTGAATTTGTTTTTTTATCTCACATAGTTTCATAGTAATTCACATCAAAGTCGGGGGACGTTCACTGGAGTTAGTGAGGAAGGAACCCCAAACCTTCCGTTTGCTAAAGCAACTTAACTAGATTCGATGATTTAACCACTACGCCAAGTGAGACAGAAAGTTTTAGATTTAGATTGATTAAATATTGATTAGGGAAATATATGAAAATTTTTATTATTTTAATATTTCTTTCATTTTTTGTTCAAGTTTTTTCGCAATTTTGTTTAAGTGCTTTTTACACGGTTTCTCTCGTTACACTAGTATTTGGGATACGTCCACTGGAGTCAGTGGGGGATAGAACCCGAACTATCCGTCTGATAACAGTTAGTTACCAGCTTAACTCGACACTAGTGGTTTGCACTAAGTGAGACAAGAAATGATAGATTTAAAAGATAAAAGAAGTGAATATAGAGAGAATGTATTGTAGTGGATAAAACAGGGAAATCAACAAGTAGTAAAATTTGGCCCTATTCGACATGCGCGATTAGCGTTTGGAGAACGGGCCAAATTTTGCTAGTGGTTGATTTCCTTGTTTTATCTACTACTCCCCATCTTTAGAGATAAAATAAATTACACTACCGTTAACAATTTTAACATATTTTACCAAAAATTTTCGAAAATTTGGAAAAAAAATACGGAAAATGCGAATTAAAACAAGGTAATATGGTCTGTTATTCACAAAATTTTAAACCTCGGTAACTCCCTTTAAGAAAAGAAAATCAAAAAATCTTTTTAATTTCATATTCTACGACGGAAGGGCTTTCTAATGATACCACTAACAACTCTCTACGATGATTATATCGATCGGCCAAAATTGTCTGAACAAAAAAAACATTTGAGTATATAGTTCCTCCCACTCTTAAGTGGGTCGGAACAATAATTTAATAAGGATTAAAAAAGTGTTATCAAAACCTCCAGTGACCACCAGATCAATATATATAATTTTAATATGACTTTCGATCAGGAATTATGAAAGGTCTTGGAATCATGAAATTCTTTTTCGGGTAATTTTTTCTTTGGCATCTGGAGTCTCTTGTAAGGTTAGGTGCCCTCAGCAATGAATCGTCTCTAGTTATCAAAAAGTTTGAAGAGACCCGAGCTCATGCTAAAACTGGCTTTTGGTTATTATTCTGCAAGTGTCTCGCAAGAGTTGGACGTTTATCTTGTAAAATCAGTTTAGGAATCAGACGTTTATCTTATAATTCTTGCAGATCTTATAGTGTGACCAGATCTTATGTTAGCTTACAAGATTCGAGCAAGAAACTTGCAATATCTTGCATCATGGTGCACAATCTTACAAGACTCTTGCAGGATTTGTGCCAAATTTTGCAAGATAGCCACCGGTAATAGACTAAGGAGGTATTTTAAACAGTTCTAACCTTAATGTAGACTTTGTTCAACAGTTGCGTGACTTTATCAGGCTGTGCAAATTTGGGATCCCAGAAGACAGACTTCCACTGTTGAGGAGTGAAATGTTCTGTGCTCACTTGTCTCTCTGTCAGAACTGACTCGATCGCTTTCTCAACTGACAACTCATCTCCCTTCTCTACGTATCCTAACAAATGAATGTTTGGAATTTAGCCATAAATCCAAAAATTTTGTTCAAAAATGCAAATATTAGCTCTTAGTTATTCATCAACCACCTTTGCTTTTAAAAAAATTCTCGCGGGCCTAAGCAGAAGTTTGTATATCAGTTCTATTGGGGATGGCGCTGTCAAAAGAAAGAGTCTTAGAAAAATGATTTTGATTGATTTCTTATCACGGCTGCATACAGTAAATGTGACTAATTTAATAAGCATTAAACAAATTGCATCAAAACCTCCAGCGACTACCAGATCAATCTAAATTATGTTAATTTGACTTTTGATCATGAATTATGAAATGTCTTTGCATTCTTGATGCAATACTTTTTAGAGTCATTTTTTTCTTTGGCAGCTGTAGTCTCTTGTAAAATTAGGTGCCCTCTGCAATGAATCAGCCATAGTCTGAGCCTCGGCTCAAGCCAAAAAATCATATGAAACAACGATACTTGGATCAAATTGGCCACTGAAGTACTTTTACAAGATTCCATAAAGCTCTGAAAATTAACTCGACCCAGGTTTTTGATCGACATTATTGCTTGACCCAAAATGACCAAATCACATATTGCTCGACCAATTTAACGAAAAACAGAAAACAGGTCCTCTTATTTCAAATAATAAGTCGAGGCAAAGTCTTTTCTTCAATCTGTTTTTTTCTTTAATAATTTGACATGCACTTTTTTGATCACTAATGATTATGTAGTCAAGGCGTCTTTCATCAGTTAGAGTTTTGAAGAGAGAGGAGACCAATCAAAATTCATGTTCAATTGAAGTATCAAAATGAAGTGAAAAGATCAACTGCAACGATAACAACATAGACTACACAGGTTTAGACCCCGACTTTTGAAAAGTCTTTTGGCAGATGTGTACCATCTACAAGCAACACCAAACTAGCGTTGCAGGAGGCAGTCCACCTTTGAGAAACAGGTGGAATTTCGCTCAATATCTTAACAAATATTGAATTCTTACCCGGACTTGAGTCGCAGAGCTTTTCAGCGCTGAATCAGCATATTTCAAGAGTAAAAACTTAATTCAGTTCTGAAACATTGTATCCCCAGAACATTTTAAGTTTCTTTATGTGCAGTTTTTGTTCATTATGATTAAATTGAGGTCATAGAGTTTGCCCAGGCTAAACTTATCCTTTATAGTCTGAAAATTACTCATACCCCAAAATTAAGTCTGAGCAGAGTAATGTCATACTTTTGTAGCCTTTAACTAGTATTTACTATAGTAGTATACGCACTATTTATATTTAAGCTGGTTTGTAGGCAATAACAACAAAGGCCATTTAGCTCAGTGGTTACGACTTGCTACGCAAATTAAATGTTACAAGTACCCACGCGGGAGTTCGAATCGCATATGAATCAAACCTGGTTGGCGGGAGTTAAGCTGAACATATTATTTTTCTTGAAGTAAATTTAACTCAAAAATCAGACTAGCCAGTGTAAATAGTGACATGAACAGAGTAATGGCCATCCTAAAAAACAGAATGTCTTTAGACTGATTCAGCGCTGATTTGCTCTGCCACCAACCTCCGGTAAGCTAAAATAACTCTAACGATCGATTCGTCATCGGCATGAGTTTAGTTTGTTATTATTTAGTTCATTTGATTCCAAAATTTGGTTTTTTTTAAATATATATATAATAGCACAATTCATTTTTCGATAAAATATGAGAAACGTTGAAAAATTTGAACGGTCAAGCCCGTTGACTACGTTATAAGCACTTGCCAAATTTCAGCGCGAATGTTAAAATTTTGGGTCCAGCGTGAACGTTTTAGGTCGAGCTAAAGTTGAGAATCATATTTGGGTCGAGCTAAATGCCAGCATCAAAAATTTGGATCGAGCTAAAGTCTAGTTGAACATTTAATCTTTTCGTGGGCTTTTTGTGTCGAGCATGTTTTTTTCATGTCACTTTTCGATCGAGCATGGTCTATTTCACCAGTCGGTCTGAACCTGGGTCTAAAAATAATTCAATTATCACGAGCAGAAGAACCTGCTATTGGATTAATGTTCATTTCAAGGTTAAAAGAACTTTGTTGAAATCTTAGTGAAATCTTAATGAAACTGCGTTGCATTAAAACTTTGAGTGATTTTCCATTTTTGGAAATAAAATGACTGGAATACACCACACGACAGTTGCATATCCTCAGGTAGCTCATTGGCTTTTTAATTTTAAAATGCAGACCAAATGCGACAAAAGATTTCTCCTAATGTTTAGGGAGTTTCTCCCACACTTTTCAACCTTCTTTGACAAAGGTTTCCCTGTTGCAATCTTTCTTAGCGTTTCTTCCTGCCTGCTTTATTGCAGAAGCCAACAATATCAGATAACAAATTACTTTGAAGAAATGGCCGGTGAAGAATATATTGGCTTAACTTTAACTCGGAAGCTCGACCCTGCATTTGTAAACTGAAAATCAACCCCCTATTAAACTTCCCCAGTCTTTTATCGCCTCCATCATCAGCAAATAACTAATCACATATCCAGTTTTTTATTTCTTAGACAGATCTTGCGAGCACCCGAAGACAGGTTTGACTATTTTTGTTTTTATCAAGGCAACTTTTGTGCGTTTATTCACAAAAGTTCCACCACGGAAAACAGTCTTTCCTTCTTAGTTTTCAAAGGTATCTAAAACAAGCGCCGATCTGTCATAACCATTCACTTCAAGGGCATGTATTAATAGCATTCAAGATGGCAGAATTATGTGACATATATGAGGAATGCCGGGATATTACATAGTTTAGCAATCAGTATGTTATTTTGTAATTTCATTTCTCATCTCAAGAGGTGATGCTACATTATTTTACAGCTCCGAAAACAATTTAACTTTATGAACAATTAAACCTTTCCAAATTGTAATATAAACGAAACGTGATAATTTGATATTCACTAACCTCTGTTTAGCTGCTAATCTGACCGAAATGTTAGAAGATCTCAATTGCCTGCTAAGGTTCATTAGTTCAATTCTAAGAAACTGTTGATTTTTTGTAATTTCGACGCTATTCTAGCAGTTAACTTACAAGATATTGCTACATTGTTACATCAAATGAATTCATCAAATAAATAGGTAAGCTATTGAGTGAAAAATCGAAGTTGTCATTTTAGGCTTATGTTTAATGTTGTACAGATCTGAAGTTCAGCTAGGCTGCACAGTAATGGACTCTGTCACCCAGAAGATTGATCAAATTTTACAAAACAAAAGGATTTCAATTGGCAAAACTGACGTTACCTTGTCACTCCACTAAATCCCATCTACTGATCTTGTACTATGTTTCAAATTAGAATGTCCTAAGAATATAAAATTCGCACGTAATCAAGTAATTCTTATACTGGTAATCAAAAAAGCAGAAGTAAGAGATAATTGCACTTTCAAGGAAAGAACAGTTTTAAGACAACTTAAAAAAGTAATCAAAATCTCCAATACAGTTTAAGTTGATAACTTCCCAGGAGCAATTCAAAACAAATTTTAACAAAATCTCGATCGGTGTTGCATATTGAAACGTCTCTGAAATCTTATGTAAACAAAGAAATTTCAAATTAACGCGTTATGCACATAGCACTTAAATCACTGTTTTTTTCACTAAAAACTTCAGCTTCCTATACGAAGCTCTTGTTGCTCAATTTCTGCAAACAAGTTCAATACCACAGTGAAAAAATTAATGAACGGTTGTCAGAACCGTGCAATTTATTTCGTTAACAAAAATTAATCCAAAAATTGGAAAAAAAATATTATTTCAAAATTTAAAGCCATTTCATGCCACTCCCTGCAGCTAAAGAAGCTGAAACGACTACTTTGTCTATAATCCCAAAAAATGACATCCAGGTGGTCATATATGCGTCACCTACACCAGAAGTGGTCGAAGGCGCAAAAGTAACCATTGTCGTGGAAATTCCATCAACTACCTACAAACTTTCATGAACAAACGCATATATGCGAAATGACTGTGCATTTTTTGTGGACTTCCTGTTGAAGTCACACTTACCAAATATCAAATCCTGTGACCTAGGTGTCAAAAACACTACTGGTTAAAGTAATTAGAAAAACTTTGTTGGGTGCCAGTTACTTGCCAAAAATTAGTTTTATAACGTCATCAGTTAAGGGTAGTTTTCATTTTGAGATTCCAAAACCAGCCGTGAGTGTCAAAAACCGAAAATTGGAGTTCGTCCAATCTGGTCGTGGTGGGTACTTTTGTCACTAATTGTCTCAGCTTACCATATTTCGCCATTTAAAACTCAATCTGCCGTCCTAAATTTACAATTTCTGATTTTCGGCACTGGTGTCAACCAGAAGCAGCGAGTTCGATTTTTCTTTTAAAAATCACAATTCGAAAGCCACTTTAAAATGTTACACCATTTTCTCTAAAAACAACGAGGCTATAACAGATAACTATAGCAGATAACTATAAAACAGATAACTATAAAACTGCTATAGCAGATAACTATAAAACTGCTACACGATCAATTCAAATTTCAGTTCCCGCATCACCGATGACTGATAGTACCCGGGCTGTTGGTCTGAGTTCGATTCGGAAATCAAAAATGGATTTCGACTGCTCATATTACTCTACCATCAAAACTTTAGATCAATTCGAACTCATTCTTTTGAGAAATTACTGTTTGTTTGAATGGTAACTACCGATTTGCAAAAAGCGCTTATTAAATTTTAAAAACCTGATAACACGTCCTAGCCCTTTCAGATGACCCCATTGTTTTGGTGCAAATTGTCTATACCATTATTCTGCACTTGAAAAATCGTTTTCACTTAAAAATATCAATAACCGTTACAACTCCTTTCTTCCAGAGCCAATAACTCAAGGATAGGGGCAGGTTCAATCGACCCGAAAATCATACCAAACCGAGCCGCCCATTGGAGGTATATGACTTTAAAACCTGGTTAACGTCCGTCTAAATCAACTACCAGCGGGGATGCAGGCAGGCTAGTATAAGTAGTATCTCTTAAAACATACTTCTGTTTGCTTAAGTCACAAAGTTCAGACTAGGTATCTCATTTTTACTGAAAATATGATGTAATTATTAGTTACTATCAATTGGGAAGCCCGCTGGGCAACCACTTTAGTCAGTATAACTTGTCCTATATCAAGTGCTAAATATTCTTACTTGAAAAAATTCTATTTTTCGTTAAACTGGAAAATTCGTGTTTCTCTTTACAAATATTTTCTTCCATTCAAAATTTGAATTTCAAATTCTTCCATTCGAATTGTAATTCTCTTAAACTACCAAGGTTACGCTCAAAATTTGTAAAGCTATCCAGTAGACGCCTAAATTTAACTTAATGTGATCACATTTTTTTGGTCTTTGGTCTAATGCACATATACGACTCCGCTAAATATTTGAAATATATTGATAGCTGAATACGCTTTAGTTCAGTAAGTTTGTTTTTTTACAATATCGCACTTAAGTCCCCTCTCTGGCGCTTTAGAGACAATTTTTATTGAGATTTTTTGCCTCCAATAAAGAAGAATTCTCTAGCTAAACTCAAAACACATAATTCATCAAAACACAAACTCAAAACACATAATTCAAAACACATCATCATGCACCTTCAGCATTTTAATAATGAGCTTTAAGTCTCATAATACTGCTTGTATGAGTTTCGTTTGGTAAATGCAGTGTTGACCAATATGGTGTTCAGCCGAAAAACAAAAAATCAGAAATATGGCCGACAATTGACGTCAATTGACGACAATTGAAAATTGACAAGTACATTATTTCTGAAGCTGTGATTGATCAATTTAAAACGCTATTTCGTAAGTGGGCAACAATATGACACAGTTTCTCAACTAGCCTAACGAAGATCTATCTTCCGGGGGATTGCTGCTACCCAAAAGCCGACTAGTGCACCATTCGAGAGCACACCTATGATAGTGGTCCACCAAACTACTGATTTCTGGACCAGTCAGGCTTTTAAACAATTATGACAAAACTAACTCTGAGATGAATTCTCCATTTTTCCTTGTTGGCTTAACATCCTGTCGGTCAATTTCCCCGTCACCATTTAATTTATCAGAGAGCTCTTTTTAAACGCGCGAGAGCAATGCTACTCAATGCTCTTTTTTGCGAAATGTAACAATCAAAGGCTATTGATTATCATCGATTATAGCTAGACACTTTTTCAAAAAACCGTTCAGCTCCTACAAAGTTGGCTCAGAAATGTCTATTGTTTTAAAAAATTGATAAACTCTCATATACTATCAGACCAAACGAAATAAACAAGCACTTGACCTTTTTAACAAAAATTACCGTTTAAAGCAAAACTGCTTTGTGTTCTCTTCGCGGATTAAGGTGTCATGATTTGCATTGATTGGTGTGATTTTTTCAATTTCTCTATTTCTGACGCCCCTTAAGAACTGGGTTTTAGATGGGAAAGTAAAAGATAAGAGTGGAGAGAGTGTAAAAATAATGTTCTTACCGCGTTAGTGCTACCCATAATAAAGGTAAATTAGAATTTATGAGTGTAAACTTAAAGTAATAGGTGGATAAAAGTTGATTCCTTTCAATCATTTTTTACATTATTTTTTAACACTTATAACTTATTGTACCTTCTTTTTTACACCAATGAATCTCTTTTTACATTCTTCCACTCTTTTTCTTTTAATAACACTCCTAAATTCCATTTTCACCCCTATTAAGGGTGGAACAAACGAGGCAAAAAATACATTGTCTCAAATATCAAAATTTTTGTTCACAAACAAAAGGAAACTTTGACAATTGTCATATCGTTTTAGTTACTCCTCTGACAAAGTTAAACCCGTTTGTATAATGTCAAACCTAAAGCTAAACCGCCAGCACAACCACCACTTCTTAAGTAATTTTGAGCATTTAACAAATATATCTTACATAATTTTCTGCTTATACGCACTGAAGCGTCTACCCAGAACGGCTTCACCCAGGGAAAGGGCTGTAGAAAAAATGGAGTGTATAGCGTAATTAATGTGTATTTTTAAGAGCGTAATGAGAATGGACTAAAGAGTGTAAAGAGTGTAAAAATGTATAATTTCCTCATAATTACACTGTTGCCTCTTCACTACTAATCGAGAGTAGACTTTGCTTTTCATCCTTATTCTCGTTCAATAATGGTGGAATGCGGGTGGACGCCTCCACTCAGGTTTTGTTAATTTGTGGTAACCGCCGTGGAAAAAAAATGGTTTTACCGCTAAAGTCACCGCACGGGCTTTTTGAGAGGTGACTGCGCTGAGTTTTGAAAGCCTTACAACAATTAAAACACTCACGTGCACCTTTTAAGTTGAATTCCGTTGACTTTCGTCATTTTAAAACGTGCGCGTTTCGTGTTTTAAGCATGGTTAAGTGACTCTGCAGAAGTCACTTCGAAATTCTGACTTAATATCTCAAATCACTTCGCGGTTCTCGATAAACGCCAGAAGTTCGCAGTGACTTCAAGCAGAGTCACTTAACCATTATTTAAATATTACGAGTGAATAGATTAATACTTGGCTTTAGAAACGTTGAAATGATGATAAATATCTGAAGTGTTTTCATGCAGAGGTAACAGGAAAGGCATTACATCATTACTTTGATTGCGCTCACCGCTCAGAAAACTTGTGCTTTACGGCTACAAATACTTATTTTCAACGCAAACTGTATCTCCCGATAAAACTCCGACTCAGATTGGGCGAATTTTTAAAAAGGACAATTGCTCACCGGAGTCAGTCGTAGATTGGACAATGAGGTTGGAAACAGTCTCGGCTATTAATTTCTTCCTGTCCTCTGAGTTCAAGTAGCACTCCTCAGAATGTGAACCAACTTGGTTCTCCATATGTGTCCACAAATCACCTGCATTCAACACATCGAGTTATTATGATTAATCGAGCACACAACAGTGCCAGCGCGCTTGATTTTTGAAAACATTACAATAAAAAACATCCGGTCGTAAGTCCAAGTGATCCTCAGTACTGGGTACAACTGATTTCAAGTCTACTTATTCAGAACTATTATCATGTAACTTTTTAAGACTGGCATTCTAAATTCAAGTCTTGGCAAACACTTGGCCAGTCTAAATCTGGACGAAAATAATGCAAAATAGCAGAAAAATTTGCAAAAATTACCTGTTTCGGAAAAGTAAAAAATTGCCGCAAAAATTGTCAAAATAAGATCCTGAGAATGAGAAAGTTAGCCACAAAATTAGCCTCAAAACCAGATCGGAACTTATTAATCCTAGTTTAGATAAACCCATCGTTCAACTGCAGAACTTCTGTTTTGGTCTGCCAACAATTATTGTTCAGTCGTTCACTGTATAATCGCTTCATTCTGCGGAATTCCATCAACTTACATCATGGCAGGAACATTTGATCGTATTTTTCACGCAAAATGTATTAAATGAGGCTCCAAATTTTACAAAAAGTTTTTTTTTCGATCTCTTTCTATTGTTAATGTGTCCTATCAGGAACGAAACGCAGATTCGAGTTTTTCCTGCGAATGTTTTTTACTCTTTTTCTCGGCCTTTTTTTCTTTCTTTTCAATCAAGCCACATCGAAGTTGAAAACATCAAGTTCAGTTGTCAATGCCACCGTCATGAACAAGTGTCATTTTTGTATTGTTATGTGGAAAACCGTTTGGCTAAGATCCACCAGATAAGTTAATTTTTCTTCTGCGCCCTGCGCCTTTTTTTATGGTTGCTTCCCCATGTGGAAATGCAACGGAGTTATCCTGCAAGTTCTCAATTTTGTCCACCTATGAATTTTGACTCAAACTAAGTCGATTAGTGCCTTACAGCCCAAAAAAAAAGAACTTTCGTTGCAATCCTGGTTCGTCAGTTCCTCAAACGCTTAACTTCAATTTCCCATTGACATCAATTTCCCATCCAAGCACAATTCAAAGGTACATCATTTCCGTATGCAATGCTCACAGTTTGGTCCGCTAATTCTCCGTCTGAATTGAAATTACGACTGCAACCAGTAATATTTGAATCAACTGAGGTCTCCAAAGAGGTCTGTTAGTCATTCCGTTTTAATTTTTCCCTTTATCTGGACTTTCATATCAGTCATCTCTTCAAGCACACAACAGACTCAAAAACAGGGAAGTTTTTTGAAAATCAACATTCAATCGATGGGTTCTTTGCCAGATGTTCCACCAAAAAGTCGAAACAAAATCTATTTCTGCTTCCTTCATGTGTTATGTACTGAGTCTGATTTTTGCTCGAAAACTGTTTTCTGTTAGTACCCTCTCTTGTTTTTACTTATTGTATTTTTCACTCTGCAGACCAAGTTGATGATATTCAACTTTTGCTATTAAATTGCTATCGAAAATCCTACCCAATAATCTGCTCAATAATGGAGAAGTAAATCCATCCTTCAAATTAGCAAGCACAATTTCTTTGATCGAAATTTGAAAATCGTTGTAGAGGTTGACTCAATGAATCAAGTGCCTAACCGCGCAGCTTCTCTGCTAAATAATTATTTATCTTTTCTTCTGCCAACAAAGAACTCTTCGCCTACACCCAAATGAAACTCACGCCAGTTCTCCAAGCGCAAGAAAAGAAACGATTTCACTTGCTTTAATCGTACTCTTGAATTCTAAAATACATTCTACAGGGCAACCGCTCTGATTGCTCATCTGAAGTTTCAACCTCTGCTGCCAATTTTTTTTTTATTTCTTTTGCATTCTCTTTGCTTAATAATTTTAATCTATCTGCTGTCGTTTTTTACAATATTGTTTGTTAAGCCAGGTCTTTCATCCTAGGAACAATAGCGGTCTCTGTTCCTAAATGAAAACGTTTCACAAACAATTCCTCAATCGTTCAATTCCGCAATATAGCTTACTCCAATTAAATAACCAATTTCAACAATGATGAACTAATTCAACAACTAGAGACAATTTCTTCTCACCAAAAATTAAATGATCAGATTGAAAGTTTTTGGTTGTCGCCCACCCTCTTTCTCTATTTCTCTCTCTCTCTCTCTCTCTCTCTCTCTCTCTCTCCTCTCTCTCTCTCTCTCTCTCTCTCTCTCTCTCT
>NC_134470.1:50540018-50592225 GCF_964194025.1 Convolutriloba macropyga | reverse complement strand
CTCACTCACTCACTCACTCACTCACTCACTCACTCACTCACTCACTCACTCTCTTTATCCCTCTTGTTTCATACGAGTACTATACTTCATCTGTTCTTTCACCAAAAGTAACCTGTATTTTTGTTTATAAAAAATTGATTTAACAAGCAAAAGATGAAGAGGGAGCAAAAGCCAGTTCAAGAGTTGCGGTTTATCTAATATAAATGTTTTGCTTCGTTTCAGTGGCAGACTATGATAAATTAAAGATTCAGTAAATCTCATATTCGGAAGCGAGTATTCACAATTAGTATTCTTTCTGATTCATAGATACTTGAATGTTTAAACCTGGTTTCACGTTTGCGTTCTTTAAGGACCTAGTAAATTGCATATCTGAAATGTCTTCTGACAAATTTCTTTAGAGAAAAAACGCCAGAAAAACACGAGAAAATACTTCAATTTATCTGGAGGATCTTAACCAGAGTCTTAACCATTCGGCAATAAAAAGCTGTCCAAAAGGAAGCCTTAATCTTTGGGATAGTTTTGCAATAGTCATTGTACTTCTGATAAAAATTCTCTTCCTTTTTGGGTGCAAAAAGCAACTACTAATGTTTCTGTTTGTCTCAAAAACGAATGAACTTTTTATGTCTTTCTGACGTTTTGTTTCGCTACAATTTAATCTTAGAAAGCTCGATACGAAGTTAATGCTTTATTCTAGTTCTGAAATAGACACTGTGAGTTTTCCCAAAATTTTAGGCTTTTTCATTTATCTGAGTTTTCCCAGTTCAAAATTAAAAAAACTTGAAACGTCATTTACTTTTTCCGAAATTTTTATCTCCAGTTTTTCTTCAAAATTCATAAACAATCATAAACAAAAAAGTCTCCTGAGATATTAATCGATCTATTTTTTTCACCAAATAGTTTTTTTAATTTTTTGATCCAAACTTATCCAGTAGTTTATTTTGTTTGTCTTATACAAGATATGAACCTTTTCGTCGAGCCCAAAATAGTTCATTGGGTTTGCAAATCAGTATACAATTTTTCGAGAAACCATCATTTTTTTATGCGATTAGCACGTAACGAAATACCATATTACATGGGTACGCGTAGCACAGTGAGAGTTCAGACGATTCATTTTCAACAAAAGAATTTTTTTCTGCAAGAAGTCTTCCAAAGTTTCTCTTTTTCTTCTGCATTTTTCATTTTCGTCCTAGAAAAACTTGTAATTATATCTTTTTTACTTGTCTGAAACAATTAATTTACGTTATAGCTTATTATTTCCACACAAAAAAATGGCTCTGGAACATTTTTTATACTCAAAATTTACGATTTGAAAATCTGATATCTTATAAACAATTTTATTTTCACTGCACTTCAGTTTTAATTAAGTTAATATGTAATTACCTATTTAGCTTAATTCTGAAGTAGCATATTGACTGTCCAAGGAACTATATCTTATTTACGTTGTCTGAGTAATGCAGAGATTCAACATAAGAACTCAAAATATCAATCGGTTTTTTCAACCCTACAAAAGTCATCAGCAACCAGAAGAGCATTCTGATTTATCAAGAATTTTTCTCCTCAGTTATATGTTCCTAATTTTTCTATTCAAATGTGTCCAATCTGACGATAATGAACACTATTTTCATTTCTTTTTTTTCTTTTGGATTTTTGTGCATGTCTTTTTGGCCTCTTTTTTAATTATGGGTTTGCAGCTCATCAGATTTTTGTTATAAATACAATCCTACACCTTGCAAAATTATATCCGCAAAGAATTAGATTCCAAATGATTTTCTCTCACGATGCGCGAGAAATGAAAATTTCTCTCTTCAGATTTCACGGCACTTTCAGCGTTAATATTTGAAACAAATGCTTTTTTCCTCTTTTCTATCCCTGTTCTTTTTAATGAATAACTAGGAAATATGTAATTTATTTCTAAAAAATACAAAATATACCATCAAGTGTTCCAAAAAGTTTTTGTTAAATTCTCGTTTTGGTCCTTATTGTAAATTATCTATTATTTTTAACAGAAATCTCCATTTGCTCAAACGAGAACTTTCAGTTGCCTGTGAACAACACGCGGTCTTTTTTTTGATAACATATGTGTTCTTTTGGCAATTGGGGAGAGCTTCCAAAAAGGAGATTAGTGTTTCATTTCTCTGCTAAAGTTCTCACTCTTCCATTCTGCTTTAACAAATTTCGGTTATCTGCACATATTTTTATTTGAGTTAATGCCAAGTCACAGAACTGTAACGCATTTTGATTTCGTTAAACGCGTTTTGCTTTTGTTAAGCCCGCGAACATGAACTGGATTTCACTCCAGCTAGCGCTCCTCAAGTCATCAGTCAGTTTGCTTATTTCAAACATACCCGGCAGATTGCCGGAAAATAGCCGCCGTTGATTCGAATAAGTATGATTGGGATTGAAAGAATAGAAGATATTGAAAAAAAAAAAGATTTTTTTTTAAAAAAAAACATTTTTCAAGACCGATTTATTTTGATGGCATTTCGTAGTTGAACATAACGTACTTCTGTTTCTTAGAGAGAGGCTACAGGGGCTACTATCAATACCAATAAGCATTAGAGATGGTAACTAAGACTTATAGGAACGATGTTCAAATAGCGGGCATCTAAAAAGGGCTTTATGGGTTTATCCCTTTTCTATTTCTGACTTCAATTTTTTATACTGACTCTGTTCATTTTGAATTGCTTTGCTGTGCAACTGATGTTCAAATTCACTTCTAGCAGAATGAGAGAAGAGAGAAACTAGCCTAGAGAAGTCAAAAAGATTTCACGCAAAATGTCGAAAAAGCGGCAAAATGGTAAAGCCAAAAAAGTTCGACAAATTAAAAAAAAAGGAGCGCTATAATAGCCGGCTGAGAAGATGAGGGCGGCTATTAATTAAATCTTGATTAGATCCAACATTTTGCAAACCAATTAGCCACTCAATAAAAATTTCAATTGAGTGTTTGCGGCCTCGGAGTTTCGGAATCCGGAATGTGCAAACGAATAATGTGATTTTTAAAAAGCAATTGTTTTGCAGATTTGTTCATGACAAACAACCGTTTTTCAGAACTTCTCTTGATGTCCATTCATTGAGCAAATTTTGTTCGAAGAATCGAAGACTCGCAGAATCTTTCCTTTGCACCATTTTTTTTAAACAGCAGCGCAAACGGAAGACCGCCAAAACACACGTTTTCTAGTGGTCAGCATAAAAGAAACAAAAGTATAAAAAACAAAAAAGCTACCTTTAAAAGTTTTCAAGAAAATGACCATCAATAAGACTTCGTTAAAACGGTTCTCCATTGTTCATCTGTCCCTCGTTTGGTTTCTGAAAACGCGTCAACAAAATTATTAATTTGCTTTGATATTTCTACCATGCTTGATAAAAAACATATACACTTTCTCCTTCTTTTTTGCAAAGTTTCAAGGATGGAATTTGCTCAATGTCTTTTAAAAAATCGAACCGTCTTTCTCAAAGAATTTTTTTTTCACAAAATTTTATTAACCAAACAAAACGGAAAAAATAATAATTTTATAGATAGCACAAATTTTTTTCGAGCTTTTTATTTATCGTTGCAAGTGTCGCAAATTTTATCTGCCAAGCATCTACAAATAAGACCGCCTTGCGGAGTTTGTTTCTGTTGCTTTCAGTTTGTGACTAGTTTATTAAGAATCCTTTTAATTTTATGATAACTTTAATAGATACTAAAAACAGACTGCCATGTAATTAGATATTTTAACTTCTGTGGTTCTGATTGTGTTGAACCAACGTCCAAGAGTAGGGGGAGAAATTTATATTCTCCATGAAGAAGACAAATCAAAAGGAGGCTGCTAGTGTGCGATGGTACATATTGCTCCGACAGTGCTCATCCCTACTCTTGATTCTATTGTCTACCAGTTGTAAAAGTAAACACGCAAAAGTAAACACTGTAAAAATAGAAACTTTAGGTTTTGTTGTTTTAAAATTTTGATAGATCCCAGAAAAAGGACCGACGTGTACAAAAACAGGTTTAAGACCATTGAGATACAATTTCCTAGTTTCTCTGGAATAGACAATGGAGCAAAGAATACGAGGGGCGTAAATTCATTTCTAATGCACTTTTCCTTATAGACCAAAAAATAGTCATGTAAACGGTTATTTTTACCCAGAAAAATGAGATTTTGAAATCAGCCTGTACTCTATTAAATTGACCTCTGCTCTGACCTATAAGTCTAAATTGGGAACAAAATAATTTTAGGTAATCCAATATGAAAAGTAATGAGGTGGGTCATAAAGTGAGTCATGTTTCTCGAGCACACTTATCAAAAGACTGATCGAACCAAACTGATATCAACTGATAAAAAATTACATTTTCAAAAGAAAACAAAAAATGCTAAAAATGAGATTTTCATTTCTTCGAAAAGATTGCGAAACTTGCAAATTTATTGAGAAAACACGTAGTATCAAAGCAGACAGTCACGATTAAAAAAAGCGAGAAAACAGAAGTTAAATGTGCCGCACGTGAAAAAAGTGCGGTCAAAAACAAAAGTTTTGGATCCAAATCCAGATGTTTTTTTCTGAGAACTACAATGAGACCAATTATAGCCTGATTATCGCCTTAGGGCTTTTAAAATTGAGGTAATTTGAAATTGGCAACATAATCTGTCAAAATTTAACAAAAGGGTGACCAAAAAACATCCCTAAGTGAGAACAAAATCATTCTGAAGAGTATTATGTTCCACGAACCAACCCCCTTCCACATAATGATAATGTGGGGTTGGAGAAAAAAATTGAACTGAAGATAAAGTTCACTCACACAAACTGTATACATCTAAAACATGTTGTCCATTTAACTGTGTCTTGGAAAAAGTTTCGTAGAGCTCAATACGGGTGAAAAATTATACAAACGGTTTCCAGAAAAAGATGCAGAATTTCTCTAAACTTAAGAACAGAAATAGAGTTAAATCTAGAAATAGTTTTAATAGCTCTTTGAACAAAGTTTAAAGACGCTGAATTCTTGAGAAATCTCAGATCTTTTCAGAACTTTCAGCTCACAGCATTCATATGCATTTCGCTGGACTTTGAAACTGCGTGTAAGTTACGTATCTTCTTACGTTGTGTAAGAAATTCGTTGAATTTATGTCACCAATTTACAGATTGGTCTGAAGAAATATAGGAGGAATACTGAAAAGAGCCGACTCCCCGAGAAACAATTTAACTTAAAAAAATCGCACTAACTGCGCGCTCTTGATTATTTACCTGACGAAATCAGTTCACCCGTTACAGTAAGTGTTTTTGTAGCTGACTGCTGCCCATTCAGTACAAATTGCAATTCCAACTGGGAGAAACCTTGTGGTCGTTTCTTCATGTATTTTTCAAGATTGTCGCATACTGCTATCTGATGTGGGAGAATTGGGATCACCCCCCCCCCCCCCGTCCCCCGTGAACAGGTATAAACACATGTAAAGACCAAAGCACTATTTTCAGTAATGTAGATTTGCATTGAGTAAGAAGAGGTTGAACCATCCGTTACAAATAATACCATTATGAATTTTGTAATCTTGCCAATTATAGATTGTATGAGTGTCATATACCACCAGAGAATATGATAATCTATAATTGTATGACTAATGGACACGTTGACAGATTTATTAATTGTGATGTCTATTTCTACCTTTCATTACTCTGGGCAATTATACATTGCTGCAAAACCTAGTCTCCACAGACGGTTATCTTGCAACATTCTTGCCTTGCAAGAGTCTTACAAGATAACCGTATTTTTCAGGGAAACAAATATCAGCACAGCTATGAAAGTTGCCCTCATTGTCAATGAGGACATTTGACTATAATTAGACAATATAGAATGTTCCGGTTTAGGGGAGGGGGCATTGTGTTCCCTGATTTCCGCAGGAGAACTTGAACCGTATTCTTTTCTGTAATCCTGTATTGCTAATCCAATTCGTGCCTAGGGTCAGATTTGGGTTCAAACCCTCAAATTGATTATTCCAAACTAAACGAAGTTTTTCAGTCGGTAACAGTTCAACATCTCTGTGTTCAATTAATGGATGTTTGTGCCTCAAACTTTCAACCACCACCGTTCGAGCTTCGTCCGAAAACATTTCAATGTCGAAACTCATTTCAAATTTGGCCGTCAAATCGTTGTAGTTTGATTCTGCGGAATGTTCTAGAAGGATGGCCAAAGGCGCCATGAAGTATCGGTTGTCAGCTTTGTGTTTAAACACGGTGATGTGGCTATTGAGGAATGGAACGCTTTGTTCTGTTTCCAGACTCACTTCAACATCCCACAGATCAGCTGCAAGGCAATCTTTCAGGAGTAACGAATAACATGCGTATAGTGTGAATCTCCACGCCATTCTGTGGAAGATCTTGTTTAAACACAAATCTGAATTTGTTCCGAATTTTCTTTTAAAATCTGAATAATGATTAATACAAGAATTTTTGTTATCTGACTTTTTGTGCATAAGAACTGGCGGGGTAGAACTGAGACAACTAGGAACTGTTGCCCCCCTCCACTCTATTTTTGGTGCAATACAGACTAACGCCCCAACCAAATGAAACTTGAACTAGACAAGGAGGCTCGTTAATGTGCGTTCACACATGATGTTCCGACCCGCGCTCATCTACATTTTTGACTCATCTGTCTTTTGACTTACATTTTTGCAAAGAGATAATCAAAATAGATGTTTGAGTTTAAAAAAATCGTTCAACAACCAAACTAATAATTGAATTAAATAATGCCATGCCTCATTACAACGAGATCTGCCATTAAAAAGACTACGAGAAAAACAAACAAAACAGCAAAAACAAAAATTTCACGGCAAAAACTCAATATCTTAATTTCAAAAGCACCTAGTAAAAAAGTCAAATTACAATCAGACAAAATCCTAACTACACAAATTTACTTTTTTTCTAACCACACATAAGATTGGATTTTTTCATAATGAGACTAGATAACAAGTCGACAAAAAGAAGAAATAATGAGGCCAAATTCAAAAGCCAATCAACATTTTTTAAACCAAATAATTTCAAAACTCTTAAAGGTAATTAGCTTTCAACGAAATAATTCTTAATAAAATTACTGAAAAGTCATATTGAAACAAATGGGACCTGTTTCTCGTTAGACTAAGCCACAAGAACAGACTAAAGATGCAAAGAAACTCAAAAAATTAGGAACGACAAATTACAAACATTGCGAAAACACAAATTAGTGAAGCCATTATAATCAATAGCTATTATCTGAATATTATGTATTTTTATAATAAATTCTAATTATACTAATTCAGCTAAAACTATACTGAATGAATAAAAAAGTTCAATTAGGCGAAAATTGGAAACCATTGAGGTCTCATATAACGCGATTGTGCTAAACGATGAGAAATAGAAACAAAAATACACCGGTCACATAAGTTTTTAGAAAAACGTGTATTGCCCAACAAACTAAACATCAGTTACGTCACAATATCAACAAACATGTTAAACTTTAAAACACATCGCATCTTATGGGACCTCTTAATGATAAGAATAAGTTACAAATTGACGAAAAGAACAGCGAAAACTAAAAAAAAATGAAAAAATCCTTTAAAATCTTTAATGTATATCAAAAACTTTGAGACTATTCGCAATGAACTGACTGCTTCCGGTAACATCATTCAATCAATCCTCAAAAAAATTAAAGTTTTTAGGACGGGTCAGCATTTAACGGCTACCTAAAGAACAAAAATGTGCAAAAACAGCAAAATCAAAAAAAAATGAGCGCGAAAAGTGTCGAAACCTTTGAAAAATAAATTTTTCAGTAAAAACTATATTTTTTCAATTAATTTTTTAACAGCAACTTCTGTTTATCAATTTAGGGAGTATTCTCTTTTTTAACAATTTGACTCAAATAAATCTACAAACATGAACAAATACATTAGAACCACGAAATTTTTGAGAAAACCCGTAGTATCGACGCCATTAAATTCAATAGCTTTCAACAGAAGCTAATAAAAACGCTAAGTTACGCCTCGATGAGACCCCAAAAATTTTTGTCACTAAAAAAAATCAATAAGTCACTGAATCTGAAAATCAATAATTATGTAGAATCCAATAACTATGATAATCCAAAAATTAGGTCGAAAAGTGCGAGAAGAAAGTGTCAAAGCCATTTAAACCATAAGTTTTTCTCTAGACACTTTATGTATGATCCATAGAACGTAGTTTCTAAGCGAATGCAACTATAAATGTGAGGATAATGTGTTAAGATTCCAAAATGAACCAAAAATAAAAAATATATATTCAAAAATTAAAAAAAAATATGAAAACTCGAGCATCGAAGATATAACACCAACAGTTAAAAGATAAAACCGCTAATTCATTCTGGTTGAAGTAGAAGGTGATCCGGTCACTACTGAGACTGACTTACAGTTGTTCACGGCCAAAACTTTAGGATTGGTTAACTTTCAAAAAAAATTTCGAAAAATTATTTTTAAAGTCGTAACAGCCATTAAATTCAATAGCTTTCAACGGAAGTCAATAAATATGTTCAATTGGAGCTTTTGATTCTTTTGTAGGCCAAAAAAGAAATTTGTCATATATAGGTAATCAATAAGACATCACAATAAGTCTTATGACTATAAAAACAACAACAACAAATACAGGCAAAACAAAAAAAACTCGCGCGAGTAGAATAGCGCGAGAAGAAATTGTCGAAGCCATTTAAACCATAAGCGTTTCTCTGAAAACATTATCCATGATCCCTTGATAGTTTTCTCGAAGCCAATGGGGTATATCAATATCAGGATAATGTGATAAGAATTCAATAAGAATATATCCAAAATGTTTTTTAAAAGTTTTTGATGTCTTGTGACATTGAAGTCATATAACAAATAGTTAGAAAACAAAATCGCTAACCAGACTAATCTTGGTTGCAGATGAAAAGAAGGGGGTCCTGACATTACTGAGACTGATTTACCTTTCATGAAAATAATTTGCGACCAGTTAACGTTTATAAAAAATTATCGAAAAATCATTTTTAAAGTCTTAACAGCCATTAGCTGTCAACTGAAAGCTCTAAACAGGTTTTCCTCATGCTCATTACGAAACTTATTGCACTTTCAGTCAACAAGACTATGCCATTAGACTCCAAAAACTTAGTAAAATTTCAAAAAAATCAAAAATTACATTTAAAATTACGAAAACTCAGAGACGAAGCCGAGCGATTCCTTGAAAACGAATTTTCTTGCTCGTTGGGCTTCATTTGAATGTAAATCGGGTTTGTCATTAACGGAACCTAGATATGAAAGATGACTTGTCTCTAGCTGAACCAAGAAAACAAACAAAACTATGAAAAGTTTTCTAAAAAAAGGGCTCTCAAATAGAATTCGATTTTTTTTATAGTAAACTTCACTATGAGACCAAAACTAGTCTTTTTATCGCCTTTCGTCTGTTAGGCACTCAAAATTGTGTCATTCTGTGGCGTGGAAAGTAATTTTGAATTAATATTTTTATAAAAATGGTCTTAAATTGTAGAAAAATTACACTAAAAGTCATGTAGAACAAAATCATGCCAAATATCCCGTTTTCACACCAAACTTCGATCCTCGATAACTCCTCAAATAAAACGAAATTTAAAAAAATCTTTTCAGTTTCAAACTCTACGCTGAACGAGCTTTTCAATGATATCACTCACATTTCTCTACGAAGAATATATCGATCGGCCAAAATTTTCTCAACAAAAAAAACCCATTTGAGTATATAGTTCCTCCCCCCACAAGTGGGGTCGGAACCATTAACGCAAATTCATCAAAATGGCCTTTTTTGCGTTATTTGGTAGAAAATTTTGTCTCATAATCCATATTTTGTGTTCTGTGGAAAACGAGAGATAAGACAGTGAAGTGTGTTGGACAAATTATCACCATATTGCACAATTAGGCATGTGGTTATGTTTTTCGTAAATTAAATTTATCTATTTGGCGTTGATTTAACTAATACATTTGACTATTTGACTAATCCATCTTCTAAGTCAGTTGTAATTGCGACCCACATCCTATTATTGAAATATAAAAAAGTGAAATAACTGTCTTCATTTCAGCTCTGGGAAATTTCAGAAAGGGAACAACTACAAGAACTTTTTATCATTATTTATATAATTTATAAATGCAAACAGTCTCTCTCTAAAACATTTATTACACTGTGCTGTAGGTGACCTACAGTTAAATGGTTATCTTATAATTGCTGGCACCTGAACAAAATACTAGCAGTAAAATTCCCAACATTAATAGTTAATAGAAATTATAAAAAAATCTTCCATCTTAGGTGCTAATTGGTATATGTGGTATGTATGTATGAATGTTGGTATGATATGTATGAAAAAGTAGCTACTAAATCAATTATGCAAGCTAAACTAGTTTAAACTAAAACTTGGTGTTGTTTTGATATGAGGTACTGTCGCACAATTCCAGGGAACAAGAAAGTTTTCTAATAGAAAATTTTTTACAAACAATAAATGACTAAAATGCCAAACCATAAAAAGAATAAAGACAAAAAAGTAATGTTTTGTTTGAATTTGATCTTAAGTAGCCGAGGGAGAAGTACGTACTAACTGCGAATCATATTTCAAGAACCACGATTGTTCGCAGATATATAATCACTGACCACTTTTAATATAGCGGGATTTTTCAGTAAATAAAGCAGTTTAAAAATTTCTTCTCCAAATGAATTACCAGTGTAATTTAGCCAATACTGATCTAATTTGCCTGTTTTACAATTTTATCGTTTTCAGTTTGCTCTAAAAAATTTGAAAAAGTTAGCAATTTCAACTAAAAATTATTTAAAAAACTTTTTTATAAAAAAAGTTAATATAAATATAATAACTATTATAAATTTTTCGTTGAAATTAACTGCCTGTGGTCTTTCTCTTAAGTAAAAACATAAATTTTTCCTAACGAAAGTTATAATATACAATAACTAAATGCATATTGCTGCTTGTATAACTTTCATCTATTTAGTTTGATATTTCAACATAGTCGACTGACTTTGTTGTTTTGAAAGCGTCTTTGAACAAGACTAATAGCTACTCAAGCAAACTTTAATTAATTGCTTTTCTTATTTTCTAAGGGACGAAGCGTGTGAATACCGCAAACGGTGAATTGCCCTAGTTTCCTGGATGCCGAATCTGAGGGATATTTTTTTTCAGCAATTACTTCGCAAAATGTTCCAATTGGCCTCTTTGTGGAGCTTGATGACAAAGAATTAAAGCAATTCCCAAACAACTTTTTCATAATAGTATTTCATATTGTCAGTCATTTCTACACGTCTTATAGATAGATATATTTTGGAAAAATGATGGCTGCATTGGTCCAGATGGTGCATCCGGATTGGGAGGTGCGTTAGTCTGTACTATGACTTCCAAAAAACAATTGAGCTGAGTTTTTCATCTTTGTTGAACTATTTTTTCAAGGACTCTTCCATTTGGATTCAAATTTGATTAGCAAGCCGCTTACTTCAACTTTTTAATCAACACACTTTTTCCTCCTGATTGACATAATTAGACGTATGGTTGCTCGAGTAAATAATGACTCAATAAAAATTATTCATTTATACGAAAACACCAATTTGACGTACTTTATTAAAAAGTTGTATCTCCAACTGCCTACAGACAAAATGGGATTGATACGCATCGACAATTTTTTGGTTACCGTTTCGTGTATTCAAGGTAACATTTGGATGTTTTTCTCTTTTTTACTGGTTACTTTCGCTGATTTAGATTTTGACTCAGTTTCGTCTTTTACTGTCGCAGTTTTAATAAAATTAAAATTCGATTATCCAAGGTGGGAAAAAATCTTTTCTTCTCTTTCAAACAATAATGTTAACACAAACAAAAGTTGGCTGTCCTTGGCGAAAGAGAAGGCAAATGTCGCGAAAACTTTCATTGTACAAGCTTTTACAGAATAGTTAGTAAACAAGAAACTTCAAAGCATTGATTTTGTTTTCAACTTTGGTCTTTTTTTTGTGTTGAATTTTAAGCAGTATCGATAACACTTTAAATTTTTTCAAATAGATTTCTCTTCGTACATTCTTTCTGGAAAACTTTTCTCAAATCCGCTATTCCTTAAATGTTTCAGATTTTGTTGTTCGCTTCTGCTTGTGACAGTTTTTTTCTGAGGAAAGCTTGGTTTCCTTCCATTTCTAATAGCATTTAATAAAATTGGCCAAAGTTTAATATTGATTAAAAAAACTGAAAAGTCTTTTTAATCACTAGAGGTGTTTAAGTTTTAGGAAAACAGATCAGCGCTGCTAAAGCCGCTAAGGTTGTTACTTCGAGTCATTCCACTTTTCATCGTTTTAATTTTTTTTTGGTTCTTGGAATTCGAATGAAAAAATAGTTCTAGCATCAAGTTGTTGATAATTCAGAGGGAAGTCTAAACGTTAGTTTGTGTTATACTGACGGCAACACGAGCGATTATACAAATTGGTACATTTAAATTCACAATTTTTTTCACAAAAAAGCTAGATTTACCTTTTAAAAGCCGTAATCCCCACATCTCTGTTATTTTTTTCATAAATCTCTCTCATTTCATTTGTATGGTACTAATTATTCAAAAGCAGCAAAAGACAAGCGTACAGGAAATCAATTTCGGAAAGCTGTTAGCCATTTTTAAGATTATTATAAAGATTTGTTTTCTAATCCTACTCAGTAAATCCACAACTTAAATGAACTAGTTTCTCTCATAAGAAAGACTGTAAAAAAAAATTTTCTGCGTTTTTCTAAAAATTAACTCAATTGTCTATTTTCACTTCTACTCGGTAAGTTTCGAAAATCAGAATATATTCTATGGTGATATAGGAACGATTTTCATAAATTGGTCGTTTGTCAATGTCTTTATCCTTATTCATCATATTCCACAAATTAACGGTAATGAATCTGGCTCATAGTGCAATAGGAATCGGTTTTAAAGCTACTTGCCCGTTCTTAAGCAGTAAAAATTTTGCTACACAATAAAAGGATAATGGAAAAACCAGGAAGCTTCTAATTTTGTCTTGATTTGGGTTCTGTATCTGTTCAAAATTTCAACTATTCATTTCTCAATATGCTGCCTGATATGGTCCATGTATAATCTAGCAATGTTCACGTTAAAAATAATTTACCATATACGAAACTATGATTCAATTTTTTTCAATTTATAACCAGGAAGAAAGAGCAACATGGAAAGTGCCTCAGCGCCATAAGTCTGAGGAAATAGCCAAATTGCATTGCATTCAACTCAAGGTAGCACAGAATTTCCTTGACGGTTGCACTTTTCGTCACTTCAAAGCTTGTTTTGCTATTATTGCAATATTACTATTCTTAAGTGCTAATTGGTATATGTGGTATGTATGTATGAATGTTGGTATGATATGTATGAAAAAATAGTTACTAAGTCAATTATGCAAGCTAAACTAGTTTAAACTAAAACTTGGTGATGTTTTGATATGAAGTACTGTCGCACAATTCCAGATTGGAACAAGAAATTTTTCTAATAAAAATTTTTTACAAACAATAAATGACTAAAATGCCAAACCATAATAAGAATAATGACAAAAAAGTAATGTTTTGTTTGAATTTGATCTTAAATAGCCGAGGGAGAAGTACGAACTAACTGCGGATCATATTTCAAGAACCACGATTGTTCGCAGATATAAAATCACTGCGGTATTTTTCAGTAAATAATAAAGCAGTTATAAATATTCTTCTCCAAATGAATTACCAGTATAATTTAACCAATACTCATTTAATTTGCCTGTTTTACAATTTTATCGTTTTCAGATTGCTCTAAAATATTTGAAAAAGTTAGCAATTTCAATACTCATTTAGCAATATAATTTAATATAATTTAATTCAGTTAGCAATATAATTTAACCAATACTCATTTAATTTGCCTGTTTTACAATTTTATCGTTTTCAGATTGCTCTAAAACATTTGAAAAAGTTAGCAATTTCAACTAAAAGTTATTTCAAAAAGATTTTATATAAAGAAAAATAAAATAAATATAAAAACTATTATAATTTTTTTGTTGAAGTTATTTGCATGTGGTTTTTCTCTTAAATAAATATAAATTTTTTCTAACAAAATCTATAATATACAATAATTAAATGCATATTGCGGCATGTATAACTATGAGCTATGGAGTTTGATATTTCAACATGGTCAACTGACTTTGTTGTTTTGAAGGCGTCTTTAAAGTAAGACTAACAGCTGCTCAAGCAAAATCAAATGCTTTTCTTGTTTTCTAAGGGACGAAGCGTGTGAATACCACAAACGGTGAATTGCCCTAGTTTCCTAGATGCCGAATCTGAGGGACAATGTTTTTCATCAATAACTTCGCAAAATGTTCCAATTGGCCTCTTTGTGGAGCTTGATGACAAAGAATTAAAGCAATTCCCAAACAACTTTTTCATAATAGTATTTCATATTGTCAGTCATTTCTACACGTCATATAGATAGATAGATTGTGGAAAAAATGATGGCAGCATTGGTCCAGATGGTGCGTCCCGAATTGGGAGGTGTGCTAGTCTGTACTATGACTTCCAAAAAACTATTGAGCTGAGTTTTTCATCTTTGATGAACTATTATTGCAAGGACTGTTCCCTTTCGATTCAAATTGGATAAGCAAACCGCTTACTTCAACTTTTTAATCAACACACTTTTTCCTCCTGATTCACTTAATTAGACGTATGTTTGCTCGAGTAAATAATGACTCTATGAAAATTATTCATTTATAAGAAAACACCAGTTTGACGTACTTTATTAAAAAATTGTATCACCAACTGCCTCCAGAAATAATGGGATGGATACGCATCGACAATTTTTTGGTTACTGTTTCGTGTATTCAAGGTAACATTTGGATGTTTTTCTCTTTTTTACTGGTTACTTTCGCTGATTTAGATTTTGACTCAGTTTCGTCTTTTACTGTCGCAGTTTTAATAAAATTAAAATTCGATTATCCAAGGTGGGAAAAAATCTTTTCTTCTCTTTCAAACAATAATGTTAACACAAACAAAAGTTGGCTGTCCTTGGCGAAAGAGAAGGCAAATGTCGCGAAAACTTTCATTGTACAAGCTTTTACAGAATATTTAGTAAACAAGAAACTTCAAAGCATTGATTTTGTTTTAAACTTTGGTCTTTTTTCTGTGTTGAATTTTAAGCAGTATCGATAACACTTTAAATTTTTTCAAATAGATTTCTCTTCGTACATTCTTTCTGGAAAACTTTTCTCAAATCCGCTATTCCTTAAATGTTTCAGATTTTGTTGTTCGCTTCTGCTTGTGACAGTTTTTTTCTGAGGAAAGCTTGGTTTCCTTCCATTTCTAATAGCATTTAATAAAATTGGCCAAAGTTTAATATGGATTAAAAAAACTGAAAAGTCTTTTTAATCACTAGAGGTGTTTAAGTTTTAGGAAAACAGATCAGCGCTGCTAAAGCCGCTAAGGTTGTTACTTCGAGTCATTCCACTTTTTATGGCTTTTTTTGTTCTCTGAATTTGAAAAAAAAAATAATACTAGCATCAAGATGTTGATAATTCAGAGGGAAGTCTAATCGTTAGTTTGTGTTTTATTGACGGTAACACGAGCGATTATTCAAATTGGCACATTTAAAAATCACGATTTTTTTCACAAAAATAGCTATGATTTACCTTTTAAAAGCCATAATGCCCACATCTCTGTTATTTTTTTTTCATAAAATGCTCTCATTTCATTTATATGGTACTAATTATTCAAAAGCAGCAAAAGACGAAGCGTAAAGGAAATCCATTTTGGAATGCTGTTGGCCATTTTTATGATTATTATAAAGATGTTTTTTCTAATCCTACTCAGTAAATCCACAACTTAATTGAACTAGCTTCACTCATAGGAAAGACTGTTAAAAAAAGATTTTTCTGCGTTTTTCTAAAAATAACTCAATTGCCTATTTACACTTCTACTCGGTAAGTTTCGAAAATCAGAATATATTCTATGGCGATATAGGAACGATTCGCACAAATTGGTCGTTTGTCAATGTCTTTATCCTTATTCATCAAATTCCACAAATTAACGGTAATGAATCTGGCTCATAGTGCAATAGGAATCGGTTTTAAAGCTACTTGCCCGTTCTTAAGCAGTAAAAATTTTGCTACACAATAAAAGGAATAATGGAAAAACCAGGAAGCTTCTAATTTTGTCTTGATTTGGGTTCTGCATCTGTTCAGAATTATAACTATTCATTTCTCAATATGCTGCCTGATATGGTCCATGTATAATCTAGCAATGTTCACGTTAAAAATAATTTACCATCTATGAAACTATGATTCAATTTTTTTCTATTTACAACCAGGAAGAAAGAGCAACATAAAAAAAGTGCCTCAGCGCCATAAGTCTGTGGAAATAGCCTAATTGCATTGCATTCAACTCAAGGTAGCACAGAATTTCCTTGATGGTTGCACTTTTCGTCACTTCAAAGCTTGCTTTGCTATTATTGCAATATTACTATTCGAGTCAAAGAATTTTCTGAAAATTAAGAAATCCACTGAAGTGCGCTGTATTCTCAGCGCAAAAGCCCTACATAATAATGCGCCAAAATTTTTTATGAAATGCGCTGAAATCCAAAGAATCTTCAAAAATTTCAGCTCATTTTTAAACTCTTTTCACGTTGCCTGAGTCTACTGAGCCTGCTCTACTGTTTGTTAGTTATCACAAAACAATCCACTGCGCCATTGCTTCCTGACTTTCTTCTTATTATTTTGATTTTGTATTAATTAACCGCATTGTAAGAGATGCGCTGAAAAGTGCTCAAATGCGCTGAAGATGTAAGAAAAGCGTTGAAATTTGAGCCAGTTTCTTGCATAATTTCAGCGCATTTCACCGTTTTGCAGTACATATTTTCCAAAAAGTTGAATATTGATGTTAATTCTAATTAAGAGAGATTTAAAGGGCAAAAACCCTGAATAATAATACGCTGAAATCCACCAAAACCGTGTAAGAAATGCGCTGAAAGCCGCTGAATTTTTGAGAGCGATCCACTGAAACTTTGTAGGAAAGGCGCTCAAAAAAGTTTTAAAATTTATGTTAGAAATGTGCTGAAAATCCGCAGAATTTATGTAAGAAACGTGCTCAAATTTCACTGAAACTTAAAAGTTCTCAAAATTTAAACACATTTCAGCGCTTTCAGTGGATTTCTTAGATAACTCTAACGCCTTCAGTAAATTTCTTATATTAAAATAAGCTGAAACAAACGTCGCTGACCTCTCGACTCCGGTAATATAGAAAAACAGAAACAAAAAGGGACTTGGCAGAGTTATTTGGCAGAGTGATTTTCATTTTCTCCAGACTTTCTCCATGTTTGTTGAAAAAAAAATCGAAAGAAACTTATCACTCAACTGAATTGCCACAATATGATATTTTTAAGGCTTAAATGAAAAGTGGGATCTAACCCCTCCAGCTTAGTGAGCACTAAAGTTTTACAATTTAACGCCCCCGGAACGCGTGCTATTTTTTACAGAGTAACGTTTTATATAACAACACACAATTTGCAATTGGGGAGCATAAGGAACAAAACTTTGGCGAAACAGAGAATATTGTTTGAAATTGAAAATTTTGATTGATTGATGGTGACCAATTGAGCTAAAAAATAATTTGAGTAGTTACTAGATGCTTGTATCCGGCCAGTACTCCTACGAATTTGATAGGGGACATTGTGATTAATTTCGTGGTCATAAAAAGCACATTGTGGTTTTTCATCATTTTGTGGGATCGGATCCAACATTGAGTAGCTTATTTTTATTTAAATATGCTTCCAAGTTATACTACCGTGGTACCAATTATGGCCCAAGGTCATCAATTTTGCGAACAATTAAAACTTACAAAGCCGAAAAATCATAGAAATAAAAAAAATTGATACAGAAGAAAAAAATTAGTGTGTCTGAAAAATCCCGTCTCGATATTCCTCTTTCAATTTTTTATGGGCTATTTTACGGACGATCATAATCTGAAAATATTCTCGTATGATTGGCAAATTGCTTAGCAAAAGCAGAAAGAAATTATTTTTTGGATCATATGGATTTTCATTAGCTAAATAGCGGAATTCAGCTTTCGATTGTTGACATGCACGATAGTATCTTTTGAAATAAAAATTAGAAGACAATGATAAACAAAACAATCCCTATGTGAAATAATGAGCTAGTCAAAAAACAAGGTAAGGTAACAAGGATGCTTGGCAAATTCTGCCCGCACATAATATTCCGACCCCGCTCATCCACGCTGTTCACTTAATTGTCTAACGAATGAGGAGGAGATAGAAAAATTTCAAAAATCCATATACCGTTCAAGAGAATGATGTAGAAGTCAGCATAATTGTTAGACCTTAACTACATAGTGAACTAATTACAATCGCGTCAGAGGGACGATGAGACCTGCCATTAACGAGATTAGGAGATATGACAAACAAAATAAAACAGCAACGCAAACATTCATTGAGGCCAAAACAGAGTATATATATTGTTTAAAACACATAAGGACAAAAGAAAAGAATCGTGAGAAAAACCTAAGCTAAAAAAAACCGGGCCCTATCTAGAAAACAGATGAGTCCTGCTCTTTTTGATACTAGGCTACAAGAAAACAAAAAGAGAAAGCAAGAATGGTCAAAGTTCATAAATACATGGAATAAAATCAAACCAAAAAATTCCAAAGTGAAGAGAACCATGAGATTAATGGATTACAAAAAAAGTTTAATCGCTCTATTTTGAGGCCACGTTACAAGTTGTTGAAGAGAAGAACAAAAAGCGCAAAAATTTCAAAAAAAAAACAAAAAATGTAAAACCATTAATTGTAGCACACATTTATTCTACACAATACCTGCTGTTTCACTAGAAGGAAACAATCAATAATGATTCGATCTGTCATTGACCAGAATAAGCTACAAGATGAAATAAATGAAGTTAATAAGGTGGCTATATTCAAAACTTCAGTGCAGTCATTAAAAAAATACATGTAGGCAAAACAAGACATCAAAAAAAATTAATAAAACCATTTGTCCAAACCGTAAAAACCCTACGTTTTCATCGGAAAACTTGAAATAGTTTGATTAGGACTGGATTAGATGTAGGAGAGACCTGTCTTTAATTGAAACTTGATATGAAATCGTATTTGTTTGCAATTGACTTGAATAACAAGAAATCGCAAAAACAGTCTTTTAAAAACATCCCACATACAGTCCGAATATTTTTTAAAATCAATTTAATCCTTTGTAAATTAGACTTTGTTATCGCTGCATAATACTTATAGGGAAATGACTATTCTGGCAAAAATATCTTATTTTAACAAACACTAAATGATGCATTTTTAATAAATATTGATTATTGTTAGCAGACAGCAAAAATATTCATACCAGAACACTCTCAGCAAAAGTGATATTAATTACAGCCCGTCATCTGTGTTTAAGGTTGGTTTCAGCAGATTTTAGTTCTATACTTGGACGAAGAGAACAAAAGAAGCGTTTTTGGTGTCATATTTATAATAGAAAGTTTGAACATTCAAAAATTTAGCCGGAGTGTTGGCCATAAAGTCAAATTTAACAGTTCAAACAACTCTCCTCTTTATTTAAAATTGGAACCAGTGTTTTTTATGTAAAGTTTAGCTTTTGTTAAAAATAATAAAATCATCTGTAGCAAAAGTGATGAAATTTTGAGCAAAAATTACTTAATATGTGAATAAAACAACGGAAACCGGTTGAATGTTCAAAAACCTTTAAACCTCAAGAATTCTTCAAAAAAACGATTTTGAAGAACCGTTCCTTTTAACACATTTTAACTTGCTAGTTTTTCTCAGTGTCACCACCTACTTTCTATGAGCAGGGCTTAGGGAGAAAACGCTGAAACTGCTCTGAAAATGCACTATTTTTTGTCGATATAGCTGAATTTCTCAATATTTCAATGCTCGATAACTCCTCGGAAACCACGAAATTCAACGAAGTTTTTAATTTGATATTCTATACGCTTGACGGGATTTCTAATGATACACCACTCACAACTCTGTACGATACAACTAAAATTTTCAGTTGAGCATATACACTCACACACACACACACTCACACACACACACACACACACACACACACAAAGGTGGGGTCGGGATGAGAAGTACATCGTCAAATGATATTTGCTCCAACTTCGGCAATATATGTTGTGCATGAATAGGACCTCCAATTTTGGAAGCCGATGGACACCTCTACTTTGAGGAAACAAGTGAGACCCAACTCCACAAAGAGATTGCTGATAATTTCAAATCACCGACCAGATAGAGAAATTGTTCCTCTGTCGACATTCAATCTAGTAAGATGCGTTTTATGAGGTTAGACACTTGTTTTATAATTTTTTTTTGTTTAAAAATTGAAAATAGAAGAAAAACTAGAAAACACTACATTTTTGAAACTGTTTCTCATTGCTTTTATTAATTGAGTACTATATTTTCAGCGGTGAAAAAATAGAAAGCTTTTTACAGCAATTTGTACAGCCATATCAAAAATGTACGATCATGTCAATTAGAATTTACGATCGAAAAAGTGGTTACAATTATCTTTCTCACAACTCATTTCTAATTAATAGCCAATACTTGATGCATTTTACGGATTTTGGTGGAAAAAAATATTCGTAATTTTCAAAAAACGCTTTAATCAAAAAAATAAGTAGTGTTATATGAAAAATAACAGACAAGAAAAGTTTCTAATAACATTACCTAGCTTTTAAGAACTATAGCCAACCGGGTTCCCGGTGTAGGTTATTTTCATATAGTTTTCTTCAAACTTATTTCATCAAATTTCCAAAATTAGTTGAAAACAATTTTGGTATCGAATCTAGAATCTTATATTAAGGTGAAAAACAAAACAACACTCTTTCGTATCTTCAATTTCGACGTTCTTTTATAAAGCAACACATAAGTCAACGTATAAGCATTGTAACGTACATAGCAACATGTTAGCGTTTAGACGGCAAGGTTTTTTTTGATGCTCTTTTACTGGTTTTTGTCTGATCTTATTGACGTCAGAATCGGTTCAGAATCGATCAACAATCGTCTAAAGAACCTAAAAATATTAAGCCGAAAACCACCCTAATCCGTACATATCGTGGTTATATTTACTTAAAATTAGGTTATACGAACTTTTTCCGAACATTATACGTAAATTGGAACGATTTCTATGAGTATTTAAATACTTGAATCTGATTGGTTAATATTCTCTTGTTTAGATTTATTTAGTTACTAACATCCTCTGGCCCAGAAGAAGATGCTGGGAGAACAGGTACTAATTTTACAAGCGGGCGAACGAGCGATCCGGAGGACGTGTGCAATACGGCGGAGCGTGCGACGCTGTCGGAACCGTAACGGAGTTCAGTGATCCGAGCAGTGGGGTAGTAACCCCTCGTGTTGGTCTCATCAACTATCCAAACCAAGTCACCGGTCTTAAGCTGATGCTCGGCAGGCGTCTGCCACTTGGAATGTCGGTTCAGCGCCGGTACGTATTCTTTGAACCAACAAGACCAAATAGCGATAGCGTAAGACTGCGCGCGGGCATAACGTTTACGGTGATCAAACTCATCTACGCCAATGATGGACGGGAGACTACTTGCTTGGTTACCGAGGAGAAAGTGATTAGGTGTTAATGCGCCTAGGTCGGACGGGTCGGCGCCTACGGGCGTTAACGGGCGTGAATTAAGTGCATGTTCGACCAGACAAAAAGTGGTACTTAAAACCTCATCTGTGAGGCGACGTGTTCCAAGGATTGTGTAAAGTACGCGCTTGAAACTACGTACTAGCCTCTCCCAGATGCCACCTTGGTGTGGCGCACTGGGCGGATTGAACCTCCACTTAATGCCTTTGTCTGCAAGTTCGACAGCGAGGTTAATGGTGTTCCACTTCTCGATATTCTAGCGTAGTTCTTTTTCCGCGCCAACAAAGTTGGTGCCATTGTCTGACCAAATAATGGCTGGTATACCTCGACGGGAGACGAACCGCTCCACTCCCATTACACACGAACTGGCGTCCATGGAAGGAACGATTTCAACATGAACGGCACGAGTAGTTAAGCATGTAAAGAGGAAACCCCACCTCTTCTCGGTAGTCCTACGTACAGTAACATACAGCGGGCCGAAGTAGTCAATCCCGGTGTTTGTGAAGGGAGGGGACTGGTATGCGAGTCTTTCTACTGGGAGGTCAGCCATTATTGGTTGGATAGTGGCAGCTCGGAACTTTCTGCACGTGACGCAGTTGGATTTAATTGAACGCAGTGGGGATCGTAACTTAAGGATGGTATAACGTTCCTGTACTTTAGCCCGCAGGTAGTCGATACCTTGATGATGATGTTTAACGTGGTTGTGCCTCAGGAACAACTTTACATATGCATGGCGTGCGTCGAGAACGATAGGATGTTTTACATCAAAGTCAACTTCGACCAACCGTTTGATGCGACCGGCCGATCGGATTAGACGATTTGGCCCAATAAAGGGAGAAAACGTAGCAATGCGGCTACTCCGTTTAACGGGTTTGTTTTCGAGGAGATCTTTTCTCTCTGCATTGAATGACTCCCCTTGCACAAGATACTGGAGATGACGCTCGGCTTCGTCAAGCTCCGTGGGGTCTATGATGCTACCATCGGCATTACGGTAACATTCGTGAGAAGGTAACAAGCGGAGTGCGTACGCTGTTATCCGTAGCAACTTCTGATAAGAACTGTACTTATCAAAGGGGATTAGTTGCGGGGGCGGTTCCTTAGTTGACTTGGTTACGGATGCGGCCAATGATGTATTGGTTTCGTGAGTTGCCTTAGTTACTATACCAAGTTTGATGTTTTTAACTATTTCGATGCTTGGTTCGAACGGGAATTCCTTGGTTCTTAAGAAATCATAGACCCCTCACCCAGCCACTTGATTGCAAAACCTCAGCGGACATACCACGAGTACCGGCATCTGCTGGATTATGGCTTGAGGAAACGTGGTTCCATTCGTCAACGCTAGTGTGTTCTAAAATCTCGCATACAAATGCAACAAATATTGGCTGCTTGCTTGTGGAATTGAGCCACTGCAAGACAGTAGTGCTTTCGGTCCACAAATAAACTTTGTTGACATGCACAGTAAGGGCTCGACAGATATCTTGTTTCAACCGAGCGGCCAGTAAAGCAGCTTGCAGCTCTAGCTTTGGAATTGTCATTACCTTCACAGGTGCTACGCGAGCTTTACCCAGGAAAAATGCAAGCTCTGTTTTTGGCCCAATAGAAGTGTTTACTTGAGCTCGGAGGAATGCAACAGCGCTGAATACCTCCTGGGTATCGCCAAACATGTGTAGTTCCAGGTGTTTAAAGTTTCCCGAAAATTAACTTCTCGGTATCGTGATTTCGGCAAGCTTGGGTAGTTCTACACTCTATTCGAGGAACCTTTCAACAGTGTCCTTTTGTAATTCTTCATCCCAGTGCTGCCCGCTGACACGCCAGATGTCCTTTAGTAACAATCGGGCACCAACAGTAAATGGTGCCACTAGGCCGATGGGATCAAATACCTTAGACACTAGGCTCAATACCAAGCGTTGTGTTAAAGACTTAGTTGCTGTACTGGAGGAACCCCGACTCACAACTAGAGTATCATTGTTGTGATCCCATTTCAACCCAAGCACGTGCGAAGAATCCTCCTTCGATGAGGCAATTACGTTTGGTTCGGTAGACTGAGGTGACCCATCAATTCGATCAGCCAGATTTGGTACATTGCTTAAAAACTTAGTAAGCTTGAACCCACCTAGATGGAGAGGATGCACCAACTCCTTCGATCTTTTGAGAGCTCTCTCAGGTGACTCCACCGAATCCAAATAATCGTCCATGTAGAAGTTTTCTAGGACGGCTTTGGTTGCTTCCGAGTACTGATTAACGTTGTCTCGGGCCGTGGGTTGCAGTGCATAGTTAGCACATGTGGGCGAATCTTTAGCTCCAATTATATGGCACGTGTATTGATACACTACAACATTTGTTGTGGGGTCCTCCCGCCACAAAAAACGCAATGATGGCTGGTCACAGTCAGGGACACCCACTTGGAAGAACATACCCTCGATATCTGCAGACACGGCGAATTGATGTTGACGGAACCTAAGTAGTACGTGGATTAGGTTTTGGAGCATGTCGGGGCCAGTGAGCAAAGATTTAATCAAAGAAGTACCATGGAACTTCGCTGCACCATTTAATACCCTACGCACTTTTCCCGGTTTTTTCGGGTTGATTACGGGATGATGTGATAGGTACCACTCTTTATTCGACCGCTGCTCGACCTTGTGAGCATCAGGGACTGTAATCAAGTAATCTTTTTCCAAGTCTTCACGGATGGTATTAGCATAATTTTCTTTCAATGATGTATCTCTCGAGAGCCGCTTTTCGAGAGACTTGAGTTGAACCAGTGATGAAAAGTAGTTATTCGGGAGCTGGATGTTGTCATCAGCCCATAACATACCGACATCGTATCTTTGGCCGTTATGGAAAGTTGTTGTTTCAAGTATTTCCTGCGCTCGAGCGTCCGCTGCGGATCGTGGGTCAACTTGCTTGAACGCGCCGTACGATTCCATATCATTCCAAGACTTAACCTGACAAGCTAATTCAAAATCCTGTTCAATTTTGGCTTTGAAACACGTCGAGACTAAACTTGAACTTGACGGGAGTGGGCCACTTAAAACCCAACCTATGGGCAAGCGGACAGCGAACGGTGAGCACTTTTCGTCGGCTGAAAAATACTCTAACGGACGGATGGCATGGTAGACATCCTGTCCAAGTATCATCTCAATTTATCCATAGCTATATCTTACTGGATCCAGAATTGCCAAATGTGGGTAAATTTCTTGCATGGACTTGACGTCAATGATGTCGGAACCTACATTTAATGTTTCCCTCACGTAGGGACGCACAGTGAATGCTTCGAAGTCTTGATCTTCATGAGGTGTCACAGTCAATTGAACCACCTTTGTGTCTATGAGATCTTCCGTGTTTATACCCTTGATGGTCAGTTTTAATGCGGTACCCTGCAAACCGAGTCTAGCTGCGAGACTATCGTACACCCAAGAGTTACTGCAAGCGGTATCACATAAAACCAACGCCGTAGTACTAGTACCAGAAGAATTAGTAAGTTTCAGTTCCGTGACCTGAAGGAGGCCTTTGACATCCGTCACGGAAGACAAAGTGGTCGTTTTGCTTGGTTGCTGTTGACCGGTAGATGGCCTACTAGTACCTGCGTTCGACTTCGAAGTTTTGACGTTTATCACGCGAACAAGAGAAACAGAGCTTTGCCTCAGCCACGACCTTGGCTCTCTGCGTGGGGGTCTTTTCTTTAAAGACACGGCATTCCCACAGCCAGTGGCTGCCTTTGCATACAATGCAACTAGAGACTGATGTTTACGGGGATCTCTGTTGCGGCTTAAGGTTACTCTTCTGTTGCGTATTTGCAGCAAATGCCTTTGAAGCAACTTTTGATCTTGTTACTGAGTTGTTGGTATCCTCATTCCTTGCTTTAGTTGCGGTATTCTTCACTAAATCGTGCGCTTCGGCCTTCTCTTTCAACCAATTGTTGAAATCAAGAAGAGTAGGTTTCACCCAATGCTTTTTGACCGTGAAGAGTGACCATGAATCCTTCATATTGGGTGTTAGCTTCTGTACGGCAGTGTTGAGATGTGCAGCACTATTTAAATCCGAATCGTATGACAGCGATTTAAATACCCCGACAAGACTTGAAATACACCCCGAGTAGTTAATGATGTTATCGCTATTGTGCATCTTCAGTGGTGGAAAGCTGTTGAGTTTAACCAAATTTGCACTTACGACCGCCTGTGTTTGGCAAAATTTACGTTCTAAGGTCCTCATTGCGTCTTTGTACATTGCGCCGCCGTAGGCGAACTCAGCTATAGCTGTTTTAGCTTTACCTGTTACGAGGGTCTTAAGGTATGTCAATTTTACATCATCAGTTAAGAATTGGGAGTCAATTGCGCTTTTAAATTGATCATACCATTCGTGCCACTGTAGGGGATCCCCATTGTATTGGGACAACTTCCATTCTGGTAGCGGGTCATTCCTCTTGCTAGTTAAGGCGTCAGTGAATGCCTTAATCAAACTTGCATTTTCAGATGCTGGCGCTGGAGGCGTGGGTTGCGGTGGGCCACCCCAGCACAATGGTATCGGAGCAGTATGCCCGTATGTTGGATGTATAACCGGCGTGACAAAAGGTGGCGCTATGTTAGTAGTTGTACTAAAGGGGTTAACAGGGATGCTACAGTTTGCTGCGTGGTTGCTATTATGACTTTGTAGTGCATTCAATTGCAAGATGGGATGGCTGATGGTGGGGTTAGCTGTGCTTGGGGGTAGTTTCGATTGAACGTTGTTGAAGATGGTTGCATTATTTTTCGCCTGGTTTACGTTTGGGAGAATATTCTGAGGAAAACGCCACAAATTTAAATCGGGTTACGGTTAAGGGGAAGTTTGGGTGCGGTAGGGCATTGTAACAGGCGGGCTTGAGGTGAATGGACAATGTTTTGTTGTGGAATGTTGGGGACGGGTAGGTATGTTGTTGCGCTCGCTGGAATGTGCGACGGAACCACAGGAGGCTGAGGATTATATAATTGTTGAGGCGGGAATACAGGAGGCGGTTTCATGAGTGGGTTTAGAAGTGGAGGTACACTATGCGAGGAATGGGCAATAGGGACTTGTGTTTGGTGTGGAATTTTACTTTGAGGTGGATTCTGTTGTTGCGGAACATGAGGCATCGACATATGTAATTGGCAAGGCACACTGGAGGTTTTTGGACCCAAGGATTGATTTACTTGTGGGTTGGTTGAAAGATCAGGTACAAAAATGGAGTTCGTTGGTGCCATAACGGGTGTTGGTGGCCGGGGAGGTTGCATAGGTGGCTGAAATGGTGGAAGTGCAACATTTTGTACGTCGACTGATACTTGGTTCACTTTACCACTGCTTGAGGGACTATGCGCCTGCTCGACTCTTTGATCACTGAGTGGTTGCTGCAGTTGAGCCTGGAGGTATTCCCGATACAACGCTTCTTGCTGAGCAACAGAAATTGCAACTCCTGGCCGTGTGTACTGAGAAAGCATTTCAAGGTGACTCAAGTTACCGGCAACATTATTTGTGTTTTCTGGAGGATTACTAGGGGCAGTATCTTGAACAGGAGGGTCAGCGGTTGCTGATCTAGGACGAGAAAAATTTAACTCACTTGCAGCAGTTAATGAATTACTGCTGGAAAAGAATTTACCCAATCCTGAACAAGGCTCTGACTTCTATCTGATCCCCTATCTTTAAGCAAATTCAGTTCACTTGAGTGGTGACTAAACAAAGAATGGTTATTCGTTAATTCAGCCTCATCTAATTTAGCTGCGGCAACACGGTGGCGGTGGTCTTCCTCTAATTCTTGAAGTGCCATCTGCTCCATCTGTATTTCAAGCTCCTTTTTTCTCATGGCAATTTCGTGTTTTTGCTTAGCGAGGCGCATGGCAGCTTGTTCTTGTTTCTCGGCCTCTTCGCGTTTTAGTTTTGCCATGAGAGAGTCATGTTTACGCTGGCTAGACATTGATGATGCTGTTCAACGTGAACTTCTCTTAGACTGCCCTTGAGGGTTAACGCCCTCACATACGGTGTCTCGGTGAGCAGCTGAGTCAATATAGCTTCTAGCCGCAAGCAAGAATTTATCATTGTTCTTAGTTACATCATCCAACCATTGCTCAAGGACAGGGTAAATTGAATCTGGGTTCTCCGCTTTACTGGCCAAGTCAAATAGTTCTTCATTCTTCTCCGCCAGTTTACTGAAGACATCCTTCAACTTAGAAACCAAGCGTTCAACTTTAACCCTCCTGTCTTGGCGATCTATGGCATCTGTGATGTCCTTATGGATCTTACATAACTCAGATTCTAGGTTAGATCTTGCATTAAAAAATTTTTTCAATTTCTTTTGCTGTTCGGCCATGATATTGAAATGGCTAATTTATCAATGTAGAGTAACTTTCAACCAAAAACGTGGAATGAGAGTTATACCGAACCCAAATTACAACGACTTGATAATCAAGACGTCGAAGAGCAGAAAAGAAGTTACCGAGTAATGAATTACTCGGCGAAAGTGAGTAACAAAAAGTAGAGAGGGCGTCTAACGTGCTTGAAAGCAAGGTGAGACTAAACAGGAGCAGAGGCAACCGGGGAAAGTGAACTGGGTGGAAGAAGCACGACGAAACGGGAAACGAAGCGGACGGGTCGGGAAGGACGGGCGAACGGCGCGCAACGCAACAGGGAACGGAATGGACTGGCGAAAACGCGGGTAGGAAAAGGGCGACGCAACGGACGGGACGGAAACGCTGAACGATCGACGCACGAAGAAACGGGAATCGAGATGGACAGAACGGAGGCGTTGGGCGAGTAGCGCGCAACGAAACGGAAAGGCGGGACGGAACGGGCGGGAGACGATTAAGCAGCGAGCGGGGAGATCGGGAACCACTATGCTAGCAGACCCCAGCAGTAAACTCAACCAAACAAACTAGCCGTAACTCCAGAACGAACTTAAGTCACATCCTAGGAAGGAGAAGAGATGCTACTGCAAGAGACAAACTAGCACAAATCATTGTGGGGCTTAACATATACAAATAACGAACTAACTTACGACAAAGCAGTAGTATACTAAATGGATGAAAAGAGCAAGAAATTTACTAGCCGTAACTCCAGAATAAACTTCAGTCACACCCTAGCAAAATTCAAACCTAAACAACTGATCAGCATACGAACAATATTAAACAAACTAGAGCAAAAACTAAGTAATATGCAGCACTTTTGTAGTCTATGAAAGCTGGAAAAGTTAAAAACAATCTAGCCGTAACTCCAGAATAAACTTAAGTCACACCCTAGAAGGCAAAAACCTAAACCAACTAACAATCATGCAGTTACACGCAAACATACAGCAGCAAAAATCAATATACTACAACAGGGGTGCTAGTAAATTAGTGAGTTGGAAAAGTCGTAGAACCAACTAGCCGTAACTCTAGAACAAACTTAAGTCACACCCTAGAAAGCAACAAGACCAAAGCAACTAACCAGCATACTAGCTCAATCAACATACTGCAACAAAAACACAACATACTTCATAATATATGACAACATATTACATCGAAGGAAAAATTAGGCGGAGAAAAACAATGCTGAACGCAAAAAAGCGTAATGATGGGATACGAAAACGGAAAACGGAATTTTGGGAGAGCGACGTTGATGGAAAAATACGGAAATCGTGAATGGCGAATTTAAGGAACGAAAAGGAAGCGCACGGTACCGTACGAAAACAAGATTCGAAATTAATATGACATAATTTTTTTGTGGGCAAGAGGTTGTGAATTTTTCTCACACCTTTTCTCTGTATTGAGTTTCACTCAATTAATGAACCTTCGATTGAAGATAATAATTTGAACGAATTTGTCAAAAATTTATGCTTTTGTCCACTTTTTTGAAATTTTGGTCAATTTTTTGCAAATCCTTGATTACGGAACGGTAATGTAGTAAAGTGAACGGTTTTATACCTGAAAGTATGGTTTATCCATATTCGGTATTGATTTTCTAAAATTTTTGATTTGCCTCAAAATTGACCAAAAATTTTCAAAATTGAACAATTTAGCATTATGTTTTCTCTATTTGCTCTATATCAGAGGTTTTTTTTTGATATACGAACCGACTTAATCCAGTTTTACAAATTTTCGACCTTTCGACCAAAAATTTTCAAATTCGATGGGGCTCCTCACCAATATTTTCTACAAAAGAATAGCTCAATTCCACTACCCACTGCAATATCGGAGAAAAAGCGGTTCATGGGTTGGGTGTTCTTGCCGTCTAAATTTTTATCAATTTACTGCAACTAAAAGGGTTTTCTAAAATTTGCCTTACAGTTTTTGCAGAAATCCGTGTTCAAGTTTGTCAGGGGCTGATGTTCTGAACCTTGGCTGACCTTCAATGTACCACACACTTTCAGCTCCTTTCTCATATTGAATTCAACTGTTAGAGTTTGGGCTTCTCTGAGTGTGCCCCCGTTGAACTCGGTAGTAGTATAAAATTCTGACTAGAACCTCAACGGGGGGGACGGACAATTACTGCAGCGTGGCAATCTACAACGGGGTGGGACATTTTGAGGTGGCCATCTACAACGGGGTGGGACATTTTGAAATTTTTTAAAATGCAGTAAAATGTCCCCCCTATTTTTGAGGTTTTAGTCAGATTTTTTGAAGATTTTATGGTGCTATTTTATTATTTCATTCGTCTTAATTTCTTTCGGCTATTTGAATTAGTTCATTTTGATTTGCAATTTTTGCTAATTTCCCGCCATATTGTGCAGCGCTAGACAAATTCGCTTTAGCTAGACCTTGTTTTACTACGTAAATTTAGTCACTTAGAAGCGCTATTGTTCGCCGCTGTAAATTTTAAGCGTGCATTTATCCGATTTAAGCAAAACCTAAACAGATTTTTAGCCAAAAATGTTCCGATTTTTCGGTTTTTTGTCCCCCCACTCGGTTTTTGCGGCAAGATCTTAGAAAAATTTGCCGACAGATCAAAAATTCAAAATTATGGGAACTAAACAAAGGGTTTGGGGGGAACCAGGAAAACCAGCTTATCAACATTTTGGGCTAAAAAAAACATTGATTATCTTTTTAAAACTATCTAGTTATTATAATAAGTTTGCTCATTTTAATCATTTTTATAGGTTATCAGTTCCCAGTTCACTTGATTCCGTATCTTGATATCATTCTTTAAATCCACCTCAAAATAGTTACTTGTCCGAAAGTGAACAAGCAGTCTAACAATCAAAGAAGACTATCATTCTTTAAATCTACCTGAAAATAGTTGCTTATCCGAAAGTGAGCAAGCAGTCTAACAGTCAAAAAAGAAGACTATCATTCTTTAAATCTACCTAAAAATAGTTACTTGTCCGAAAGTTAGCAAGCAGTCAAACTCAAAGAAATTGGCAAATTTCCTTTTTCAACCAGATTTCACAACAAAAAACTTTATCGGAGGGGACTTAGGACAGGGAAAATAATTGGTGGAAAGTGTTTGCTAAAGTTTGTCTCAATAATAAAGGGGTATTAATTCATAGGTTTAGACGTTGATATATTTAAAATATGAAATTAAAATTTGCCAATTTCAAAAAATCAATCAGTTCATCAACCAAATCAAATTTGCAGATAGTCATCATCATCATCATCATTATCATCCCTACGAAGTCCTATTAAAAATGTGAGTTCACTTTTTGGATGTTTTAATTACACCGCCAGCTTAGTAGATGCAAATCATTTGCACAAACAGATTACCATGCCATAGTTTTACATAATGGTTTACCATGTAATAACACATGCTCTGTTACTGGGGGGAGGGGGGGGCAAAATAGAATAGATCTGTGAAATTGCTCTCAAATAGAAGCAATTATTGTAAACGTGTGTTTTTTATGCAAAATGTTCGCTTGCCCGTTTTTGACTTTTCGAATGACTTTTACGCCCTTGACTTTTTGCGTTTTGGGTAATCTACAATTCTCTCTCACTCACAATTTCAAGCAGCTGAACTGAATTTAATAATAAAAGTCAAAGTCTTTTTTAAGTCTCCCGACGCCCTGACTCAAGCAGGCTGCAATTGATTAGATCTCCTACTAGTCAATAGAGAGCAATTTTTTCTATGTTTATTTTATTGAATTATTTCGAGAAAAGTATTGTTTCAGCTGGACGTTAATTGAAGAAACATAACAGAAGTAATGCCAACAACTGAGAACAAAAAAAGTAAGCAATAAAGCAATAAGATTATCCATTCCAATAAGGTGTTTTGCAGAAATTTGCTTTGAATGATAACGTACAAACTGTAGACATAGAACGAAAAACTACTGTTATACAAATCATAGAAAAAAGAAACTTGTCTAAAAAGACTGTAACAAAAAAAAATTTCACAACCTATTTAGAGTTTGTTCTCCGACCAATCAAAGAGTGCCTGAACAAAGGTTTTATTGATCTCAACCTATGTCACTGTGGGAAGTGTGAAGTTCCCGTAAAGTTCCAGGTAGAGGGCAGGGTTGTCGTTCAATTCAATAACGGAGAGCTTCTCATCTACCTTCGCAACAAGTAAGTAAGAATTTTTTTACAGGACCTGATTACGGGAAGGAACTATCTGCTCTATCCGGTTGTTTTTCTGCTTTTTAACTTATCATATCAATGAACCGGATAAAGGTAGGCGCTTTTGAAAAAAATTTGGGTCCTGCGAAATTTTATTTGACTCAAACATTGTTGAAGGGATCAGTAAATCACATACACAACTTTTTCTGGTTTCTCAAAAAAGCTTAACGACAAAAATTACAAAGTAAATGAACAGTTAAGCCAAGCCCGCGAACTTTTTTGTTTTATACGTTTCATTAAACAATGTACAAATCTTTTATTTTCGATGTGTCTTTTTTGTACTGAATTGTAACCTTTCTATTTAATTGAAACTAATCTCTATGTAAACTTCTGAAATGAGCTGAGAAAAGGCCAAAGTACCTATTGGGTAATCTGTTGGCAGTTTGTTTCGAGTCAAAATCAAAAATCCAAAATTCCAATGAAAGACTGTGAACTCTGGAGGTTGAGCTCGCCGTAGAAGTTCTGGTCGCGAACTTTTGAGATCGGCTTTGCAATATATTGAAGTGGAGATCAAGCAGCTTCTAGCAATCAAGCTAGTGGTTCGCGGCGCACGTTGAGGGAGTTTTGTTTTGGGGTGGAGGATTTTTGATTGAGACTTGAAATAACTGCTACTGGATTCTTGAGAGGAACTTTTTACTGCGAGAGTTGTTACTAGCTACAGGTTTGAATTACAGTTTGTGGAATACAAGAGGGACCGGACGTTCAGCATTACAACAAAAACTCTAAAAATTTGATATCAATTGGTGCTTACTTTTGTAAAGTTCTGTTCGCGGGCTTTTTAATGGTAAAAAACTTAGTTAGTCTGTGAACATGCATACACAAATCACTGAGTTTAATCTTCATCAGTTGATGAATTGTCTATAATGCGAGCTCTTGGTTTTTTCGCCGCTCCTTTTTTTGCGTTCTGCTTTCTCTTTTTGCTTTTCGGTGCTGGCAAAGTGACTTGATTCTCACTTGAAATACTTGCGTTATCGGACTCAATTGCTTGGTCCAAAATGAAACCATCGCAAGCTGGGTCTGTAGAAGACCCACTGTCCGATAACTCTGACATTTTGTCAAAATCTACCAAGTTTTCTTCTAATTCATCTTCACTATAATCACGTTGATAAAAACCTGGGTCTGGGGAGTTGAAACTTGAGTTGTGAATGGTGCTTGTTTGTGGAATGGTTGTTGTTGGTTGTTGCTTTGGCTGCTTATTTTTCTGCTGCTGGTTCTGTTTGCGCCTTTGCTGTGCATGCTGCGTGCTACCCTGCGCCTGCTGCGTGCTACCCTGCGCCTGCTGCGTGCTATCCTGCACCTGCTGCGAGCTACCCTGCGCCTGCTGCGTGCTACCCTGCGCCTGCTGCGTGCTACCCTGCGCCTGCTGCGTGCTATCCTGCACCTGCTGCGAGCTATCCTGCGCCTGCTGCGTGCTATCCTGCACCTGCTGCGAGCTATCCTGCGCCTGCTGCGAGCTATCCTGCGCCTGCTGCGAGCTATCCTGCGCCTGCTGCGAGCTATCCTGCGCCTGCTGCGAGCTATCCTGCGCCTGCTGCGAGCTATCCCGCGCCTGCTGCGAGCTATCCCGCGCCTGCTGCGAGCTATCCCGCGCCTGCTGCGTGCTTTCCTGCTCGTTTTGGCTTGCATCAAGAGAACCCCAATCCGGCTCATCTAGTATTGCTTTGTAAAACATGTCATCTCTCAATGAGTTGTATCCATAGGGCAACGTTGATACTTGGTCACTTAATATGAATCTTTTATCATCATAGCCCGACAATGATTTCTTGTTGACAACTATTGTGTGAAGCCTGTGGTTGCTAGAGGCTATTCGGGTGTTGAGAAGACGCACAACCTTGCCGCCCAAAAGAGTTTGCTTGTATAATTCATGGGTCATGCTGCGCCGTGCATCTTTTGTGACCCCTTTGGCTGACTGTTTGGTGCAACCTGAAAAAAAAAACTTGGTTTATTTCAAATTTATCCCGTTTTTTCATACCCCAAAAAAACTTGGTTTGCTAGAATGTTTTGCATATGCCTGTTGTTTTGATTACTTGTGTTTGTAGAGTGAAAGGGGGGGCTAGTGAAAAAGACTTGCCTTCAGCGAGCTTGATTGAATACAGCTTTGGCTTGAGTCCACAAAACTCAGCAATTGGCCGGCTTCCCATCTCGTCTTTGAATTTAAGAGTGACTCGTGCATTGTCCCTGCTGTATAGCGGGCGCTCAGGAGGGAAGTTTGAAAAATCAAATTGATCTGCAACCTGCTTTTTCTTCTGTATTTCTGCAAAGAAATCTCTTGAGCGCACTTCATACACGAAGGAGTCTGTGTCTGAATAAAGCAAATTGCAATCAAAGTTCTTCTTCATAACTTTGTAGTGAAACTCAAACATGAATTTCTTAGCCAAATCCAGTATACAAGCACCGACGATGGTTGGTTTGTCCCACAGTATTTCTGATTGTTGAAGGCATACAGTGACCAGATCTTCACTGATAATTTTTGATGACTGGTACTCGGGCTTGTCTGTCCATTTGAGTGTTTCTTCTTCAGTGCGCGTCAATTTCACTTTCACTCTGTTTCGTTTTCCCTCGCAAGTTTTTCCGAATGATGAGTTTACCATTAATTTGTAGAAATCTTCCTCAAACTTATTCTTTGCCTGCTTTCTTTTTTCGGTATTTAGTTTCATGTATGGCGCCAGCCACTTTTCTTGTTTGAATGATAACACCCGATGAAGCTTGGTTACTACCAATCCTAGTTCAACATAGAGTTTCAAGGTTTGGTAGTGCAGTGTATAATTTTGCTTATCGAAAAGCGTCTGGATGAGCTTTTTTACCTGCGGGGGTTTTTTAATTTGCATATCGGCCAACAAGTCGCTTTGGTATTCACTGAGCCAACATTCATCAATAGCTTCTTTTGTGGGTGCCAAAGGAAAGTCAGAGTGTAGATCATGTAGGCTGTCGGGATAGCTTAGGTCTACTTCAACTATGTATCCTACTGGGTCATCATCTGGTGTATTTAAAATTCGATGAAGAATTTCCTGAGCATTATCGTCGGTCCACTCACTCTTGTCGAACAGTTCAAAATCACATAGTGGCAGTGGGAATTTTTCCATGATTCCTCCGTATAGATTGTTAGCGTCTATCATAATGATGAACGAAGAAATGTTTTTTGGTTTGTAATCAGGAAGAAATTTGTTATTTGCGCGACAAAGACGCTTACTGTACACCGAGCTCACGCCTCCTCTTATAAGGTTCTCAACCATATCAAGGTGTTCCCTCTCAGTTAGAAGATGTAAATGGGGATTGCAAATTTTGAGCATTGCGTCGCCCGACAAATTTGATGCAGTGTAATACTGACAGCAATCCAGTCCGTAGGTGTCATAGCAAACTTGTCGAAAGCAAAGAACAACTGCGGCGAGTAGGAACACATCAGTTTTCAAGTACAAGTTGTAGTATTCACCAATAGTTTGACAGGAAAATAAATTGAATACCTGGAGCGCTCGCTTGTACTCATCTTCACTCACTGTGACTTCATATTGCTGTAAACTGTTGGTCCATTTGTCACGAGGGGGAAGCTGTGTCTCTTGAAGTTTTTCAAAACTGTCAACGTAGCAATAAGGGAACGAGCCTTTTTGTTTCAACAGGTTTACCGACGATGTGGGCCACTCTTGAAAATGTTGTTCAAGCAAGCTGAACTGATCCGGGGGCAGGTTCTGTACCAGTTTGTCAAGAGAAGCATTCATGAACTTGAAGGAGTCCAATAGTCTTATGTATTCATACTGGTTTGTCCAAACGCCCTTTTTGTTCTTTGTTGCTTTTATATGCACTCCAATTTGCAACGAGATGAATTTCTCACTTGTGCTTGGTACCACAGAAATTGTATTTTTCTCATTCGGGCTCTGTAGTGCAATTACTACGTGATGAAGGTCATAGTTTGTCAAATTGTGGGCAAACAGTGGAGTAAAATTTAGGTTTCTACGTTTTAAATTACACCGCGAGTGTGCCCATCCCAAAAATTTTCCTGTGAAGTGACAGTGATCTAGTACTGTGGGATCTTGTGGACTTGTATTCAATTCGTTTTCGCAAATCCAACACAAAGTAGCTTCTCTTTTTGGTATTGATGGTTCACCGGAAAAATTTTTGTATTGTTGTTTAACATCGTAAATGCTCTTGGCAATTTTCTCCAGCGACTTGACAAATTCAATCATGACATTCGGCCCACACTTCAGATCGAAAAAGAATGGTTTCGTTTCATTCAAGGCCACAAAAAGCAAAGCATAGCTGCATGGCTTGTGTTCTTCTAGCGCTCTAGTATTGCTCGAGCTTTGTGTGTTGCTGCTGCTGCTGCTGCTGCCAATAACGGGTTCAATTATAGACTCCAGATCAAAAAATCCGACTATAGGTGCAAACCAACGTGCTTGATTATTTTTAAATTCAAATTTTTGCTGTCCTGCTTTTGGCATTTTAATAATTGCTCGTGTGTTTTGGTGGCATATTTCTTCATGTCTCTCATGTCGTTCGATTGAAGTGCTAATATGAAAACAGTTTCGACACAAATGGTTGTCCAAACGCTGTTTTTTCTGAATGTACTGGTGAATTAGTCCTTTGATATTTGTGATCAGCACATAATGATGCATTGAACCATCACTTAGCAAGAGTAAGTCCGGGTTGAATTCGAAATTTTGGTTGTTTTATATGCGGAAAGGAATCAATTTTTTGTTTGAGTGCCGAAATACATTAACGCGTACCTGGTTTAGCTGTTCAAATTTTTTCAATTGGTGAAAGGCCATTGGCATCATGAATTCACCAATTGGTTGCTTTGCTCCGGGATTTTCTGGACCATACATTATTGGATTTGTTTTTTGTCTCCAGGAGGCGTTGTCCGGTATCAATTTGGGTCCAATTTTGTTGTGATATTGTGCAGTATAGCAGTATAGGAAACATTTTTCATCATGTCTGTTGCGAATGTTGAGCAAGTATTGACTTCTAGCCAAATCAGTTGGGAGAGCTAGATAGGAAGAGGCACTAATTGGTTTTGACTTGACAAATCGTAGTTCGACATTCTCAATTCTATCTACTGTCCAACCGCTCCCATGAGATGCGAAGTTGTTCAGTGAGAGGAGCATTTGCTCAATCATTCCAGCAAAGCATGATTTACTCAATCCGGTGAAGTCAACGCGCTGCATTTTTGAATTGATATATATCTGAATTGGATCGGGTTGGCTATCAACGGTTTCATCACCTGTTGGTTTTGTTAATTGCATCAATGCACTGAATTGAAGTTTTTGTGCGCTATTTTGCGTGTTCAGTTGAACAACATTTTCGATCTCGTCCTGTTTGCTCCGCATAAAACTTAGCAGATCTATTTCCTGTTCCCCCACTGGTATGTCGTAGGTTTTCAAAACACCACCGAAAGCTTGCTCGGACGGAAGAATTCCAGAACTTGGGTTGTTTTCCAGATCAACGTTCCATACTGGAAGTCCATGGTTTTTGTTCATATGCTCCATGTACTTGAGGTTGTCTACATAGAACTTGTTGCAGTAGAGACAGTAGCGGGGATGTTTTGAGTTGTGTTGCTGTATCATATGCGTTTCGAGTTCTATGACTTTTTCATGAGCAAACGCACATTCATCGCACACGAATCGGTTGGTTTGGACGTATTGTTTATGAACCGTTTGCATATGTCGTCTGAGGCTGCGCTTATCTGCGAGTTTTTTTTGACAAATTGTACACGTTTCAGCGTTCATTATGAACAGTGGAAAGAGAGAAGGAATAGGAACGCAAAAAAGGAAAATAAAATTACGAAAAGGAAATGAAAATAGTTTAAGTTTTTCAATCAAGTGACTTTCAGGTTAAGGCAAAAAGCAAATGTAAGATTTTTATTGTCGGGCAAGCTGTAATTTAAACTTGTTTCATCCAATCATAGTGCGCGTCTTTTTTGTTTACTTTTGCAACAGAAAGCTACTGCTCCGCAAACAGCAGTAGAGGGGGGACACACCGCGCAGACTGTTGTGTAAACAACACATAGATTTATATGCTGAACGGTTTTTCTACTTTTTGTTTGTTTAAAACAGGTGATATTGAGTTCGCAGTTTTACTTCTTATTTGTTTACCCTAATTTTGGTACGGTGTACGACTATCTGATAAAAAGTGTTTATTGATTGTTTACTTTGATTTCACTACAATCCAAGCTTTAGCTGGGTTTATTTCAACCCAGTCCACTTTCGCTTATTTGTTTAAAACATTGTTTCGCACACTTGTTTGTCCAATGTCTGAAATTTTCAGCATCGCTTAATTCTGTCTCACAATATTTGTCTAGTGCTAAGATGAATCTTTAGTTAAAGTTTAATTAAGAACTGGTTTCGAGATGTTAACAAAATTATCATGCTCAAACATTGTGAAAAGCAACAAATACAATATGTACAATGAGTTTAAAGAGTTTTGTTGTATTTTAGAGTCGAGATAACTTGATGACTTTCTTGACGGGGGCATAACATTGGCTCAATGGAGGTGTTTCATCGATGCTGACATCATCAGAAAAATTGTTGGCAAGCAACGGGAGGCTTTCCGGGGTTTTTCTTTCTTCACTTGGCGACTGATCAAAATTCCAAAAACCAGATATTTGCTCAACTTCTTCTAGTTGCCCCAATTGATTCTCCCAAATTTCAATGCAGTCATGATCGTAGTCTGCAAAAAGTTTTCTTGTTTGCTAAGCCAATTTTTTCACATCCTGCTTTTTTGTTTGAATGGGAGTAATACATCCATAATATCGATGAGCATATGGAGACTCTTCTTGTCTTGGTGATTTTTCTGGCGTTTTTGTAAGATGAAATAAATCGTTTTGTTTTGTGTATTCAAGTATTGGTTCAATGTAATTAACTGGAACAATAAAGCTGTTTTTTGTGTGCCATAATTCTGTCTTATCATCAAAGCTTTCCTTTACAAGGACAATATTTTTGAAGTTGTGACACATTCGCACAAGGGTTCGAGTGCCTCGCTCACTTGTCTTTGCAATTTCTAAATATTCAGCAGCCATATTGCAGGTGATGGATAAACAATTGAGATGTTTTTGTTCTGATTTTACGGATTTAAACGGTAACAAAGCACACAGTTTTCTTTGTAAGGAAAATTTTATAAAGACCTAGAACAGCACCGAGTCTAGAACCAATTCTAGTAACAAGAAAAATGAAAACTTGCTTTTATATGTTATGGAATGGAAAGGAAAAGCAGGATGAAAGCAAATTCAAGAAGAAAGTTAAGCAACAAAAGACTTGCAGTAATGTAATAATGTGTCAAAGAACTAAAGAATTTTCACAAAACTTATATTGAACAAAAAGAAAGAACAATGGCGGAAAGATTGAAAAAATTGTTGCAGACTGATTTGTTTATTTGACTTAATCATTTCATCATTATGCCGTCATGTCTATAAATAGAATTATGTCATAATGACCTAAGTTGAATTGGGTTGCTCTCTAGAAATATAAATAGACTCGAGGAGGCGAGCTAATTTATCCATTGCTAATGAAAACTTGTCAGTTTTTAGATTTAAAGGTCGGGACTTGTAAAACTGTTTTCTGCTGTGGCCTTTATAATGCTTGGCCAGGCGATGTTGCATTAGTGAATGGAAATTTTTAAATTGCCTTGGACAATTGTGACATTGAATGGGTCTTGATTCAGCAGGGTATATTTTTTCCGATCTTTTGAATTTCATATTTCGTATAAATGTCATAGCTAATATAAAGGAGTATAAATTTGTTTACACGCGTAGGGAGGGGGGATTTGTTTGTTCAGCTGTTATCTTGTCTAGACATGTTGGCGTGGGTTTTTAAATTGTTTACATTCCAACAAACAGTAATGCACTAGTCATTTATCATTTCAGATTACTTTGATACAGTTTGTCTCAATATATGCATCATTATGGGTAATGTTTTGTCTAAGGATGCTGAGTACAGCGACTTTCATTTGGATCTCCCACTCAATCAAAAACGGCTTGTTAGGGCTGCTGTTAAGACTTATCATACCACTGGCACCTATTTATCCTTGAAATTGTTCAAACGTGATAGTGAACAGGTCGACTGGGATTTCATTCAAAAAATTACACTTTCAGCGCGAGAGTTTCGTTTGCTATGTCAGAACATAGAAAAACTAGAACAAATGCTTGATCAACCAGTTGGGTTGATCGACTCACTTCTAAAACCGGATTCAACCGATGACTCGAAGCGTCCAGCAAAACGGGCCGGCAAAACACCAACTCAGCGCCAGAAGAAGATAACAAAACCATCTGTAACAGTCAATGAGGAATCGGAATAATTTCTATTATACCTTTTGCTTCCTGTCATTGTTTATGCTTTCATATTTAGTTTATTAGCTTTTTGTTTTTTGTTCATTATGGTTGAGGCGATGTATGAGAACAGTCCTGAATATTTCAAGAAATTTCAAAAACGTTTCAAGTACAATATTTGTGAGACGGAACCAAAATTTGAAAACACAACAATTGAAAATTATGCATATGGTTATCATTCATCTGCAACAGTTATCGAAGGTTGTACATTTGGCTCCAATCATTATCATGTTATGTATGAATTTGGTTCGCAAGATGATAACATATTCGATTCTCTTTATGTACCTGCGGTGATACCGTGTCTGGTTAACTGTTTCAAAATACTTATTCAGCCTACGCAAAAAGACTTTGTTAAACGTGGTGCAATAATTTCACGACTACATGTTGCTGTTGAATACCTTTCAAAATCAACTTCTTCGTCTTCAGTTACCAAGAACCAGAAACAGCTTCCAGCACCCTTGAGTGAGGCAACAGTGAAATCTATTAGTACTTTGACGGCCAACAAACGTTCTTCTACAGTCCCTGATGTAACTATGAAACGATTTTGCCAGCTTATGCTAGGTGAACACTCGTCAACTCTTTATCAGATAATGGATATTCTGCTTAGTGGCCACGGAAATTTTGTGAGAGAAACCTCAAACTCTTTCATAACCTTTCAATTTTGTAAAAATTGATATTCAAAAAATGGTGTTGTTGTTTCAAAATTAAATTAACTTTTACTTCATATGTTTTACAAAAGCTAGCAACTCTAATTCATTTACATCAGGTATAAATGGAAATTTCTCACTATAAAAATAATGAACAATATATATGCAAAATAAACCACAAAGCTGGGATTCTGAGGATTGCAGTGGAGACTGAATGTCTCTTCTATGTTCCATGATATCCATCATTATCTCCAAGTCTTTACACTGTTGTAAACGGTTGAAAATATCCTTGTAGGTAGTCAAGGGTAGAGCCAATGGATCCGCAAAATATATTATTGGGTATGCATATCGTTTAGCTAGCACTACCCAGTGGGTTCCAATAGAGTTGGATCGTGATGCATTAACAATAATAAATGTGTTGGTTTGCAAGTTCAGAGGATAATTATCAGCGGCATAAACCCCTCTGAATTTGAATTTGAGGTGTTTACACTTTTTCACTTGAAGATGAATTTGATCTTCTTCCATTAGTATGTGATCATGGGAAGAGCGTTTTTAGATGCGTTTCTTGCAGAGTCAATGTAGATCGTAGATGCTTTTTCCCCAAGAAAAAATATTTCAACGTTATGAGCTAACGCTGCATCGAACTTGAGTTCTAAAGACAATGATGAATTTGTGAGCTCTGGATGAATAAAGTCATGAGTTGCCTCTTGAGTGCTGGTCAGATCAAATACCATTATATAATGGTTTGCGAACTCACTCAGAGGTATTCCATGGCCATTTTCTACATAAGCTAATGCACTCATTGAATTGTAGTACAACCTCTTGTTGTTAGTTGTTGACATTGGAGTTCCAGCCGTTGCAAAACCATTTCGATAAATGGTTATCTCTCTTCAACCAAATTTTTGATAATGGAATGGATTAGCGGTGTTGGTACCGATGAATGCTGTACCAACGCATAATGCAACAATGACTCTTCTGATTGGCTCTTTAGTGAAAATATCCTCATGTTTCCAGCTTTGTTGGCCTGTTGTAGCCAAGAATGTTTTGGTAATTACTTCATTGTATCGGTAAATTGCCGGAGTTTTCAATAATGTCTTCTCAATTGCACCTACAACATTATCTGACACCGTCATCTTCCTGACAAATAAGTTAGCCTCATCTATTTTAACCTCGTAGTGTTTCGCTGCGTCTTCGCTGATGACGGCAAAGTCATCTTGGGATCTTCTCATTGAAATGCGTAACGTAACTCCACTAACCAAATGTTTCTCACATGAAAAGAAATCAACCGCCACCTTTCCATATAATGTTATGCGTGCGGATTGTCGCACTGTTCTTTTTCTTATATCTGATATTGCTGCTGGAATAGTGCCGGGGTTTTCTTCATACTCGTAACCCTGACATTTCAGCCAGGTTTTCTTTGCGTCTGTCCCATGAGAGAATTCAGTTTCTATGAAACTTTTGTGTGCATAGTGTCCATTAGCTGTTGAAATTTTGATACCATTTGCAGAAACAGTACAGTCGGCAAAAAGTGAATGAAGGATATTATTAGCAAAATATGGAAGATCACTGGCATTAGCGTCACCAGCTGTGAAGCGCAAATCCGTTCCATCTGTTTGAAGTATTCGACACTTGATCTCCAGGTAAATTTTTTGTAAGTCAATAAAATTGTTGCGATCACCAACAACTTCAAATTCCAATGATGATCCTGACGGCGAATAAAGCGGTCCTGTTTTTTGCTCGAATGATTGATCAAATGTTACCAGCAAAGGTGGTTTTTCAAATAAGTCTAGAGAACTGTGAGTAGCTTCAGATGGTATCACAATATTAGATCGCATTTTTCACTCGCGAGAAAAAATCCAGACGACTCCTTTTTGGACGGGGTTTTCGAGAAATGATTCTTCTGGTTGAGATTTTTCGTTTTTGGTTTGAACGAGGTCTCGTGTATTGTCGTCTTTTTCGTCTACTTATTTTACGACCTGATGCAATACGTGATTGAAGAGATCCACCTATTTGTTTGCAAGCTGTTTTGGCTACTGTACTTTTCAGTGCTTGTTTTGCTGACTTTCTTTTGGTTGCAACTTCTACTAACTCCGGTGCTCCTTGAACCAATAAATCACGACCAATCTTTTTTGCTGCGGGCCAGAGAAATTTGCGTGCTAATGGCAGAGCAACTCTTCCAATACCTGCAGCAAGCGCTCCAAAACCACTGCCTCTTTGTCTGTAATGTCCAGAAAAATGCGGCATTGATTGAGATGCTTGATTGTTGTAGTATGCCTCCATATTAAATAATTTTTTGAAATTTTAAACTGACTATAACTTTTCCGGTTCCAGTAAAAGGAATTAGTTTTCCAGTTTCGTTTCTCAACTCTACCTGTATGTTCTGAATGTTGTTTGATAATATTGGCTTGTAATCCAAATTTGTGTAGGACTTGTGGTGTATGGGTGTCACTGTGTTTATGCTACCGTTTCTCAAACGTCTTTCAGACTCAATGATTTTTATTACTGGAGCTCTCACATCACCAACGTTCTGATGTTCAATTATATCAATGTATACAAATATTAACTGTGATCCGCAAGAGATATAAACTGAAAATTCTCCAACATGTCTGTTCAAAGAGTTGCCTGCTTTTTCTGACTTGTAACCAATGTGAATAAAACCATGATTCGAAATATCTCTTATTCCTTTAAAACCAAGAATACTGGGTACTTCTTCATCTTCAAATGACAAACCTTCGTTAGGTCCAAATTTCAAAACTAACTTTTGCGTTACAGTGTCAAAATCATAGTCAAAGTTTTTCAATTGAGCGATTCGAAAAATTTCTTTCAGAAGCTCTTCTGAACTGTTGTATATACCTTTGCGAATTCTTCGAAGTTGTCCGGTTCGGTTATGTGAAGCATCAAGTTCAGCGCCAGAACTGACATACGCAACTATTTCGGCTGAGTTTACATTATTGATATTTGAGGGAAATGATATTGAAGCAAGGGCAACTTGCCAATCTCCATCTAACTGTAATGGTTGAGCGAGTTGATTTCGAAACTTGGCCATAGTATTACTGGTAAAAATTCCCATTGATGCATTCGAGATCAAATCAATAGTAAATTCTCTATGAATACTCATGTTTAATCTTTGACAGGAAGAACGTTCACTTGGACTAATTCTGGTTCATAAAATTTACCTTCAATTATAACGTTGTTTGCGTCTATAAGGTTGTATGTTGGTGGACTAAGGGTAGCAACCTTGAATACTGTGAAGACTTCGTCTGTGTAATTTTGTTTATAACCTTTCCTAAATATTTCGTCTGGCTTTGCAATCCGAACCAGGTCTCCTTCTTCGTATTTTGGCTTGTACTTTTTTGTGCTAATTGCTAGGGATATTAGAAACGGTTCATGTTTTTTGAAAGTTTTATTAGGTGCCAGTTGGGTAACACGATTAACACGAGTGTTTATAGTATTTACAAACTGGGGCAATTGCTTAATATAAGTCCAAGTCCAATTTTCCTCCAGGTATTTGTGAATAATGTTTTTGAGCGATCGAATATTCCTCTCAGCAAATGCCGACTTGGTTTCGTTTTCGGTTGTATATAAATGAATCTCCTTCTTTTCACAAAATTTTTTGAATTCACCTTTAAACTCGGATCCCTTGTCTGTCCAAACCCTTTCTGGTTTTTTCTGTTCGATCATTTTTTTGAACGCTTCAACAACGTCTTTTGCATATAAAGCCTTCATTGGTTGCACTCTAAGGTATCGCGATAAAACATCAACAGCCACCAGTAAATATTTGACTCCATTGTTGTGTTGGGCAATTTTATCCATATACGCCACATCGACAGACCAGATTTCGTTTATTCTGTATGCAACAGCTTTTAGTCTCGGAAAAGTTTTTCTGAATTGTCTGTATTTTGTGTATGGAGCTTTCGACTGAAGGTATTGAACCACTTTGGATCTTGGTAAACCACTGGCTTTCTTCAAGTTAGCAATGCTACCAAAAGCTGCACTACCTTTTGTGTAAAATTTGTTCAATTGTTTAACGTGAGAGGAAGTAATTTGTCCACAAGCTAGACGGTTGGATTTCGTCTTTTGCATCTTCAAAGCTTCCTTCATCGTCGCCAAAAGCTTTTGATTCTTCTGTTCTCGAGACTCCTGATTCTTCGTTTTCTGGTTCATCCTCAAACAACTGTATCTTTTCGTTTAGTGATAAGGCAAGAAATTTTTTTGCGTTTGTATTACAAGTTAATTGTGAACTGATATCTGGAAAGGTCAGGACTTTGTAATGTTCAAGTGAAAGTTTAGAGGTTGTTTGTTGTAGATCGTAAAGAAAATCTGCGACAAGAATTCCCGTGCTTGACTTATTAACCACTAGTCTTGATGTCTGATCCAGCGATAGAGATTCTGACTCTAATATTTTTTCCAATATTATGCTCGCTTTTTCAAACTTTTTTCTGTCAAGGTGTTTAATATCTCTCAAAACACGCTCCCTGGAAAATTTTGTATCAGTTTTGTCATCTCTAGTCTCATTCAACTCATCTTTGACATTCTCCAAAATATTATCGGTCTGCTGTTGCGTGTCTTGTTGCGTGGTAGAAGGTGCTGGTAGAGACTTGCTTCTTTGCAAGAGTGATATTTGTTTTGCTTTCTCTCGGACATTTTTATTGTTGAGAAGTTGAGTAATTTGAGGTTGTTCATTCGCATACATTTGACGAGGAATTAGCACAAACTCTTCAGTGTGCATTTGGCTCCAGAAAAGCAATACAAGGTAACGCAATCAGTTTAATTAGACGGATTCCAGAATCTGATCGAAAAATTTTGATTCTCTCACTTTTTTCAACTCTCCTGTCTGCAAGTTTACGTAGTGGTTTCTCGAATTTTTTTAATTCAACTTTATTGATCGGTACAACTCCAGAGAGTACGTTCATCACACAGTCACTCAAGAACCAAATGAAATCGCCCTGATGTAATATTCCTATTTGAGCTGTGTTCTCATTCCTCTTATTTACCCATTGCTTGAGCATAAGCAAATGTTTCTTTTTCATTTGTAATTGTTGTAATGACTGCTTCAGGGGACGAAATGTAAAAAATAGAAGGATCCGGTCCAATTAGTTGCGATGAAAAACGTAAACCCTGGCTAGTTTTTGGGTCGAGATCAATCATCAAATGTCGAAAGGGCTCCGCAGTTGCTAGTTTGTATGCTTCTTTTATCAGTTGGAGACAATTCAACTGTTTTCCAAGATATTCAATTTGTTGAATGTCACGAAGCGACTTGAATAATATTATGTGTGTTGTATTCAGATCAATGGTTCTGGACCATTTGCTTTGATGGAACAAATTATGCTTGACGTATATAACATGTAATTTGCGATGACGTCCTGAGGTAGCTATTTTTACAAATTCTTTATCGTTGAAGATTTCTTCACATGAATCGTCATAGATAAGCAGACAATGCGATAGTTTTTTTTTCGTTATATCAAAGCCTGAGTATTTTAGAAACTCAATCCCTGGTATAACTCGTTGCATATCTTTGAAAAGGGGTTGGAACTCTTTGTAAAAATAATAAATTTTTTCGAAACGTGGATAAAAGGTCGAACCTTTTAGCATTCGAAACAAGAGTTCTGTTTTACCACAACCACTTGGTCCTACAATTGACATGAATACCCTGTCATGTGTAAGAATAACTTTGTTCATAGTTTAGGATTAGGTAAAATGTAACCAACTAAACTCGATAAGAGAGCAATCCAAATTGATTTCTCTTCACAGCTTTCTGATAATAGAAAGAGCATAGAGAAGCAAAGAATGATCATTAAGACAATGATACTCACTTGAACAAAAAATATTACTTCGGACCTTGGCACTGTTGAGTTTGAACAACAACGCCATGCGGGCCTCTCCTTGTTGTTTAAATCGAAGACTAAATTACTGATACCGGCGTCAGCCTCGTCTCTTTGATTCATTGGAGAAAAATAATTAAGTGAAAAGTGAATTGAAACAAGGATGATATAAAATGTTAATTCTTTGAATTATTCACTGGGCAACTGTTTCATGTACCAGAACTCAAATAAATTGAAACCTTTAATATGACTTTTTATCTCTAGTTTATAACAAACGGTTGATGAGTCATTTTCCTCGAACGATGGTTGATTGAAGACTTTTTCAACTTCGGGGTGCTCCAAGACATATAACCGCAACTCATTCGGCATCTCATTAAGTGATAGCTCACGTTCTGGTGGTGTTTTTTTTTCAATCTAAATTGAGTAACTTTTTTGTCCGCCCATTGCTTCCAACGTGGGATTCGCTGCTCTTTGGGGGACTGTATAAGCTTCTCGTTTGTTTTGTTCATAGCCATAATTGAACTGATTCCGATGTTCTCGAGCTCTCTGTTTATTTTTTACGTACAGTTGGAAGTGATAGAAATTATCTATCACGGGCAGGAAAGCCCTAAAGCTGTCTAGCTCGTCGGGAGAAAGAGTAATGGTTGCAAAATAACGTTTTGCTGCTGCGCTATAAAGCGGGTTGTAACGCGGTTGTTGTGCTGTGTTTGGCTTATTGTTGAGATAGTTCGCTCGGTTCTGTTGATCACTTGAAAAATTATTCTGTATTAGTGGAGAGGAATCCTGAACTCTATTGAATATTACAATCGGTTGATCGTCAAGTGGAGTCAAGCAAGTGAATATCTTCAAGTTGTCTGACAGATAAGTTGTTAAAGTTGCCGTGTCTTCTCTGTGCATCACTTTGTGTCCACTGTGAGAATATTCTTGCTTTACGTTCCGCGCAGTGATTTGATAATTGATCGTTTGTGGAACGAAAGTTTGAATGAAGATAACAGGAGGGAACTTGTTCTTCTGATATTATCTCTGAGATTCGGGGACAATTTAGATCCTCCAGATTATAAACAGTTTTTTGTAAAAGCTTACTGAGGAGCTCACACTTTTCAATGCCTTTGGCAAAAAAAATTTTCCTTGTGAATCGGAAACTGAAACTCAGACAGATTGTTTTCAAATCACAGTAAGGTATATCACCTTCGTCCCAATCAAGACCGTGTAGGTTATTGGTCAACCAAATAACAGTTTGTCTATCGTGTGCGGGTAAATCAGTGAATTTAAGGGGCGGTTTGAAAAATATTGTATCGTTATAACTGGAACACAAACTGAGTTCTTTTATAATGAATCCAAGTGACTTGAGTTTGAAACCTTCGAGATCGAGGACAATAATATTTGTGGTTTTGCTGCCAAAATTTTCTAGCATTCCAATTCACGAAACAATTGTGAATGAAAAATTTTCACTGATAGAATGAATAAAATTCCTGTCAAGTGTCCAAAAAGACAATTGTTTACTGGTGAGTAACGGAAAGCGTAAACATATCCAGGGCCTTTGTTTCTGCAATCTTTTATAAATCCAGCGGCGTCATGCAATGCAGCATGAAGCCGTAGCACTTTGCTCCGTTTCAATAAAGGATCTAGTCTTGAATTATCAATTCCAATGAAACCACCATAGGGTCTAAATTTAAGTGCAATTTCTCCGTCAACTTCTGGATCTAACAGAGAACAAGCAGATACGAAATATAACTGTCGATAAGATATGTGTGTATAATTTATGTTACCTCTCAGTGATAAAACTTTCTCATGAATGAGCTTGATGTCTTTTGTTCCTATTGTGTTCATTATTTACTGTTTACTGAACGTGAGCGTTTAGAGTTTTTGTTTATAAATCTTTCAATTCTGATTGGTTGTCAACTTGAATAATAAACCAAGCACTCTGATTGGTCAATTATTTTTGGAAAATTTTGTGACTCTGAACATGTTTGGACATGATCTGATGACTCTCTAAATAATATATCATTAGTCATTTTATACATCTACTAACAGGTGAGTTGTTTTACTGTTGTTTTCACCAATTTATGTATGCATTTATGGACATAAGTGATTATGACCATAATTGTGTACATACTTAGGTAAAAACTTGTTTTCTTGTACAACTCTGGGTTTTTTATCATTGTGTACGTATGTATGTATATGTATGTATGTATGTTTGTATGTATGTATGTATGTATGTATGTATGTATGTATGTATGTATGTATGTATGTATGTATGTATGTATGTATGTATGTATGTATGTATGTATGTATGTATGTATCTATGTATGTATGTATGTATCTATGTATATATGTATGTATGTATGTATGTATGTATGTATGTATGTATGTATGTATGTATGTATGTATGTATGTATCTATGTATGTATGTATGTATGTATGTATGTATGTATGTATGTATGTATGTATGTATGTATGTATGTATGTATGTATGTATGTATGTATGTATGTATGTATGTATGTATGTATGTATGTATGTATGTATGTATGTATGTATGTATGTATGTATGTATGTATTTATGTATGTATGTATGTATGCATGCATGTGTGTATTTATACATACATCCATACATACATATATAGATACTCACATACACACACATGCATACATATACATACATAAATACATTCATACATGCATACTACAATACACACAAACATTCATACATACATACATACCTACATACATACATACATATATACATACATACATATATACATATAAACAATACATATATACATGCATATACATAAATACATATATACATACATACATATATACATATACACAATACATATATACATGCATATACATAAATACATATACATAATACATACATACATACATACATACATATATATATATATATATATATATACATATATACACAATACAAATATACATGCATATACATATATACATATACGTAATACGTACATACATACATACCTACATACATACACATATATACATACATACATATATATATACATATACATATATACATATACACAATACATATATACATGCGTATACATAAATACATATACATAATACATACATACATACATACATACATATATATATACATATATACACAATACAAATATACATGCATATACATATATACATATACGTAATACGTACATACATACATACCTACATACATACATACATATATACATACATACATATATATATACATATACATATATACATATACACAATACATATATACATGCGTATACATAAATACATATACATAATACATACATACATATATACATACATACATATACATGTATACATATATATACATGTATGTGTGTATTGTGTATATGTATTTATATATGTAAAATAGGGGGACATTTTACTACATTTTAAAAAATTCCAATTGTCCCACCCCGTTGTAGATGGCCACCCCGCAGAAATTTCAAAATGTCCCACCCCGTTGTAGATTGCCACGCTGCAGTAATTGTCCGTCCCCCCCCCCCCCCCCCCCGTTGAGGTTCTAGTCAGAATTTTATACTACTCTCGGTCCAGGCATTACGTGATCAATTTCATCGGCCATTTGTGTCGCCTGACCATTTGTTCTGGGAGACGTTTTTTTGCGGTGTGTCTACGGTCGAGTTACTGCCCATATCAGATGCACCAAAACCAGGCAGAAACGCACTTATCAGTGGGAAGACGTTATTCTGGTAGTCAAGTTCGTGTTGGTTTAATTGTGAATATTCTGAAATGTCCCTATTAACTTCCACAATAAACGATCCGTTACATGTGGGACAAATTAATGTATCTGGACTGATTGTTTTGACCCACATCGATACAACACCCATAACATGGAGACCAACAACTAAAGGTCCCTCGTATGTGGGGAGCGTCACCAATATTAAGGTGTAAAACAAAACAACACTCTTTCGTATCTTCAATTTCGACGTTCTTTTATAAAGCAACACATAAGACAACGTATAAGCATTGTAACGTACATAGCAACAAGGGAGCGTTTAGACGGCAAGGTTTTTTCTGATGCTCTTTTACTGGTTTTTGTCTGATGTTATTGACGTCAGAATCGGTTCAGAATCGATCAACAATCGTCTAAAGAACCTACAAATATTAAGCCGAAAACCACCCTAATCCTTACATATCGTGGTTATATTTACTTAAAATTAGGTTATACGAACTTTTTCCGAACATTATACGTAAATTGGAACGATTTCTATGCGTATTTAAATACTTGAATCTGATTGGTTAGTATTCTCTCGCTTAGATTTATTTAGTTACTAACATCTTAAAATAACTATCATGGTGGTTTCAGGAAATTTCATTGCTGTATTGTCTTTAGAAATATATACAAATAACAACTAAAATCTTTCCAATGTGTTTCCAGTCTGAAATAGTACCGTTCTTTGATTTTTTTCACTGTAAATTAGGATAGGCTTACCAAAAATTGGTCTAGTTAGAGCCAACATTGGGTGAACATCGACTCCTTTAAACCGCGCAATGGTTTACTATATAAGCTGTGACTGTATTTTGATTGCTGTGTCTTGTCTTTTGGCTTCAGGAATTTTGATTGTTGTGTTGCCCTTAGAAATATGTACAAATAACAAAACATTTTACCACCTCAATTTTGCCATTGTATTTCCAGTCTTTTAAACCAACGTTCGTTGTTTTTCTCTCTGTAAAATAGGATGCTGTAAAATGTTGTAATTGTGGCCAACATTAGTTGGAACAGTAAAGACTAATAACGATCAAGAATCAAGTCATTGTCAGTTCGACAGCCAATGGTTCTCCGTAGTAGTTTCCTAAAATTCGAATACCTATAACAAATTGTCACTTTGTTAGGTTGTGTACAGTTCGATTGCTGTTTTTACTAAATATTAGTAAACATATCTCAATCAGTAGCTCGATATAACTTTACATACATACAAATAGAAAAATAAACTAAAGGAGATAAACAATAAATTTTTCCTAATAAACAACTTTATGTGCGCTAATTGCTGATTGGTTGATGGTGTAACTCAATATTTAAGTGTCATGAAGCTCAAATAACTGCATCAGACAGCTGGTGCACTGATGACTCCCACATAGCAATAAAGGTCCAATTTATGAGATATTGATCCAATAACATATGACTTAAAAATCGGCAATAGAGAACAATTCTCTATTCTATAAACAGATGAAACGCAGAAAAACGCCATTTAAGTGCTATCAGCCACACCACCGCAT
>NC_134470.1:50455018-50535018 GCF_964194025.1 Convolutriloba macropyga | reverse complement strand
AACTCATACACACTGCAACAAGATTGTGATACCTCTGACTGTGGAGGTATGTATATGAGCCATGAATACGCTTTAGGATATCTGAATTGGATTCGAGGCGCAAATCCAATGTTTCACTAAATTTTGGGATTACCACTTTTTGTTTTACTTTACAATAGAGCTACAAATATAGTCTTAATCTGACGACGTGGAAATCCTCCTCAAATCCAGATAGGATTCTTCTGACTGCAAAACTAAGAAGATTGAGAACAACTGAATTAAGTGAGATAAGTTAAGCGGATGAAATATTAACAAAAGTGGGAGATGTGAACAAACTGAAAAGTTGACTTATTAGTCGGCGGCAAACTTAACTTAAGTGAAATATGACTTTTACTAAGACAAGGGCAAACTTAATATAATTTAGTACAAATCAACAGAATATGAACTGAATATGGTACAACCGTACCACATATCTTCGGCTCCAACAAATTTTAAACTGCACAAGTGTAAAATTTAGGATATTAATAACATATGTACTGGTTATTATACATAGTAGATAATTGGGACCAATAGCAAGCCAACAGATAAACGCAGTAGAGGTGACGAACTTATGCAAGGTAAAATAATTTATCGTAAACTCGTTACCTTTACGTTCAACCGTATACATAAAACACAAATTAATGCGCAATTGAGGTGCGAATCCAATAAGTTTAATGATCAAGGTTGACTGCACTGAAAACAAAATTTAATTTAACATCTGCAAATTAAACACGTTCACAAATAAATACTGACAATTAACAGAAAAGTTTGCGCAATAGTGGCACAAATGCAAATCTAGATTAAACAACGGACAATTGAATGAACAATTTAAACTAAAATTTAATGAATGCAATAAATTATTTAGTTTTTAATGATAGTTTTACGCAGTTTTAAATTTGACTCTCGGCGTCAAAGACGCTCATGCTAATTTCCCTTGCATAATCGTCATAATCGTAGTCTTCCGGGGACCATGTACCAACTGGTGGAGGTGCGGGAGGACTGACGACATGCAGCTCGAAATACGTTTCAGGTGAGGGTGGTTGAAGCGCCTCTTCTTGAATTACCGTCTCGATGACGGGGTTGGTAGTTTTGTGTCGTTTTGGCGCAGGAGCAGAGTCTTCGCTAACCGAACATATTGAACTTTCAATGCCAAAATAGTCCAGAGATTTTCGGTTTCTTTTCGATTTTGACGTGGAATGCGAGGCAGTATACGAGGTGACCGATGGCGCAGCAACTGATGAGGCATTGGACGTATTCAAAGTGGTCGAGGATTGCCGCGATAGATTTCTTCCCGTTTGGTGCTTTTTGGGTTTACGAGAAACATGGCCTTAGAAATGTTGCTGTTAGCAGACGAGACTCCTGAAGCAGCATCGGACTGGGTGGGTCTGTGTCGAATTTGGATATCCCCCCCGATATTTGTTCATGAGGTCTTTAGTATGCTGGGCTATCTTTTCTTCGGTTGTCATTTCATACGGGACGGGGACGTCGCTGGGCGTACTGCCTAAGGTCAGTGATCCGCTCGGCACGGGTTCCGAACTTGGCTATGTTTTTATTTCTGACCCTGACTTCAGGGACTCCGGATTCCTTAATTACAGTTGTCGTGGGCGAGGTTCTCACGACAGTACTACCCGGGGCCAATGTTTACCAGAGTCCTCGGAGGTCCCTCTTTGATCGTTTGGACACTGCGAGCTAGCTTGATGTCTAACGATTTTTCTGACCGGGGTATCGGGTTGTTCAATTTGGGGTGCATAATAAATTGGGATACGGATTTATTTTTGTCTCCATTATACCCGCGTCCTGCAATCACCTGGGCTTTTTGCATCGCCTCTTCTATCAAAATATTGCTGCAATCATGGGTCACCCATCGGTTGTCGTCGAGGTAGTCCTCCACGGGAATAGTGTCTGCGTCTAAATAGTGTTGGAGAATGTTTTCATATGATAAATTTGGTTTTGTGCTAATATTACTTAGTGGTGTGTTTGATTTCTTTCCAAAATGAGCTTGGAAAAGTGTTACATTTGTTGCATTTGTTTGCATATACGTAATTGATATACTATTGACTTTATTGCTTCTTTAATTGTGAATGTGTTATTTCTATTATCTAATTTGATGCAGCTTAGACTTCTTTTTATTGATTGTATCAAACGCTCTACTAATCCAATAGCTCTGTGGTCATTAGCAGGGGCAGTGATTATGTTTATATTTTGTTGTTTACAGAAATTCTTTACTTTGTATCCAATTAAACAACGTGCTTGATCTAACCTAATGCTTCGGGGAACACCGTGTATTTGAATATATTCATCTAAAAATTTATTTACATTAGGTCCATTAGCTTTATCAAGGACTTCTACAGTAGGGTATTTGGAAAAACGGTCAATACATGCGAGAAAATGTATATCTTGATCTTTTTCATTCGTAATAGGGCCGCCGAAATCAATTTGTATTTCTTCATTAGGTTCTGAACAATTTAATCGAGGTTTTCATTTCGACGCTGGTACGATGGTTTGACGTTCTTACCAATTTCAGTACAAGGCTTGCATTGGGCACTTAAGTATCTCACGGTGCATGTATGGCCAGAACGCATACCCCAGCTGCCGGTGTGACTGAGGTGAAGGCTTTTCAACACAGCGTCCTGAATTGTGTGTGGTATTGCCACACGTTTGTCTACGCAGACGCAGCCGGACCGAATATGTAGATCCCTCCAATAAGAAAAAAGGTAGGGGTTCACCTCCTTGCATAGTTGTGCGTCGTTTTGAAGGATACAGTCTTGCTTTTCTTTGAGTACTGCATCCTTGCTTGTGAGTACAGCCAGGAGCCCTTTGGTGAATAACTGTGTCAAGTTATTCTCGAACACCTCTTCTTCGGACAGTTCAAGGTTTGGTGAATTTTGGCCTTCATTGGAGGAGTGTGTCGAAATCACTGCTGAATTTGGTTTGGATTGAAAAGTGACCCCGTGGGTAGGAGGGGTTTGGGGAATTGACTTCGGGCTACTCATATTTCCTTGAGAGATTGAGTGTATGTGCGGTATATTTGATTTCAAATTAGAATGATGTTGGATTTGAACTGAGTTTTTGTGTAGGTTAGAATATAAATGGATTTGAGCTGCGTTTGCAGAATTATCAAGAAGCAACTGAGTTGTGTTACGATTAATGGCAGAAAGCAAATTGGAATAGTTTGTTGAGTGAGGATGTGAGGCACGTGTGGAATGTATGTAATTGACGCTGCTAAAGTGCTGTGATTGGAAGTTTTGCTGTGTGGTATTAACATAGATTGCTGCAATAGCCTCACGAATGCGGGTAATTGTTGTTACCGCAAATTCCTCATCGTATTTGTTTGTAACTTTTGCTTCCTGATTTGGTTGGCGAGAAATGTAATCTACCAGCCCCATTTTTGCGCCTGGTATATGTTCAATGTTAAAATCAAAGGGTAAAAGACGATCTACCCAACGGGTTAACGACTATTATATGATTTGTTAGATCGGTGTTCTCTCATAATAAAAAGTAGTGCTCGATGATCTCTGATGATTGTGAATGATTTGCCAAATAAATAATATTTAAAATATTCTACGGACGAAACAACCCCTAATAATTCTAATTCATTAAAGCTGTAACGTTCCTCATTTGAAATCAGGAAACGAGACGCAAATGCAACCGTATGCCAACCTGTCGGTGAACGTTGTTCTAATGCTGCTCCTCATCCAGCTCTAGAAGCGTCGCAATTGATCCGCGTTTCCAAGTGTCGATTATAATGTGCGTTTTCTGTTGCGTTTGCAACTTTATTTTTAATTGATTGGAAGTGAGTTTCAAGTTCATCATTCCGGATGAAACTTGTATTGTTTTTAAGCAATGGTTGAAGTGGATGACATAATTGAGCTGAATTTACCTAGATAATGAACTGAACCTAGAAATGAGCGTAATTGCTTCAGGTGCTGATGAATTTAAAATTGCTGCTGTTTTAGACTCAAGTGTGCGATTCCTGACTGAGTAAATTTATGGCCTAACCATTCCATTTCGGTTTTAGCGAAATGACATTTAGGTAAATTTATTCTCAAATTATCATCGTCCAACTTTTTTAAACATTTGTAGACTAACTTTAAGTGATCTTCTTTAGAGCCTCGACTAACTTTTATAATATCATCTTAGAAACAAAGAGTACTGTTAAGTCCAACTAATGTATAGTCCATCACTTTTTGGAATGCTGCTGGAATGTCAGTTAATCCGTAGTATCCTGTAATGAAGCGATATGTACCAGTGCCTTCACCGCTAATAATATTGAAGTTGCAATGCTTAGCCGTTTCCGGGTCTAAATTAAGTTGACAGTATGCCTACTTCAAATCCAGTGTTGAAAAATATGCTGTTTCTCGTGACGCATTTGCATTTAGATTTTGTTGAATTGTGTCAATTAAGTTATCTATATTCGGCATTTGATATTTATTTTCATGGATAGATTTATCTAAAATTTTTGAATCTATGGCTATTTTAACTGTTTTGTTTTTTTTACCGTGCTAACTATAGATTAAATGAAATTTTTATTTGACCAACTATTTAACTTTATAATGTGTTTTTCTGCAAGTAATTGTTAAGTTCTTCATTAACTAAAGGTTGTAAACTAATTGGAACTCTACGTCCTTTTTGGTGTGTAGGTGTAAAGTTTTTATGAAACGTAGATTTAACTGAGTGTTCTAATGATTTACCAATTCTTGAGATAAGACCTGGAAAATTAAACGCTATCTGTTTCTTGATTAAGCATTGGTTTTGATCGACATTTGCAACTTGTTTTATCTGGGTGAGCGAAAAGCCAAGTTTTGGGAAGAGATCTGGTCCGATTATGGGTCTATGACCATCTTCCACTACTGTCACATTAACAGCCGTAGCTACCCAATCGTTACTTTTGATTGATATTTTGATCACTCCAGTTGTTTTGATTAGATCATTAGTGAAAGTTTTTAGATCATGCATCTCTGGTGATTGTACCCAAAAGCTTTCTTTACATTCTGACACCACTGTAGTTGCAGGACTTTTATTGATTTTAGTGCACACGCTTCCCAAATCCACTAAAGTTTTTCTCTTGGTATTCCCGATGCAAATGTATAAATTCACTGGCTCCACTTCTCGAGTGTCGTTATTAATGGAAATTGTAGCAACACAGTTGTCATTATAGTCAGCATAGTCCGAATCATTCTTAGCATCGTAGATACTTTGTTTTTGGAGCAATCTATCTATATGGTTAACATGCTCTCCGACTGTTGCTGAAGTACCCACCGTTGCTGCCTCAGAAGTAGAATCATCTACATTGTTTACTCTGGGTTTCGGCTTATATGGATATTTAGGTTTTCTGCAATTTTTCGCGAAGTGGTTAGCAATACCGCAGTTTTTGCAATTTTTCCCACGGACAGGACAGTTTTGTCGATGTGCAGCTGACCAGCCATATCCACAGTTTGGACAAATTGTAGGTTTCACGAATTGGTTTGTTGGAGGTCGCAATCTATTCCACGATCCTTGTACATTGTTTACGGATGTAGTTGTAATCTCATTGGTAGTCAAATGAATGTTGGTTCCAGATATCTGTAACTGGTTTTGTATGCCCATCTCAATATTCATGGCAACTTCTAATGCCTTTTTAGCCTTTCTCGTCTCCTTTAGCAGTTCCCTCTGGATCTCGCCGTTTTGCATGTTGGCTATGAAAACGTCACGAATGATTGATTCCTCATGACTTCCTCAGTCGCAGTTCAAAGACAGTTCTCGGAGACAACCATAGAATTTTTTTACAGGTTCTCTTTTCAATTATTTCCTGGTTCGAAGGTAAATCGATCGAAGGTGATATTTCGCCGTTTTGTATATACCTGATCTAGACTCTCCCAAAGATCCTCTGTTGTTACACGATCAATTTGGATATTCAGTTCTTGGGAACCAAATATTTGTCGTCCTTCCAGCACCAGGCTGAGATAAGTCAGAGAGACGGCTTTGTTGTCGCAAAAATTACAAGGTTTGTCGCCGCACAAATTACCTGCAATTTCTATCTTCTGACAACGATTTAACCACGCATTCTTGAGTTGCTCGTTCCGAATTTTTCGATCTCTTTTGCTCTGAGACGTACTGTTCTCAACATTATCCTCGTATATAGGTTCTGGAAGAAAGGTGACTATGTCCGGGGGATCTTCGCGTAAGGGTGTCGATCGAAATACCCTCTTTTGTCAGGATAGCCAACTTCAGCATTATCTGCCAGCGATCCCATCTTAAAGGTGGTTCTAGAGTTGGTTTCTCCCAAAAGGGTTCGATTCCAAGGAGGATTGCACGTTCTTTGACTGCTGACTGCGCCATTTGATACCTCTGAGTGTGGAGGTATGTATATGAGCCACGAATACGCTTTAGGATATCTGAATTGGATTCGAGGCGCGAATCCAATGTTTCACTAAATTGTGGGATTACCACTTTTTGTTTTACTTTACAATAGAGCTAAAAATATAGTCTTAATCTGACGACGTGGAAATCCTCCTCAAATCCAGATAGGATTCTTCTGACTGCAAAACTAAGAAGATTGAGAACAACTGAATTAAATGAGATAAGTTAAGCGGATGAAATATTAAGAAAAGTGGGAGATGTGAACAAACTGAAAAGTTGACTTATTAGTCGGTGGTAAACTTAACTTAAGTGAAATGTGACTTTTACTAAGACAAGGGCAAACTTAATATAATTTAGTACAAATCAACAGAATATGAACTGAATATGGTACAACCGTACCACAAAGATAATACAATTTAAACATAATTGGACTCTCGGGTCACCCTGAAACTTAACATTCAGCATGTTTGCTCTTTCATCTGTTGCAGTTCTGAAGAACGTTTCATCAAATATAGAATTGGTTCGTTTCAAAGGTTCGTTTTATTCATATTTTTGGAAACTAAGCAGCAGAAAACAACTGTTTTCGAATATTTTAGTTCAAACAGTTGCTAAGCCAGATGATGCAATCAGTTGTTCGATATGTTAGATAAGTTGTTGCAATTGAGCTATTTCTCCAAATTCTTTGATTGAACGAAACTAGGTAGGTTAATTGTAATAGTCTCCTTCTCATTATCGATAACAGTAGTGCGGCATTTTTCACTTGTTTTTTTCCAAAATTGTAATTATTTTGGCAAACGAGGAAACAAACATGCTCAGTACGTTATATGCATTGGCTAACGACTAAAGCGCATGTAATTTTTTAGAGGCGAAACAAAAAGCAGACTCATAAAAAAGCTTCTCTTCTCATGATTGAACTATATTTTGACCCAATATTCAATCTTTTGGACGAGCAAATGTCGCGTATGGCATTTTGGGTCAAACAAAAGTCCGGCATGACAAATTTTGCGTCAGTTTTTGGGCCGTTCTCTAACGTCAAGCAAAATTATTTTCACGGTTGCTTTGTGTCCAACAGTGTCTCTTCATGTCGTTTTCGGATCCGGTATGATCTTTTCAATCCCCCTTAGACAGACAACCGCGGTTTTTTAATGTTGGAGCTCTAAGCCAGGGCTGTATTAGGCATAGAAGATATCTTGGATCATTAATTGCAAATTCAAATTTATTTAAACAAACACTAATCATCAAATAAAAGTATAAAAATGCAAACTGCAACATAATAATGATAATACTATTCATTATTAGACATACGTAATACGAGCACCAAATTTCTTGAGAGCGTCTGAGGAGTTAAAGTGTTGTTGCGGTTGCTTTTCTTCACGTTTTTGCAGCTGGGAGGTTGATGAGGAGGTAGGGGAGGTCCTTTTGTGCAACTTTGGTGGAGATAAAGCGGTGCCTTCACCTCCGACTGTATCATTATTGCTACTCGCAGTATTAAGAAGCACGTTCTCCTCCAGTAATAGTTCAATGACGTTATCGCGCATCTGAAATTATCAGAAAGTCCTATTACTGTGTTCATGTGAAACTGTACAGTGGATTGTTAGCTTGATACAAAATTTTATCAGCCTATTTGAGTAGATTCCCGGACCTAACGCCAAGTCAATTTCAGTACTGGGCAAGTCTAAATCCAAGTTTTATTTCATTACTGATTCAGAACTATGATCATGTCACTTTTTACACTTGGCAGTCTAAATCCAAGTCTGGGCTGAGACTTGGGAAGTCTAAATCCAAGTCAGATTTAAGACTTGGCAATTCTTAATCCAAGTCAGACTTAAGACTTGGCAATTCTAAATCCAAATCTGATTGAAGACTTGGCAATTCTAAATCCAAGTCTGATTTAAGACATGGCAATTTAAGTCCAAGTCTCGGCTAGCCGAATAAAACTTCAAAAATAGCCGAAAAAAAACGTCTAAAATAGCCGGCGAAAATGATCAAATTTTGAGAATTTTTTTGAACTATGATCAAATTTTGGGAATAATAGGAGTTATGAACCCATTAAAATGGACTTGACTTGCATTATGCATTAGATTTTGCAAATAAAAAATGTTCACAATTTTCAGGCTAGATCTGGAATGGGCGCTTATTTTCTTCATCAAACCCAGTTACTTCTGTTTTTTTTTAATAGACACTATATGCTGCAGATTAACCGGACCTAACGCCAAGTCAATTTCAGTACTGGGCAAGTCTAAATCCAAGTCTTATTTCATTACTGATTCAGAACTATGACCATGTCACTTTTTACACTCGGCAGTCTAAATCCAAGTCTGATTAAAGACTTGGCAATTCTAAATCCAAGCCAGATTTAAGACTTGGCAATTCTTAATCCAAGTCAGATTTAAGACTTGGCAATTCTAAATCCAAATCTGATTTAGGACCTGGCAATTCTAAATCCAAGTCTGATTTAAGACATGTCAATTTAAATCCAAGTCTGATTTAACACTTGGCAATTCTTAATCCAAGTCTGATTTAAGACTTGACGATTCTAAATCCAAGTCTGATTTAAGACTTGACAAGTCTAAATCCAAGTCTGATTGAACACTTGGCAATTCCTAATCCAAGTCTGATTTAAGACTTGACAATTCTAAGTCCAAGTGTGATTTAAGACTTGACAATTCTAAATCCAAGTCTCGGCTAGCCGAAAAAACAACAAAAATAGCCGAAAAAACGTCAAAAATAGCCAAAAAAACATCTAATATAGCCGGAGAAACGTCAAAAATTGCCAAAAAAAATGTGAAAAATAGCCAAAAAATACGTTTAAAAGAGCCGGGGATACGTCAAAAATAGCCGGAAAAAATCTAAAATAGCCGGCGAAACGTCAAATATAGCCGACAAAAAGGTCAAAAAATAGCCGGGGAAACGATCTTCCACTGGGTCAACTTCACCTCTTAAATTTGTGTCATTTTTCAGTGCTGTATCATAATTGGACCGAACGAGAGGGCCGAGTTTTAACATGGAAACCCTCACGGTGTTTCCTCTTTTAAGGATTTTGCCCCGAGTTATGTTACTCGACATTTGCCAAGTCTGGAATATCAAGAATTGTCGATTTTCGGCTAAAATTCGGCTCGAAATGGCTGAAAACGGCCCAGAAACACTTTAAAATGGCCTCATATGGCCTCTGGTCGCTCTGTGTCACCTTCCAGGATCGACCTGGCTCATTTGCTATCAGCTGGTATCAGTTGTCAATCGCCCCGAGAAAGTGCATATGAGAAAACGTAAAAATCGTGGCACGTTGCGAAAATTTTTGGAATTCGTAATTTTCTCTCAAAATTTTTTGAAAAGTAGGTTTTGACTTAGGAATCAACTTCCAAGTGTTATCCAAGTCTTGGTTAAGACTTGCCAATCTTGTAACACTTGTATTTAGACTTGCCCAGTACTGATATAGATTTGGAGTTCGGTCCGGGTTAGATTAGATTTATCAGATCAATCGCTGTGTAAAAAGTACTTAACCTTAGTGCACACAGAGATTGCGAGACATTCATATAGGTCTTAATTAATCTATCGAATGATGTCTCTTGAGAGAAAACAACAAAAAGAGAACAAAACTAAGTTATCTTTTTTATTCCTACCAAAACTGATCAGTAAAGTAATGTATGTAAACTAATGTAAGAGTGTTAGTTCTGATTCAATCAGTTTAATAAACTTTTTAAAAGTAGACAGGTCATTTTGAACATTTAATCAAACAAGGAGGCTCGGTAAGGTGCGTACGCACATAAAGTTCCGACCCCGCTCATCCACATTCTTGACTTAATTGGCTACCAAATGATGAAGGGATAGAAAGCTTTCAAAAACATACATATTGCTCAATAAGCAACCAATGGAATACAGTAAGGCCATGCTAGAGGGCGGATGAAAGTTATTGATAGCAGGAATACTAGAGCGGACAATAAAAGAAATCAAACGACAAACATTAATTACGTCCAAAACTCGATGTCTATAATAAAAAAAATCATAACAAAATCAAACTCGCATGAGTTATAATCTAAACCAAACAATTTAATCTATAGTTCATTAGAGAAAATATGGACGTGTCCTCATTGCGACTGGTTAACAGGTCTACAAAAAGAGCAAGGAGGTCCAAAGTTCAAAATTACATTTCTATTTTTGAAAACAATCAATTTCAGAGTTATTAATGTCAATCAACTGAAATCACTGAAAAGTTCATTCAGATCTTCGTTGGAGAGCAATTGAGACATGCCATTATCCAGTATTCAATTGCTCAAAATTTCAGAACCAATGGGACCTATGATTATTGTTATAAATTAAAACGAAAACAAAAATCACTTAAAATATACAAACATAAAAAAATCTCAAACGTTTTCGGAAATCTCGTAGTAACAGTAGCAACAAAGTCGAGAAACAAATGTATGAAGCTCAACTCGTTATAAAGATTAAATTATAGCTCACTGGAAACAAGTTGTGACCTGGGTTTACAAAGACTGAGATACAAGTACACTAAGAAACTACTTAAAAAAAGACGGAGCTGAAAAACCTAATTATGTTTTTGAAAACATTTATTTTCAAAAGTCATAACATACTTATGATTTCAACGAACAGCGATGTATTACGTTGCAACACCTCAGGAAGCCAATTGGACTTGTTAATAATTAGACTAGGTCACCATCTCACAAAACAACAACAGATACAGACAGAAGCCAAAATATCGAACAGTTCTACGACATCACACTGTTGTAGGCACTATAATTATAAGATGTTACTTGCAAGAACTGCAAACCATCTTTCCTCTTCATCTTAACATCATCGGGTCAAAAGGAGAACGTAGACATGACAACAAGAGGAAACCCAAAAACTGAACAGTATAGATATCTCGAAAACTTTTTATGAAACTAAAAAGTCGAAGCCATCAGTCACAAGGCATAACCAAGCAAAAAAATATTTGAATCAACAAAATACAATTGAGACTTCTAATTAGTGAGATTGAGTTGCATGGTGACGAAAACAAAAGCAAAGGGTAGACTGTTAAAATTTTTTTAATTAATATGAAATTCATTAAAGCAAACAGCTATAAACTGAAATCTTTAACTAGGTTGAGTTATACGTCCTGGGCAAACAATTGAGACATATCGTTATATCGTGTTCAACAAAAAAAAACAAACATAGGCAAAAAATCCGCGGAAATTTTTTAGATAGCTGTGTCTCAGCTCAAAAAGCATAAACTATTCAACAAAAACAAATAATATATTAAGATACTCCTTTTTCCAACGCTGTACATTTTTTCTACTATGCTTTCTTTCAATTGGACTTGCCAATAAACTGATAATTCGACAATGAAACATAATGAACTCATAAAATATACAATTTTGCTCAAAAAGAAAAATCGAAAATGCGTAGTATCAAAACAAAGAGACCGCTAGCTGAATATAAAACCGTTACCAACAATAAAAAATAACTCACAGGAAATGGGTTTCTGTAAGTTTTTTTCTTTGACTGCGCCCGAAGTTGGGAGAAATAAGATAAAAGAGTGGTGAAATTAAAAATTCACCGATATTTTGTTGAAACAAATATATTGAATCATAGCAAACAGATAACAACTGATTGAATCGTCTAGGTTCAATTACACCAACCAAAAAGCTAAAGGATCTTTGATTGGGGATACTAGGTCATTTGGCTGCAGAAAGTATAACAAATGAAAGCAAACCCCAATAAAACATAAAATTTTTGCAAAAACAATAAGTCACAGCCATATAAACCTTGAGCCTAACTCAGAAACCATAATATTATCTCGTTGGGCCCAGTTTATTGTGAATAGTTTTTGTCATTAATGAAGCCCTGATTTGAAATTCTTGCAATTAATTTACAAAAAAAAACATTTACATAACGAAAATATTTTGAAAAGAAATTTGCGCCCCATTAAAATCCGAAAAAATTTATTAAAGTAAGGATCCGTGTTGATATCAAGATCAACCCAGCTGTTGCTGCGCGTCTAGCAAAGCGCTCAGTCATTCAAATGGTTGCGAAATTGATCAATTTTAAAACAAAGTTTTTAAGATTGATAAAAAATAATGCATTTTGTATAATTATTGAGTTTAAATTTGCAAGAAACTGGCCAACATATAATTCCAGAAGTCTCCTAAATCCAGCTAGGAGTACAACTAGCTCTTTGTTGAGCATAAGAAGAATATGGTTGCACCTTTAAGGTGCCTACTTTCAGCAAGTTTTAACCAAGTGGGCTAAAAAAGCGATTTGGTCCCATTTTTGACAAAAAAGTCTGAATTTTGAAAAATTTAGCATAAATTCTTACCAAAAAACTCGGATCGAACAATTCAGCAATCCTCTTTTTTCTTTAGAGATAAAATCTATAACTCCACAGTTATCAACTTTAACATATTTTTGCAAAATTGAAGAAAATTTGGTCAAAATTGACGAAAACTTGGTCAAAATGTGAATAAAACAGCCGAAATACGTCTAATATTCAACAAACTTTAGACATCGATAACTACCTATAGAAAGAGAAAATTGAAAAATCTTTTTAATTCCACATTCTACATTGGACGGGATTTCTAATGATACCACTCACAAATCTCTACAATGATTATATCGGTCGGCCAAAATTGACTGAAAAAAAAACCCATTTGAGTATATAGTTCCTCCCTCATTAAAGTGGGTCGGAACAAGCATTTGTTAAAAGCTCTTGATAGAGTTTTAATCGTGGTTCATTGGCTAATATAAATCCATTAGCTGTTTTTAGAGTTTAATTAAAGCTGTTATCTTCCATTGATTAGCTTCGTGTCCCCTCTGCCACTTCAGCTACCTCTGTCCGTTTTTTTTCGTTTTCGTATTCGCAATCAATTAAGCAGAAAAGCTGTTCCTCTTGGGGGATGGGATATTAGGCGAATACACGATTGGGCGAACGAAATTTTTATAGCCATTGGGCGAGAATTCTGAATTAAAATTTTGTGGCAATTAGGCGAACAGCAATTAAAACACTTAAAAGAGGTGCTTCAAAATCTACTCTATGTTATAAAATTGTCAAGTGTCCCTAACACCTGGTTGTCATTTCTTAGTCGTCATACAAAATTCATATATGATATCATACAAGTCACACGCTATTTCTTAGTACAATCTTTGTACGATTAACAGGAAATCATATATGACTTAGTACGATAACAAGGACATTATATACGATACTTGTATGATTAGTTGGAGATCACAAAAGAGAACTCACTTATGATATATGTATGATTATCAAGAAATTGTTGATGATCAATGTATGATTACCAGGAAATCATAAATGCTTTTTTGTATGATCACCCGGAAACCTTACATGTACCCTGCACGATAACCAGAATATCATAACTTGTTTACACATAGCAGCAAAATTGCCGGAAAAAAACCGCCGTTGACCCTAGTGACTGGCTTTGGGATAGAAAAAGTTAACAAAAAAGATAAAAATTGACAACAACCTCAATTTTTCTACGGTCGATTCTGATAAAAATGTCTTCCAGAAAAAATTTGTTTCCAGTCTATGATATTTTAATGATTAGCAGGAAATCATACTTTCACATAAGATCTTGTACGATAACCAGGAAAATTGAATATCATAACGAGGATAAAATGAACTGATATCATTATCTATCTTACTTCAAGCCAAAAGCGCGTCACAATTGGGGCCGTTAAAGCGTCCTTTAAAAAATTGTATGACCTTTCTCTGATTACCAGGATATCATGAAAATCATATATGACCTTGTATGATTACCAGGAATCAAATATGACCTTGTCTGATTACCGGGATTTTTGTATGACTGGCAACCCGGGCAGTCGTCTTTACATTTAAAAGAGTTGTTAAATTACATGCAAAATGTATCATTGTTTTCAATGTTTTGTATCTCTTTTACTGTACTCAGTGTCATCGCGCCCAATGATTTTGAGTTTTCAAAGAAAAAACGAAAAAAATGACTTCTAAATGTCAATCTACGCGAAAAATAAGTGTTTTCATTGATTCCAGGTCTTTGATGCTACTGCAAAACGGACCTTGCGTGACATAAAGCAGACAAGTTTGCTAATTCATAGGAGCTTCGGTCTAATGGAACCTGCATTTCTGTTTTGATCAGTATTTGATTTGCTAATCAATATTTTTAGTTTTTCAAACTATAGTTTCGTAAAATACGTAGCGCATCGGTAGTCGAAAGCGAAGTTATATCATGTAAAATGTTTCCAAGAATCCTCAATATTACTGTTCTCTATTAAAATCTAGCATCATGAGGGTTTTTAAGCAATGTTTCTGCAATGAAATTGATCTCATATCTACTGTAATTTAAGGAAATAACATCAGTCCTTAAGATCTTGCTGAAATTTTTGCAAGATTACACGTTAATATGTACAAAAGCTTCTAAAATCATGCTGATCTTGGAAAATAACAGCCAATGCACAACTAGAAATGTTAATACATTCATACTTGTAGAAAACATCTATTTGCACTCTGCGTAAACTACTGACAATTACTGTCTTCCCTCAGGAGTCTCGACTTTAAACCATAAGAAGTCTTTTATGAAAAGAATATCCGTTCTCTCTGAGTTTTAAATTGGGAAAAAGTGCAGAGAGATGACGGCTGTATGTGTATCTGGCTAACGAAGTTTGAGTCCTTCACGTACTCAATTTTTCTATTATAGCAAAAAAGATAAAACTAATCAGAGTAGGGTTGTTACAATACCTGTGAGTGGAAATGTTGCGTGTTTTTCAGACTGTTGATTTCCGTTTGAATCTCCTGATGAACATCTAGTCTCAACTGAAGCAAACAACACTACTCAACATTCTGAAATCTACAATTTCTACTGAATTGTAACCGATTAAATGTTCCAACCCTCAAATTTAATTGGGGGTTAGAAACTTGATGCTATTACCCTGACTTTTTTGTCCAGTTTATTTTGACCGATCTCAATCCTTTTTGAAGAGCTACAAACTGCGTACCAAGGAAGAGCTCGTGCCAAATGAAATGATTGTTAGTAACTAAATAGATTTAAGCGAGAGATTATTAACCAATCAGAATCGAGTATTTAAATTACGTATAGAATTGCGTCTAATATACATAAAAAGTTCCGGAAAAGTTCGTATAACCTAATTTTAAGTAAATAATACCATGATATGTATCGAATAAGGCGGTTTTAGGCTTAATATTTTTAGGTTCTCTAGACGATTGTTGATCGATTATGAACTGATTCTGACGTCAATGACATCAGACAAAAAACCAGTAAAAGAGCATCAAAAAAACCTTGCCGTCTAAACTCTCACTTGTTGCTATGTACGTACTAGACTTAATACGTTAAGAATGCTGATACGTTGCTTTATATATCGATTTGGAAGACTGACGATGAATGAGTTGAATTGAGCATCCGAAAGAGTGGTTTTACACCTTTATATTGGTGCCGCTCCCAACTTCCCAGGTTTAATCTGAATCTTGCGGGATACTTATGAATTAGACTTGATATTGAGCTCAAACTGACAAATTCGATCGCAACAGAATTAACAAACGATGCCCTTCAGCACGGGAAATTTTGACAAGTTACTGGAAAAGGCGACGAGGAGCAACCTCCTGGAACCGGACTGGGATGTGACACTGCAGTTTTGTGATGCTGTGAAGGAAAGTGAAGTCACCCCCAAGTATGCTGCCAGTGCTGTCTCAAGAAAGCGCACCATGCCCTGTCAAACCCTGAATTAAGTTAACATCCAAAGAAGGTTCAAAACGTGACTAATTCATTGGGTGAATGTCAGAGGTCCTAATGGATGTAGGAAAACAAGAGTTATCAGAGCTGTTTCCATACAAATGAATCTCCCTCTGGAAGAATTTAAAGTGGGAGATGACTGCACTATTTTTATCGGATCAACTTATGAAGGAGTCCGATTTAAATGAATTCAAATCCTTTTTAAGTTCGTTGGATATCGATATTCAATCACAACAACCATATAAAGATGGAATCTAGAAGCTTTCACCGTCGATGACCCAGAAGAAATGAGATTTGCAGTTTCAATTGCAAAGGAACCGAGATTGAAAGAGAAGCAGGCATTCTACCGACGAACAGGGCACAAAAAATACTCCAAAAAAAAAACTGTAAGACAGAACCTCTAAATTTTTATTTATATCCTACTTCGATATATCTCTATTTGAATTTAGACGGCAAGAACTACAACCCATGAACTTTTGATTTTAAGTGGGGTAATCAAATCAAAAATTTTGAATAACTGGTCACCAAAAACCCTCAGTTGTAATTTAAGAGCGAAAAAAAAACACCGATTTTGATAATTTTTGGCAGAATTACCAAAAAATCCGAAAAAGTAATCAAGTCAGTTCGTAAATCGAAAAATTACCTCTGATATAGAGAAAGCCGATAAAACATTATGCTAAATTGTTCAATTTTGAAAAATTTTGGTCAATTTTGATGCAATTCTTAAAACTTTAGAAAATCAGTACCGAATATTGATAAACCGTATATTCAAGCTTAAAACCGTCCAGTTTACTGGATTATCGTTCCGTAATCAAGAATTTGCAAAAAAAATTGACCAAAACTTGAAAAAAAATTGGACAAAGGCATAAAATTTTCGACAAATTTGTCGAAATTTTGATTTTTCAACCAGAAGGCTCGTTAATTGAGTGAAACTCATTACACAGAAAAAGTTGTGAAAATTTTCACAACCTCCGGCCTACAAAATTATCGAATTCGCATAATTTTTCTCGTCGCTCGTTTATATACCGTTTTTCGTCCGCGTTCTTTTCGTTCTTTAACTTTACAATTCTCCGTTTTCCGTTTTTTTTTCGATAACGTCGCTCTCCCAAAACTTTGCTTTTCTTTTCCTACGTTTACTTTTCCGTATTTCGATATAGTATGTCATATGTGATGAAGTATGCTGTTGTTTTTGCTGTAGTATGTTGAATATGCTAGTATGCTGGTTTGTTGTTCAGGTCTTACAGCTTTCTAGGGTGTGACTTAAGTTTATTCTCGAGTTACGGCTGGATTGTTCTTCGACTTTTCAACTTTACTAATTTACTAGCCTTCCTGTTGTAGTATATTTTGATTTTTGCTGCTGTATGTTTGCGTGTAACTGTATGAATGTTAGTTGGTTTAAGGTTTTGCCTTCTAGGGTGTGACTTAAGTTTATTCTGGAGTTACGGCTAGATAGTTTCTTCACTTTTCCAGCTTTCATAGAATACAAAAGCGCTGCATATTACTTAAGTTTTGCTGTAGTTTGTTTAATATTGTTGGTATGCTGATCGGTTGTTTAGGTTTGAATACTGCTAGGGTGTGACTTAAGTTTATTCTAGAGTTACGGCTAGTAAATTTCTTGCTCTTTTCATCCATTTAGTATACTACAGCTTTGCCGTAAATTAGTTCGTTACTTGTATATATTAAGCCCCATAATGACTTGTGCTAGTTTGCCTCGTGCAGTAGCATCTCTCCTCCATCCTAGGGTGTGACTTAAGTTTGTTCTGGAGTTACGGCTAGTTTGTTTGGTTGAGTTTGTTGCTGTGGTCTGCTAGCATAGTGGTTCCCGACCTCCCCGCTCGCTGTGTAATCGTCTCCCGCCCGTTCCGACCCGCCTTTCCGTTTCGTTGCGCGCTACTCGCTCAACGCCTCCATTGTGTCCGTCTCGTCTCACGTTTCTTCGTGCGTCGCTCGTTCAGCGTTTCCGTCCCGTCCGTTGCGTCGCCCGTTTACCACCCGCGTTTTCGCCAGTTTCGTTCCGTTCACTGTTGCGTTGCGCGCCGTTCGCCCGTCCTTCCCGCCCCGTCCGCTTCGTTTCCCGTTTCGTCGTGCTTCGTCTTCTTACTTACCTTCGCCGAGTAATTCATTACTCGGTAACTTCTTTTCTGCTCTTCGACGTCTTGATTATCAAGTCGTCGTCATTTGGGTTCGGTATAACCCTCATTCCACGTGTTTGGTTGAAAGTTACTGTACGTTGATAAACTAGCCATTTCAATATCATGGCCGAACAGCAGGATAAATTGAAAAAGCTCTTTAATGCAAGATCTAATTTGGAATCTGAATTACGTAACATCCATAAGGACATCACAGATGCCATAGATCGTCAAGACAGGAGGGTTAAGGTTGAACGCTTGGTTTCTAAGTTAAAGGATGCCTTCAGTAAACTGGTGCATAAGAATGAAGAACTATTTGACTTAGCCAGTAAAGCGGAGAACCCAGATTCAATTTACCCTGTCCTTGAGCAATGGTTGGATGATGTAACCAAGAACAATGATAAATTCTTGCTTGCGGCTAGAAGCTATATTGACTCAGTTGCTGACCGAGACACCGTATGTGAGGGCGCTAATCTTCAAGGCCAATCTAAGAGAAGTTCACGCCGAACAACATCATCAACGTCTAGCCAGCGTAAACATGAATTTCTCATGGCAAAACTAAAACGCGAAGAGGCCGAGAAACAAGAACAAGCTGCCATGCGCCTCGCTAAACAAAAACACGAAATTGCCATGAGAAAAAAGGAGCTTGAAATACAAATGGAACAGATGGCACTTGAAGAATTGGAGGAAGACCACCGCCAGCGTGTTGCAGCAGCTAAATTAGATGAGGCTGATTTAATGGATAATCATTCATTGTTTAGTCACCACTCAAGTGAACTGAATTTGTTTAAAGATAGGGGATCAGATAGAAGTCAGGGACTTGTTCAGGATTGGGTAAATTCGTTTCCAGCAGGTAATTCAAGTGAGTTAAACTTTTCTCGTCCTGGTTCAGCAACCGCCGACCCTCCTGTTAAAGATACTTCCCCTAGTAATCCTCCAGAAAACCCAAGTGATGTTGCCGATAACTTACATCATCTTGAAATGCTTTCTCAGTACACACGGCCAGGAGTTGCAATTTCTGTTGCCCAGCAGGAAGCTTTATATCGGGAATATCTCCAGGCTCAACTGCAGCAATCACTCATTGATCAAAGAGTCGAGCAGGCACATAGTCCCTCAGGCAGTGGTAAGGTGAACCAAGTATCAGTCGACGTACAAAATGTTGCACTTCCACCACTTCAGCCACCTATGCAACCTCCCCGGCCACCGTCACCCGCTATTGCACCAACGAACGCCATCTTTGTACCTGATTTTTCAACAAACCCACAAATAAATCAATTCTTGGGTCCAAAAAGCTCCAGTGTGCCTTGTCAATTACATATGTCAATGCTTCATGTTCCGCAACAACAGAATCCACCTCAAAGTAACATTCAACACCAAACACAAGTCCCTATTGCCCATTCCCCGCATAACGTCCCTCCACCTCTAAACCCACTCGTGAACCCGCCACCCGTAATCCCGCCTCAACAATTATTAAATCCTCAGCCTCCCGTGATTCCGTCGCCCATTCCAGCGAGCACAGCAACATACTTACCCGTCCCCAACATTCCACAACAAAACATTGTCCATTCACCTCAAACCCGCCTGGTACCGTGTCCTACAGCACAAAGACCTCCCCAGAACTGTAACCTTGATCTAAACTTGTGGAGTTTTCCACAGAATAAACCCCCAAACGTAAACCAGGCGACAAATAATGCTACCGCCTACAAAAATGTTCAACCGTACCTACCCCCAAGCACAGCTAACCCCACCATCAGCCATCCCATCTTGCAAATGAGTGCACAACATAATCCAAAAAGCAACTACGCAGCTAACTGTAGCATCCCTGTTAACCCCTTTAGTACAACTACTAACATCGTGCCACCCTTCGTCACGCCGGTTATACATCCAACATACGGGCATACTGCTCCGATACCATTGTGTTGGGGTGGCCCACCGCATCCCACGCCTCCAGCGCCAGCATCTGAAAATGCAAGCTTGATTAAGGCATTCACTGACGCCTTATCTAGCAAGAGGAATGACCCACTACCCGAATGGAAGTTGTCACAATACAGTGGGGATCCTCTACAGTGGCACGAATGGTATGGTCAATTTAAAAGCGCAATTGACTCTCAGTCCTTAACTGATGATGTAAAATTGACATACCTTAAGACCCTCGTTACAGGTAAAGCTAAAACAGCTATAGCTGAGTTCGCCTACTGCGGCGCAATGTACAAAGACGCACTGAGGACCTTAGAACGTAAATTTGGCCAACCACAGGCGGTCGTAAGTGCACATTTGGACAAACTCAACAGCTTTCCACCATTGAAGATGCACAATAGCGATAACATCATTAACTACTCGGGGTGCATTTCAAGTCTTGTCGGGGTATTTAAATCGCTGTCATACGATTCGGATTTAAAGAGCGCTGCGCTTCTCAACACCGCCGTACAGAAGCTACCACCCAATATGAAGGAGTCATGGTAACTCTTCACGGTCAAAAAGCATTGGGTGAAACCTACTCTTCTTGATTTCAACGATTGGTTGAAAGAGAAGGCCGAAGCGCACGATTTAATGAAGAATACCGCACTTAAAGCAAGGACTGAGGATACCAACAACTCAGTAACCAGATCAAAAGTTGCTTCAAAGGCATTTGCTGCAAATACGCAACAGAAGAGTAACTTTAAGCCGCAACAGAGATCTCCGTCAACATCAATCTCTAGTTGCATTGTATGCAAAGGCTACCACCGGTTGTGGGAATGCCGTGTCTTTAAGGAAAAGACTCCCACACAGAGAGCCAAGGTCGTGGCTGAGGCAAAGCTCTGTTTCTCTTGTTTGCGTGATAAACACATGTTTAGGCAATGTCCAAGTCCCCGTAAGTGTAGGAAAGATGGTTGCAACAGCTCCCATAACACCTTACTTCATGGAGCTGAAAGGGTTTTTCCAGCTAAACCCTCAACAAACAACAACATCGATACTTCGAAGTCGAACGCAGGTACAAGTAGGCCATCTACTGGTCAACAGCAACCAAGCAAAACAACCACTTTGTCTTCCGTGACGGATGTCAAAGGCCTCCTTCAGGTCACGGAACTGAAAGTTACTAATTCTTCTGGTCTTAGTACTACGGCGTTGGTTTTATGCGATACCGCTTGCAGTAACTCTTGGGTGTCCGATAGTCTCGCAGCTAGACTCGGTTTGCAGGGTACCGCATTAAAACTGACCGTCAAGGGTATAAACACGGAAGAACTCATAGACACAAAGGTGGTTCAATTGACTGTGACACCTCACAAAGATCAAGACTTCGAAGCATTTACTGTACGTCCCTACGTGAGGGAAACATTAAACGTAGGTTCCGACATCATTGACGTGAAGTCCATGCAAGAAACGTACCCACATTTGGCAGTTCTAGATCCAGTAAGATATAGCTATGGAGAAATTGAGATGATACTTGGACAGGATGTCTACCATGCCATCCGCCCGTTAGAGTATTTTTCAGCCGACGAAAAGTGCTCACCATTCGCTGTCCGCTTGCCCATAGGTTGGGTTTTAAGTGGCCCACTCCCGTCAAGCTCAAGTTTAGTCTCCACGTGTTTCAAAGCCAATATTGAACAGGATTTTGAATTAGCTTGTCAGGTTAAATCTTGGTATGATATGGAATCGTACGGCGCGTTCAAGCAAGTTGACCCAAGATCCGCAGCGGATGCTCGCGCGCAGGAAATACTTGAAACAACAACCTTCCGTAACGGCCAAAGATACGATGTCGGTATGTTATGGGCTGATGACAACACCCAGCTCCCGAATAACTACTTTTCGTCACTGGTACAGCTCAAGTCTCTCGAAAAGCGGCTATCGAGAGATACATCATTGAAAGAAACTTATGCTAATACCATCCGTGAAGACTTGGAAAAAGGTTACTTAATTACAGTCCCTGATGCTCACAAGGTAGAGCAGCGGTCGGATAGAGAGTGGTACCTACCACACCATCCCGTAATCAATCCGAACAAACCGGGAAAAGTGCGTAGGGTATTAAATGGTGCAGCAAAGTTCCACGGTACTTCTTTGAATAAATCTTTGCTCACTGGCCCCGACCTCCTCCAAAACCTAATCCATGTACTACTTAGGTTCCGTCAACATCAATTTGCCGTGTCCGCAGATATCGAGGGTATGTTCCTCCAAGTGGGTGTCCCTGATTGGGACCAGCCATCACTGCGTTTTTTGTGGCGGGAGGACCCCACAACAAATGTTGTAGTGTATCAATACACGCGCCATATATTCGGGGCTAAAGACTCGCCCACATGCGCTAACTATGCACTGCAACGCACGGCCCGAGACAATGATCTTCAGTACCCGGAAGCAACCAAAGCCGTCCTAGAAAACTTCTACATGGACGATTACTTGGATTCGGTGGAGTCACCTGAGAGGGCTCTCAAAAGATCGAAGGAGTTGGTACAACTTCTCCATCTAGGTGGGTTCAAGCTTACTAAGTTCGTAAGCAATGTACCAAATCTGACTGATCGAATTGATGGGTCACCTCAGTCCACCGAACCAAAAGTAATTTCCTCATCTAAGGAGGAATCTTCGCACGTGCTTGGGTTGAAATGGGATCACAACAATGATACTCTAGTTGTGAGTCGGGGTACCTCCAGTACAGTAACTAAGTCTTTAACACAACGCTTGGTATTGAGCCTAGTGTCTAAGGTGTTCGATCCCATCGGCCTAGTGGCACCATTTACTGTTGGTGCCCGATTGTTACTAAAGGACATCTGGCGTATCAGCGGGCAGCACTGGGATGAAGAATTACCAAAAGACACTGTTGAAAGGTTCCTCGAATGGAGTGTAGAACTACCCAAACTTGCCGCAATCACTATACCAAGGAGCTACTTTTCCGGAAACTTTGAACACCTGGAACTACACATGTTTGGCGATAGTTCACAAGAAGTTTTCAGTGCCGTTGCATTTCTCCGAGCTCGAGTAACTACTTCGAGTGGGCCCCAAACGGAGCTTGCGTTTGTCCTGGGTAAAGCTCGCGTAGCACCTATGAAGGTCATGACTGTTCCAAAGCTGGAATTACAGGCAGCGCTACTGGCCGCTCGATTGAAACAAGATATCTGTCGAGCTCTCACAGTAAAAGTCAACAGGGTTTTCATGTGGACCGACAGCACTACTGTCTTGCAATGGCTTAACTCTGCAACCAAGCACCCAATATTTATTGCAAACCGTGTTTGCGAGATTTTAGAACACACTAGCGTTGACGAATGGAACCACGTTGCCTCAAGCAATAATCCAGCAGATGCCGGTACTCGTGGTATGTCCGCTGAGGTTTTGCAATCAAGTAGCTGGGTGAGGGGTCCAGATTTCTTAAGAACCACGGAATTCCCGTTCGAACCAAGCATCGAAGTAGTTAAAAACATCAAACTTGGTATAACAACTAAGGAAACTGACGAAACCAATACATCATTGGCCGCATCCGTAACCAAGTCAACTAAGGAACCGCCCCCGCAACTAATTCCCTTCGATAAGTACAGTTCTTATCAGAAGTTGCTACGGATAACAGCGTACGCACTCCGCTTGTTACCTTCTCACGAATGTTACCGTAACGTCGATGGTAGCATCATAGACCCCACGGAGCTTGACGAAGCCGAGCGTCATCTCCAGTATCTTGTGCAAGGGGAGTCATTCAATGCAGAGAGAAAAGATCTTCTCGAAAACAAACCCGTTAAACGGAGTAGCCGTATTGCCCCGTTTTCTCCCTTTATTGGGCCAAATCGTCTAATCCGATCGGCAGGCCGCATCAAGCGGTTGGTCGAAGTTGACTTTGATGTAAAACATCCTATCGTTCTGGACGCACGCCATGCATTTGTAAAGTTGTTCCTCAGGCACACGCACGTCAAACATCATCATCAAGGTATTGATTACCTGCGGGCAAAAGTACAAGAACGTTATACTATCCTTAAATTACGTTCCTCACTACGTTCCATTAAATCTAACTGCCTTACGTGCAGGATGTTCCGCGCTGCCACTATTCAACCCATCATGGCTGATCTCCCAGTAGAAAGACTTGCATACCAGTCTCCTCCCTTCACGAACACCGGGGTCGACTACTTCGGCCCGTTTTACGTTACTGTACGTAGGACTACCGAGAAGAGGTGGGGTTTCCTCTTCACATGCTTAACTACTCGTGCCGTTCATGTCGAAATCGTTCCTTCCATGGACGCCAGTTCGTGTGTAATGGGAGTGGAGCGGTTCGTCTCCCGTCGAGGTACACCAGCCATTATTTGGTCAGACAATGGCACTAACTTTGTTGGCGCGGAAAAAGAACTACGCCAGAACATCGAAAAGTGGAACACCATCAACATCGCTGTAGAACTTGCCCACAAAGGCATCAAGTGGAGGTTCAACCCGCCCAGTGCGCCACACCAAGGTGGCATCTGGGAGAGGCTAGTACGTAGTTTCAAGCGCGTACTTTACACAATCCTTGGAACACGTCGCCTAACGGATGAGGTTTTAAGTACCACTTTTTGTCTGGTCGAACATGCACTTAATTCACGTCCGCTAACGCCCGTAAGCGCCGACCCGTCCAACCTAGGAGCATTAACACCTAATCACTTTCTCCTCGGTAACCAAGCACGTAGTCTCCCGTCCATCATTGGCGTAGATGAGTTTGATCACCGTAAACGTTACGCCCGCGCGCAGTCTTACGCTAACGCTATTTGGTCTCGTTGGATCAAAGAATACGTACCGGCGCTGAACCGACGTTCCAAGTGGCAGACGCCTGCCGAGCATCACCTTAAGACCGGTGATTTGGTTTGGGTAGTTGAAGAGACCAACCCAAGGGGTTGCTACCCCACTGCTCGGATCACTGAACTTCGTTACGGTTCCGACAGCGTCGCACGCTCCGCCGTATTGCGCACGTCCTCCGGATCGCTCGTTCGCCCGCTTGTAAAATTAGTACCCATTCTCCCAGCATCTTCTTCTGGGCCGGAGGATGTTAGTAACTAAATAGATTTAAGCGAGAGATTATTAACCAATCAGAATCGAGTATTTAAATTACGTATAGAATTGCGTCTAATATACATAAAAAGTTCCGGAAAAGTTCGTATAACCTAATTTTAAGTAAATAATACCATGATATGTATCGAATAAGGCGGTTTTAGGCTTAATATTTTTAGGTTCTCTAGACGATTGTTGATCGATTATGAACTGATTCTGACGTCAATGACATCAGACAAAAAACCAGTAAAAGAGCATCAAAAAAACCTTGCCGTCTAAACTCTCACTTGTTGCTATGTACGTACTAGACTTAATACGTTAAGAATGCTGATACGTTGCTTTATATATCGATTTGGAAGACTGACGATGAATGAGTTGAATTGAGCATCCGAAAGAGTGGTTTTACACCTTTATAATGATCCTTGCTTTCATAGTTTTAATGGAAAAATGACGCTTAAAATTTTGAAATTTTTTATAACTTTCCTTGCATTTTCATCCCAAATTACCGCTTAAAATTTTAAACAGCTAAATTAACTTAGTACATCTTTTTTCAATGTTATTTGGCTCTGAGCGAAAAAACTAGGAAAATCGAAACTAGGAAAAAAAAGTATTGCGGGGAAAACTTTGTTTGGCACCAGAGTAAAAACTCACAAACACGATTAACAACAACTGCAATTTTTGCCCCAGAAATTAACTTTCATTTTAGTTTTCTAATTGAGAACATCTAATTTTCTTTTACTATCCCTTAATTGCAAGATTTGTCTCATTAAATCACCATTACCATCCTTTAATCGTCCCCTAATCCAAACACAACAGAGGGCTGCTGTTGCCAAACATGACTGCAACTCATATTCTTCGCAAAACATACTTCTGTTGCAATGATTCTTGAAATTTTTTCCACTAAAAATAACTCAGCAAAATTTTATGGTGATGAAAGCTATGTAAATTGTGCCTTATGTTTTGGGCATATCTGATGCGTAAACAGAATTAAAAATCTCTAGACTGCATTGAATTGAAGACAAAGTTGCTATGTGATCTCCCTAAGCCCCAATTCTTCAGTAAAATTTGGTGCCTCAGAAGAGACAAAAAAACTAAATTTTACAGCCATTATGCGTAATATTACAGTTGCAGATTGAAGATTTCAATGGGGTTTAAAATATTCGAAAAAAATACAAAATAAAAAGGTTTTACGGCAATTATTCTTCGAATAATATTTGACAGAAAAAACTTGTTAAGAATTGCAAAAAGTGAATTTTCTGCATAATTTTTCGGCAAAATTTATAAAAAATAGTCTTTCAGCCTCCAGGTCTTGGTTCTGTTCAGCTTTAACATCTTGGGCAACAATGACAGATACCAGGTAACACCTTCAACTGGTGATTGTTTAAATTGTATAATTTGGATGTTTTTCTTCAGAAATTTTTAACAAATTTTCTTCATTTTTCTTTTGCAAAAGCGCTAATTATCTATACATAAAATCACTATAAAAGTTTTAGTAATACTATAAAACACTCTCCATAAAAATTTAAAAAATGTATAACTATCTCAGCTTCGCAGACCTTAGATTTGACTTTCTAAACTGTGAAACTCTTGATTTTGCTTTTTCACAATAGACCGCTATGAAAAGAGATTTCATCTTTAAAACCCATCTGTTGCGCATTGTTTATTGAGCCGGATTTTCAAAGAACAACTTTAGAAAACTTTCTTTTTTTGCATTTTTTTCGTTGATTTTAAACAATTGAAGGATACTTTGTTTCATATTCTTTTTGTGAAAATATTTAATTTAGGATTAAAATGGTTTATAATTATTTCGAGAAAAAAAAAGTTTTCTTGGAAATGCAATTAATTACCTCTATTGATTTATAATATTTTCCCTTTGCAGTAAAATTTGATTGCCCGACTGCATGGATAAATCAAGTAAAAATAAATTTGTGGACTAGTTAAAACAATTTTCATTAAAACTAATTTTTTGGAAGCTAATTTCTCATCAAAGGGAGTTTTGAAACCCTTTCTAAATTATTTGCCTCTTTTCTCGTTTCATCAATGATCTGTTTAAGAGTTACAGCTTTTAAGCCTAATAAGAAAAAATGAGATGAATTGATTGAAGCTTCAGTTAACCCGATCTTGCCTGTTGTATGCCATTGCTTTGATTGTATATTGGTGCTGATCAACAGCATAGTGGGAATTAGCGGAATTAGCGAATGAGAGTTTATTCAGAAATCACTGTGAATGAAAAGACCAATTTAGTTGTTTTCGCAGAACCTACCTCCTTTCACTACTTCATCGTGACATTTTTCCAACTGGAAGATTCGAATATCCATAATTTTGACCTAAGAAATTAGAATATGAATAGTTAATTTAAGTTATAGATAGTTTTTTTTCGAGAAAAAAATCAGTTTTTTGGAAACCCAATTAATTTTCTTTATTGAATAAATATATCTTCGCTTTGCGGCAAATTTGCTAGCCCGACTGCATGGATAAATTAAAAAGACAGAATTTTGTAGACTAGTAACAAAATTTTTCAAGAAAATTAATTTCTTTGGTTGCTAAATTCTCATTGAATGGAGTTTTGAAACCGTTTCTAAGTTATTTGCCTATTTTTTTCTTGTTATCAATGATCTGTATAATGTCATACAGTCACTTTGAGATGAACCTAAATTAATTGAAAACTGCGCACATGTATATCTAGCAATATGTGGTAGTTGTCTCAGTTACAGCTTTTACGCCTATAATTAGAAATTTTGAAATAAATTGGTCAGTTAAGCTTCAGTTATACCAATCCTACCTGTTCTATACTTGCTTTGTTGGAATTTTGGTGCTGATCAACAACATTGTGGCAATTATGGAATGAAAATTTATTCAAAAATCACTGTGAATCAAAAGCCCAATGTTGTTATCTTCCCTCCACGCCCCTCCTTTCACTACTTCCTCTTGACTTTTTCTAACTTGAAGATTCGAAAATTCAATAATTTCCTCCTTAAAGATTCGATTATCAATAATTGCGTCCTTTAAAATTAGAATATGAACAAGGATGCTCGTTAATGTGCGTTCGCACATGATGTTCCGACCCGAGCTCATCTACATTTTTGACTTAATTGAGATAACAAAAATAGATGTTTGAGTTTAAAAAAATGTTATAAACCTAACTACAAATTGAATTACATAATGCCATGCCCCATTACAGCGCTCGCGGGATCTGCCATTAAAAAGACTACGAGAAAAAGCGACAAACAACAAAAAAAGCAAAAACAAAAATTTCACGGCAGAAACGCAAAATCTAAACTTAAAAGCACCCATTAACAACGTCAAAATGCAATCAGATAAAAATTAAACTACATGAATTTAGTTTTTCCCAACTAAACAGCAGATGGATTTTTTCCTTAATGAGACTAGGTAAGAAGTCGACAAAAAGAAGAAAAAATGAGTTTAAAATCAAAAATCAATCAACAATTTTAAAACCAAATAATTTCAAAAGTCTAAAAACTCTTTAGCTTATAGCGAAACAATTCTTGATAAATTTAATAAAAAAAATCATTATGAAACCAATGGGACCTGCCTTTGGTTAGACTAAGCCATAGGAACGGACTACGAACAATTTACAAAACACAAATTATTGAAGCCATTAACGTCAATAGCTATTATCGAATTTTTATGTATCTTTATTTTAGTTTTTATTTATACTAAATCAGCTAAACATATACTGAAAGAATAAATAAGTTCATTTGGGCCACATTTGAAAATCATTGGGATCTGATATTACCTGAATGTGCTAAAACGGAGAAACAAAAAAGAACCACTCGCAAAATGTTTATGGAAAGACATATTGTCCACCAAACAAAACATCAGTTACGACATAATATCAGTAGACATGTTAATTTTTGAATTTCAAGGAATTGGATGGAATCTCTCAAGGACGAGAATAAGTTACAACTTGATGAAAAGAACAACAAAAACTGAAATGTTTGAAAAATCTTCGAAAATTTATAATATCAAAATTTTAAGAATATTCGCTATAAACTGACTGTTTTGGGTAACATCATTCATTTAATCGTCAATTACAAGTTTATGAGACCAGTCAGCGTTTTACGGCTACCTAAAGAATAAAAAAAGGCAAAAACAGCAAATTCAAAAAATTAGCGAGAAAAGTGTCGATGCCATTAGAGAATGGACTTTTCAAAAAAAAACTTTTCTATTTTCAAATAATTTTATAATAACCACAATTGTTTTTGAGAATAACCACAATTGAGAAAACCCCTAGTATCAAAGCCATTAAATTCAATAGCTTTCAACGGAATTAAATAAACACATTAGGTACTGCCTCAATGGAGGCAATAAAATTGTTCATTCATAGGTTGTCGATAGCTCATCACAATAATTCGTATGGCAATAAAAAATACATTAAAACCAAGAAATTTTTGAGAAAACCAGTAGTATCAACGTCATAAATTTTACTAGCTTTCAACGGAAGCCATTAAATACGCTAAATTATGCCTCGATGTGACGACAGGAATATTTAAATTCAAAAATTATCAATAAGACATTACAACATGTCATTGACAATGAAAAAAACAACAAATACATGCAAAATCCAACAATTCAGTAGAAAAGTTCGAGAAGAAAGTGTCGAAGCCATTTAAACCATAAGTTTTTCTCTGAAAGCTTTAGATATGATCCATGGAAATTTGTCTCTAAGACAATTGGAGCCATTAATATTAGGATAGCAGGATAAGATTTCAAAAAAAACCAATAATACGAAATGTCCAAAATTTTTTTTTTAATTTTGAAATCTTGTGGCATTGAAGTCATATAATCAATATTTAGAAGATAAAACCGCAATTTAGATAAACTTTATTTGAAGGAGAGTGATTGGAAGAAGTTCTGTTATTGCTGAGACCGACTTACATATCACAAAAATAAGCTTAAGATTGTTTATGTTCAAAAAAACTAAAAAAAAAAACATTTTTAAAGTCTTAACAGACATTAAATTAAATAGCTTTCAACGGAATTCAATATATACGCTCAGTTATGCCTCGATGTGGGAACACAGATGTTGTTCATGCATAGGTATCCAAAGAGACATCACAATAAGTCTTATGACTATGAAATCAACAACAAATAACGGCAAAATTCAGAAATTCTGTATAAAAGTGTGATAAGAAAGTGTTGAACCCTCTTAAACCATATGTTTTTCTCCGAAAGCTTCAGCTAATATCCATTGAAATTTTCCTGTAAGCCATTTGGAGCCATTAATATGTGGATAACAAGATAATATTTCAAAAGAAACCAATAATACGAAATGTCCAAAAAAAATTCTTTTAAATTTTGAAATCTTGTGGCATTGAAGTCATATAACCAAAAGTTAGAATATAAAACCTCTAACTAGATAAATTTTTGTTGAAACAGAAAGTTAATTGGTTCTGTCATTACTGAGACTGACTTACATTTCACGAAAATAGACTTAAGATTGTTTATGTTCAAAAAAATTTCAAAAAAATATTTTTAAAGTCTTAACAGACATTAAATTCAATAGCTTTCAACGGTAGTCAATACATACGCTCGGTCACTTCCTGATGTAATGACAAAGATGTTGGTCATGCATTGATAACAAAAAAGACATCACAATTAGTCTGATGACTATGAAAACAACAACAAATACCGGCAAAAACCAAAAATTCTGTAGAAAAGTGCGATAAGAAAATGCTGAAGCCATTTAAACAATAAGTTTTTTCTCTAAAAACTTTATCTATGATCCATTGAATGTCTTCGCTAAAACAATGGGAGCCATCGATATTAGGAAAACGTGATAAGATTTCAAAAGGAACCAATAATACGAAAAGTCCAAAAAATTTTTTTTTAAAAAATTGAAATCTTGTGGCATTGAAGTCATAAAACCAATAGTTAGAAGATAAAACCGCTAACGAGATTAATTGTGGTTGCAGTAAGAAGGAGGGGTTCCTGTCATTACTGAGACTGACTTACAGTTCACAAAAATAAGTTAATAATTGGTTAATATTAAAAAAATTCGAAAATTTGTTTTCAATGTCTGAACAGCCATTAGCTGTCCACTTAAAGCACTAGATAGGTTCACTTAATGCTCATAACGAAACCTATTGCCGTTTTTGTTAACGAGTTCTTGCCATAAGACTTCAAAAATTCAGTAAAATCTCAAAATGAAAATCAAATTTTCATTAAAAATTGCGAAAACTAAGAGTCGAATCCAAAAAAAAAACATAAGCGATTCTTGAAAACGAATTTTTTATCCATTGGGCTTCATTTGACTGTAAATGGGATTTGTCATTAGCGGAACCTAAATATGAAAAGTTACTACACTCTAGGTGACTTGGAAAAAGAAAAAAAATGCAAAAATTTTTTTTTAAAAAAGAGATCTCAAATAGAATTCGAATTTTTTTATAGTAAATTTCCCAATGAGAACAGAACTTGTCTTTTTATCGCCTTTAGTCTATTAGGAACAAAAAATTGATTTTTTTTTGTGGCGTGAAATGTAATTTTGAATTAAAATTTTCATAGAAAATATGTTAATCCGAACAAAAATTACGTTAAAAGTGAAAAAAAGTGAACCAAATATCCTGTAATCACATGAAACGTTAAACCTCGATAACTCCTCGAAAAAACGAAACTCAAAAAAATCTTTTTAATTTCGAGTTCTACGCTGGATGAGCTTTTTAATGGTACCACTCACATTTCTCTACGATGAATGTATCGATTGGCCAAAATTGTCTAAACAAAAAAAACCATTTGAGTATATAGTTCGTCCCCCCACAAGTGGGGTTGGAACAATAATCAGTCATTTCAATTGCGTTGTTTATTTTAAGCTTTTTGTCAATTTGTAAAATATTCTAAATATTTTAAATCACATTTAAGCTTAAAATTTCCTCTCTGTAAAAAATGCCCAGCTTTAATAAAGATCTCACAATTTTAATGTGCTGCATCACAGATCTTTTTCAATTTTTAAGTTTAAACTGCGTTTTTCGTTCAAAAAATCTATCCTGTCAACGTCACTTATGCTTAGTCGAACTTATTTGCAATCATAAACCATTGTATCAACCTTATCACAAGCAGAGTTGATCATGAGCTGGACCTCCTTTTTAATCTCACTCATACTTGGCGAGTAACCCCCGCCAACTCCTCCCCCTTCCCCTCCTCCCGTGGTGTTTGATGTACTGGCACCACCAGCAGCAGTATGGAATGAGTCCACCCTGGTCGGAGGCCACTGGTGCAACCGAGATGGAAAAGCCACATCATAGCGACTGTCGAAGGTGCCCCTGGTTCGATACGTGTACCTGAAAATTAATTGGGAAGAATACAACTTGTCAAACTGCTTCTCTTGGTACGACTGCTTCAAACCTTGGGAGCTAACAAACTTAACGCTGACATTCAAGCAACACTTTAATACTACAATAAAATTTCCTATCAAAATGTTTGTTTTATAAGTCAGCATGATCTTGAAATCGTCTGTCTGCCTTGAACACAAGACAGTGACCATTTTGAGTTTGACCATTTTTGACAGTTTCCTATTCAAAATGGTAGTTTTTAAACGCTGTTTAAAAAATGACCGTTGTAGATTAGTTCGTGTCAAATTTCATACAATCATACGCCTAAAAAATTGAAAGCTATTAAAGCTTAGTTTTTTTCAGCGCAATATTGCCTGTGCTTATAGCCGCAATAATAACAGTTTTAGCGCATTTCAGCGCATTTTGCCAGTTTTCAGCGAATTCCAGCATAATCGTAAGTAAATTGCTCAGCGCAGAAAATGTACCTGGAAGGACTGGAAGTAGAGGCAGAAGAAGAGTAGTGCTGGATGGACGATGAGATGGCAGTGAAGCTGTTCCGTCTCCTTCTCCCCTGTCCCGTAGAACAAGATCCCCTTCTGGGAGAGAACTCAACTTCCGCTGCTTCACTCAGATGCCTGGGGGAAATACTGCGCGAGCTGCGTCCATTTCGAAGGTCCTGCAAAAGTATTCAAACTTCAGACAAAAATTCATTGTGACAACTGATCAATGTTAATGTGCTTAAAAAATGGCATCTTATGATGAACTTTTTCTGTCGTCTTCGTCTCCTGCTCACTATGGACTGCCTCTGGGTCTGATTTGAAATAAATAAGAGAAACTTTGTACCGATTAGTGCGTGTAATTCTTGTTATAATCTTAATACATGGTTCGCTTCAAATTGGATTTGCCGTGCATTTGTCTTTCGCCATATTTGCGCAAATGTGACCATATAAAAAGAAATTGAGGCTAATTATATAAGGCAAATCCTAAAATTGGATGATTGAGGCTATTAGAAGCGAAAAATATGCATTTCGCTACAGAAACAATTCAGATCTTGAAACTATTCGAAGCAGTTAAACCTTTTCTTCGGTTTCAATGTTCTCAGGAAATTCAAGTTTTTTTAAGTTTCCGTCAGCAGAAACAAAAATGAAAAACAGAATTTTTCCGAAGCATCTATAAACATCCAGAATTGAGTTTGTTTGTTTCTGCAAAATAATTATCTATAAACGTGTAATAAATCTGCACCCGTGTCGAAATTAACCCCCCCCCCCCTCCCACTTACCCCCCCCCCCCTCCCCAAACACTGATGTAAGAATAGGGGCGTAATTGTCTATGGGGGTAAAACGAAGTAAGATTAATGGGTAATGGGTAGTCATGGAGGCAATGGGGGACAATGGGGGGAATTTTTAGATTTTACCATCGAAAAATTATCTAGGGAGGTTAAACAATGTCAGATAAGAGGATAATGGTGGCAATTTTTAGATTTTACTAACAAAATCACCATCCAAAAAGATGAAAGATTAGAGGCGTAATCTTAGGAAGATAAAGCGCTGAAAGATAAGGAGGGTAATGGGGGTAATGGGGAGAAATTTTAGATTTTACCCGCTAAAAGTAACCATCCAAAATGATGTAAGATTAGGGTAAATTTTTATTGGGGTAAAACAATGTAAAATAAGAGGGTAAAGCGGGTAATGAGGGTAATGGGGAGTAGATTTATATAGATGGACCGTGCGGAATTGGGCAAGTATTGATGGTTTGGAGGGTAAGGAGAACCGGCTGATGGTACAGAGATTGCGGGTTCAAAATTGCCAACCTTAGTATAGGGCTAAAAAATGTAAGATTCGGGATGCACTTTTTTAGTCCCCGATATAACCCCCATTAACCCCCAAAGAGATCTAATACTTTTGAGTGGAACTTTCGAAAAATTCCCCGATTACCCCCCTAATCTTACATCTGTTTTGGGGTAAAAATTCGACAAGTGCAAAAAAACATACATATTTTTGGATAGAGAGCACGAACTCATAACATTCACAGAACAAAGAGTTCTCAAAAGCGAAAAAGCACAATTCAGTGATTTTGAAAATTTCGTCATATAATGTCTGACTTTGTTGCCTACAAAAAAGTTTTTGCGGTTTTATTTCTGGGGATGGGATTTTACGCGAAAACTGGAATGGCAAATCCCATTTTGTAGCCATTATGCAAAAATTTTCAACAAAATTTTCGTAGAAATTAGGCGGAAACCAATTAAAACACTTAAAGACGGTACTTCAAAATATTCTTGACGCTGTAAAGTGCTCTAGTGTCCCCAACAAGTATCTTAACATGATAAAAATTTAAAAAAACACAGAGAAAAGGTCTTTAATTTTGTAAATTTGCAGATATTTCTAACCCGCAGTTAACTTTTTTCTCGAAGTTACACCCTCAACATAGCTCTAAATTATTAAAACTGAATCATATTTCAAACATTTCACTCTTTCCTCAGTAACTTTTATTAAAATATTCTTCCGGATATTGACGAGAAGGGTAAAAAAGAAGTAAAAAGAGTGCAATTTATGTTTTGTATCAACTCATTTTCACGTTAACATGATTGTTAGCGACACTTATAGCGTCAAGCGGATCACGAAGTCCTGTTTTTAAATGTTTTAATTGGTTTTCGTCTAATTTTCACAAAAAATAGTTGAAAATTTTTGACTAATGACTACAAAAATTAGCTTCGCCAAATCGATCTTCCTCCTAATATCCTAGGCACCGTTATTTCTGACAAAATTTTTCAGACCAGAGTTCCTTTGAATCATTTTATCAATTCTTTCTTAGACAAAGAATGCTGTTTGTTATAATTCTTAATGCATGAGATCCGATATGACATGGTTTTGCAATTGGCTAACCATTTAAGGGATCATATAGTATATGCAGATCCTTTATGAGAAAACGGGGATTTTTCAAAATACGTTTAAATTGTATTTAGAAAAGAATCCTTCATCTATTTGATTAGCTTGGTCTAAGATGCATTTTTTAATCGCGTATTTTCTTTATAATTGGGCAGAAAAAGTTGGAAATTTTTTTATTGAAAATGAAATATCCTGTGACCATAAAATGTTGGCAGAAAGTAGAATCTTTGGCTGCATCAAACGTTTGTCATTTTGATAAATCCAATGATTTGATACGAAGAGTTTTTATTGTGCAAGAACTCAAGTTTTAAAATTTTATTTTGCAAGGCAGATGATAATCTGATCAGATCTTATCTTTATAAGACTATACATTTTCGCACAATTTATTAGTAGGACAGTTACACAATTAAGTTACACAATATTTGCACATTAAAGTTACACAATAAAGATAAGTCCGACAAAATCTTATCTGCTCATTAAAAACAATCATTCAATTAGAAGCCATAAAAATAGCGACAATCATGACTAAGTAATTAGCTTCAATAGAGTGCTTCAACATCTATATAAAGAGTGAATCCAAAAAGTTGGCTAGTCATTAAGCAAAGCCGCGATTCTTTGAGATTATTAGGCAACGTTAACAGATAGCATCATCAATGAACTAGAAATGAGGCCAGTTTTCTAATTTTTAATAACCAATCGGAATTGTTAATTACAATTCAAAGAATTTGAATTGTATTGGGGCGCTGTGTTTTTTTAAGATGTGTTCACACATTTTTCAATGACTTTGATCTTTCAAAACGGGATAAACAGGTAAAACCCAGCGGGTATTAAGTTTCATTAGAGGCCCAAAGAGGGCTTTAGTAGTCATTCAAGTGCTTATAGTGGTACAGCTGCTGGGATGGCCTTAATTGAATGATAAAAGGTCGTTTTTAGGAGTTTTTGGGCTCAAAACGCTGCAATTCTTCATGTTATTTTGTGATTTATTTTAGTTTTTTGTTTGATTAGTCTTAGATTAAAGTTTTTAAAAGTTGACGAAGGCCTTTTTCGCGACAAATTTACTTTTTATGACTATTTTATGAGCTATATGTTTTGGTATTACTAACACAAACACGTAAAATGATACTAATTTTTGCAATTTTTTTCAAGTTTTTTGAAAACTTTTGTCATTTTTTGAGTTTTTCCAGCTTCAGGAGCCAAGGAATCTCCTTTGAGGTTTGATAATAGGGCACTGCATAGTTTCTAGTAACAACGGATTGGTTTTCAACATTTTAATGTCTCAAATTTTAGCACATTTTTGATAAAGATTGCAATTTTTTTCAAGTTTTCTGAAGTTTTTGTCAGTTTTACGTATTTGTCCATCCTCAAGTACCAAAAAACGTATTCCACGGTCTGATGGAAATTACTGCATGGTTGTTACTTTCAATGGATTTGTTTTCAACAATTTAACCTTTCGAATGTTAGAAATTTCTTGATAAAATTTGCAATTTTTTTAAGTTTTTCGAAAACATTTGTCTTTTAGTCAGTTTTTCTCACCTCAGTAGCCAGCTAACCTCATCCAAGGTTTGATAGTATGTTATTAAAAAGTTGCTAGGGGTCAAGTGAATGGTTTTCTACATTTTATTTGAAAGAATTTCTATTTTTTGAAGTTTGAAATTTTTTCTAAAAATTATTGCCTATCGGTCTTTGAGCCCATGAATTTTTGAAGGCTTGGAATTGGGTTACGGGATGGCGTCAAATAGCCTCTAGATACACAAAAACAATTCTGAAGGTTTTAATATCACGATTTTCCGTAACATTTCATAAAAATTTTCAATTGATTTCTTTTTTTTGAATTTTTCGGTCATTTTCGAGTTAATCGATCTTCAAGGGCCAATGAATTTCTTTCAGTTATTGCAGATATAAGACTGGGTTGATTTCAGAAGAAAAATTGGTTTTGAGCATATTCTTGAAATAGGTATAATTAAAGAGATCAAATTTTGCCTTTGGGGTAAAAGCTTCTAGAGTTTTAGCAATGAGTACATTTTTGTTCAGTTTTTTTATTGTTTTAATTTCTCAGTTTTTTGGAGATGATTTTGTTTATGTTTTCGCTGGCATTGTTCACGTGATCTGCTGGTCAGGTAGAGTACAACTAAGTTTTTCATTCAATTCTTTGTATTCTATTTCAGGACTTGTCCTGCTATGTTTTTTTTAAGATCTGTTCACACATTTTCATGATTTTTGAAGTCAAATTGGAGTAGTGATTTTGGTCACGCCGAAACAGGAAGTGGAGCGAAAAAGCGAGTAGTTTTGCGGCGTGAAATTTTTTTGCTCTAAATTTTAAGTAGAGTGAGAAAACGGTGTTTGAACAAAAATTCGCTTTCTCTCTAGTGGTTTTTTGTTCACATGCGGCAATTCCATTCTGATTTTTACTGTTTTTTCGATTTTTTGGATCGGATTTTTTTCTAAATGGTTTTCCCAATCCATTCACAGCTCATTCTAGGCCTAGTTTTTTGTTTGAATTGATTTTTCATTTCTCACTAGTGGTTTTGTGTTCACATGCGACATTTTGACATTGATTTTCTGTTTTTTTTCTTATTTTTTATCTGATTTTTTAAAAATGGTTTTCTCAATCCACTCATAGTCCATTTTAGGGCTAGTTTTTCTGTTTAGTCAATGAAAATTCTGTGAATTGTACGTCAGGACTTGTCCTGCTATGTTTTTTATTTCATGGGGGAAAACAATTGTTACTGAAAAAGTAACATGTGAGCAAAGTATGCATTAATAAACTAAGGAGGAGGAGGCAAAATAACAGTGCGTTAACATTTTTTTGTATTTGACCTACAATCTTGAATAATGCTAAACTCTGCAAATTTGATTTTGTGTACTCAATGTTTGCAGATGATTGCAAACAAAAAAATTAAGGAGTTAAATTTGGGAACTAATTGAATATTTGACATTGGCGTTGGACTAGGCGGGACAATATTTTGTTCAACCTATTTTTCAGCGCATTCATAACAACTTAATTTATTGTCACCATTTTTTCATCTTTTCATTTAGAAATTACAGCTCGCACGTGGCCCAGCCCCCCCCCCCCCCCCCCACTTTATAAGTCTTTTCATAACGTCCAGGCCTCAAGAAGGGTAGTAACCATTGAAAAGGACCTGATTCCAGCACACAACATGTAAGTTTCATTCCTGATTTTTGGTTACTCGTTATTTATTGTCACGTTAAATATGTTTACATGTAAGGTAAAAAACAAGATTTTAGACGCCAAAGTCATTTGATTGCAATGAAGTGTGACTATTAGTAACAATTCTAACCCTTCCAACCGTATCCAAATGATGATTATGACTTGTAGACGATAACAGACTAATGTGCAATCGATCACTGCAGGAACCTGCAACCATTGCAGATGGATCCCCGTGATAATTATGATCATGTTGATGAAGATGATTATGCGCGTGAACAAGGTGTGCACTGTGCGGAAGATCCTCCTGCAAATCAAAGGGTGTAATTCCTCCGCCCCCTAGAGCACCCAAGGGTGAATTTGTTCCCACAGAGGCGGGTGAGGTGAAACCCTGGATGCGTCGCAGTTCGATTTCGATCACACCTCGCAGAGTTTCCGCTCTCTCTATGATTAAAGACATCCGCGGACACAGAGTCCTGAAAACCCAAAGAAGCGTCAGTTATTATCAGAATGGATATTAATTATCGACTGTTTTTTAGCTAACAGGCGTATTATCTTCCGAACAAAATGAGTTTTTGTATTTTAAATGAATATTTTCTCTAGTGGCATTTGTCAATCGAATTTGCATATGTCCTATATAAAAATACTTGAAAGCCAGGACTCCTTCCCACTTCGCATTATAAAAAGGAAGTTAACTTTATCAAGAAGATCAAGGAAGTCATCCCGGTAAACCACCCTAAAGGATATAAACTAAATTAAAGCCCAACAAATGCTTCGGATCTTTTCAACAATCCCCCCCCCCCCGGATCTGAGTGTCATAATAACTCAGTACTGATTCATGAAAATTCCATTCTGATTTTTTCTATTTCAAGAATTCTTGACAGGGCATTTTATAGCCTGATAATTGTAAATTTGAGAAACCGTTTCTGATTTTTTTCTTCTCAGACTGAAAAATAGACTGGGTTTTGTCTGCACAGAATGAAATTTTGATGAGTCATGCACTGAATTTTTTCTGGACAGCCTAAAATTCAGACTGATTTTTTTCTGCACATTAAGACGTTCAGCCTATTTTTTGTCAAAAGAAAAACGTTGTCTGAACATAAAACACGTTCAATTTAATAGAGTACATAAGCTGAAATATTCATTCTAAATTGCAGTTTTTGATAAAAATCAATAAAAAGTGAGTTTTTGCCTGTTTCAAGAGATCTGAAACTCACAATATCTCAGTTTGTTACAACTCTGCATTCTTCATTCTGAATTCTCCATATTTGCAGAGATTCTCCATATTCGCACAGATTCTCCATATTTGATAAGGTTTATTTGATTACGTTTAAGATGACGTGCGAGAGGTACTTGACGACAGGTGTTTTGAATACCAATTACTCAATCTACCGATCAATGTTGTACTAATTATTTGGATCTTTTCAACTATTGCCCCCCCCTTTGGTGCCTAGTAGAGAATCGCCACCCCTTCTGTGCTATACTTTACCACAAAATTACTTGGCCTACAGCTTAGATAGCCGAATATTAGTTTAAGCGCAACTGCGGACCGCTTTTCATGGCCATGCCTCTCATGCGCTGTGGGATGTAATCCGGAAATCGCGGGTCGGTTATCGCGGCGAAGCGCACCCACCAACCCGCCTGTCGGAATCGCTTATTTTATTCTATTCAATTTAACATAGTATGTGCATGCGTGGAAAGTTGTTAGTCGTCTCTGATTGGTTAATAAATAGCTCGCTTCAATTTTATTCAATAATAGCCCCCCTTTTGCAAAAGGGGGGCAACTACTGAAAACATCCAATGCTTCTTATTGAGATTTAACTATCGTAAAAAAAATTTTGACCCGAGCCTAAGATGTGTCTGAGAACAGTTTACAATTTATAAGATCAAATAATGTTCTTGAAAAGTCGAAATAAAAAAATTACTTAACTGATAACTTAGATAATGCCGTTTTTGGAACGCTTTATTATCTTATTTTTTGCAACAAAATTATTGTCTCTTTTTTATATATTTTTTTGTATCCATTAAATTTCAATTCGATATCAAACTTGAGGACGAAAAAACTTAAGAGAAAATATGATTTCTTCTTCAAACTGATATGTGGATATTGATGAATAGCAACGAATAAAATAGGTTTTTTGAACACTTGCTGTGCAGTCATACAAAGGGTCAAAAATCTCAAAAAGGCATTGTCATGTGCATCTCGCTGCAAAAACTTTGTGTCATGCGTAGCTTGACTATTACAAAAAGAGTATAGAGCAAAGCATCCATAACCTACGCTTGAGATGAAAAATATAACTATAGTAGTGATGCAAAAATTCAACCTGCGGTCGTTAGTTATTCGCTCTTGCACGAAGAAAATCGCCAAACACCGTCGTAAAAAACTCCGCAACCGCCACGCTTTTGAAGAAGTGGAATTAAATCAATAGTTAAGCTTCTTTTAATGTGCTATTGATGGAATCCATCCGCTCACTAGTGTGACTTAAATCATTCAAATTTCACGGTTAGTTTTGCATTTGGTTTTCTGCATTAGTCCCCTACTATTTGCTTTTTTCCTTTTCTTCTTTTTCAGCTCATTATCCGTGAAAATTCATCATTAGGATTCCCCCAATGCATTGTTTATTAAAGTTTCACGATGAAATATGTGGTCACATGTGATGTAGCAGCTGCCACATTATGATGATTATACCAGTATGCCAGTTGGTTGTTCGGACTTGATACCTTCCAGGATGTGACTTAGTCGATTCACGAGTTAGTTCTATCCCTAGTCTGGTTTATGATTTTTCGAACATCACTGGTTTACTAGCCTTTCGCTGTAGTTGAATTTTTTCCTCTTGTTTGTTTGATAATGCTAGTATGCTGATTGTTGTTTATTTCTAGGTTTTCTATTGTGCGGCTAGGTTAACATAGAAATTATGGCTAGTGATTTCCTTGACCTTCTCATCAATCTCAGTGTTTAATGCGCACCCGAATATTAATATGTTTGCTATCACCACAAATTGTGTGTCCTGCTATGTTTTACTGCATAGTTTTTTCTCTCACTTCTTTCTAGGTATTGACTTAGTTAACTCACGAGCTATTCAATTTAAACTTATGTCTTTTATGCTGATCTAGTTTTTTCCATCTATATTTTTTTTCGTCCTGTTTGCTGCTCGTCGCTTGACTGATGTTTCTGTCTTGTCCGTCTTGTTTTCTGTTGCGCACTGCGCCATTCGGGCTGCTTTTTTTGTCCCTTCCGCCAAGTTTCCCGTTCCAAGACGCTTAACTCAATATTCCCAATTTACGTAGTGGTCTCGTTTTCCGTATAGTTGCACATTTAGCTCTTGCACGATCAACACTTTAGCCGGGTACTTATGTGCAAAACAATTCCTTGCCCTTTGATTTTTTTACTTGGCAGATCATCATCTTCAAGCTCAAAAAAAATTCTTTCTATTTTGTTTTTTGCGCGGGTGCTGAATTTTTTTAGTGATTTAAAAACTTGGTGCTTGTTTTTAGTTAGATTGCGGCCACTTGCAGGAAAATCTCAAACAAGTGTATGAACTTAGAACAAAATAAGAAGCTGAAGTTTATAAAATATCGATGAAATTGTTCACATTCATGTTCAAAACTTAAGATCGAACTTCTGACTGTCGAACGAAAAATGCTTCCACAAGAGTAGCTTATAACTATCAGGAGCTCTTTGATCCTGCAAAAAGAGCTGAAAATTTACACGCCCTTTGGAATAAAGCAGAAAAATGGTAAGGGACTAAAACTAAGGAAAAACATGAGTTTCTTGCGGCAGCTAGAGAGGACAATGATTTTGTTCTTTAGAACGAGACAACATCGCAGTTCATCGCACAAGGACAGGTTATCACTTGAAAGGTATGAAAAAAAATCAAGTAAACGCCACTTGGTAATAGGAAAGTTGAAAATATAGGAGCTCGAAAAACAGCGCGATTAAATGTAAAAATGCATCATCGAACAAACTGATCATATTCGACCACAATTCAATTTGCGAGAAAAAAAATTAGCAGCTGGAAGAGCACATTGCAAACGCGTAGTTGCTTCCAAAATTGAAGGACTGAGATTGTGAAAAACTAATAATTATGTAGTCCGCACACAACCAAACTGAGGGACCCTTTTACTTGAGAAAATAGGGCAAGATGAAGAAAATTGTTTAGCATTGGTTTAATGAATCAGCATCCCGGAACAATGCTGAGATTTTAATAAACCAAGTTTGCATCTTTCTCTTTTAATCGCCACAACAAATCAATCCACGGCACTTCAGCTTTCTTCATATCAACCTTTAAACTGATATTCTCTCAATCAACATGGTAGAGTCGACAAGTCATACGAACAAGGTGAACAAAAACAAACCTCTTAAAGGTAGAAAACCTAATAGCAGGCAGATACAGTATCAAGTCACACCACCATTAACGGCAATCGAGTTTGGTGGTGAGTCGCCTTATCTCGACGTGCTCAGCAGGGCACGTGAGCTGTCTCAGGATATTATGGTTTTCGCTTTTCCTGATAGTGGACAACCAATTTGCTCGAAGGTAAAAAAAATTGAACTCCGCCATCCCTCCTCAACGAACGCCTCCACGACAAAGATTGCAACACCTCGCCAAATCCTAAAAACGGAAACTTCACGCAAAGAAAACCCAAGCGTTGTTCTTTTAAATGAAAATCCTTATAATGTCAATAAAGTACACATAACGTTCACTTGTTAAAAAAAATGGAGGAGAGCTTAAAAAACGAACTACCGCGTGCTCAAATGAAAACTTGTAAAAATAATTCAAAATTACAATACTCTTCTCCAGATGACGGCCAGCGAGTCATATATGATTATTGTTTGAAACACCGTTACGTTAAACAAATCATATATGACCTGGTATGATTACTAGGAAATTGTAAAAGTTATACATTACTCTTGTCAAAGCGCAACCCATTTGTCAGCCCATTGCCACCCAAAAACGTGCAGAGCCGTTACAAAAACATCATAGGAGTAATGGGTGAAATGGAATCTTTTTGTAGTTCAAATGAACAAAACATTGTTTACTGACAAAACTTTTTTATCAAATTAGGGAAAGTAAAGAAGTTTCAATGTTAGTAATGAAAATTTGTCGGTTGGGTTGCGTTACACCACACTGTAGGTTTATCTTAATCTGGTGGTGAAACGTTTTAGAAAAATAAGATACCTGTGGTTGCCGTTGCACTCTGAAGTATGTCGAAATAAATGTGAGATTATAAGAATTGAGAGCCCGCACTGTAAGGACACTTTAACGTCAGAACTCTTGTTGCACTACTTGCTCTGGCAGAAATAATTTTTTTTGAGCGCACTGGAAAAAACATAGTTTTAGATTAAACGCAAGTAAACGGTCTAAACGGTCAGGTAGTTTTACTTAACTGAACCCACTGACTCAAATTTACCAAAAATTACCTGTAAAATAAACTGCGCATGTATTGAAATTTTACTTTACTTTAATTTGGACGGAGATTCACCTGACCAATTAACATTGGGCGATTAACATCCTGAATCGACTAGAGTACTGAACATAACCGAAAAACTAACGACTATACCAAAAAAGTTAGCAAAAAACCGTAACATCCCAAACCTTAACTGTATCTTTAACATTAACATCGGTTGATCTTAATTGAGTTGAGCTAAATTTGCATTAAACCTTGTTTAGTTTGTTGAAACGTTAGCTTATGTGTCAACTTTGCGACCCCCTTGAGACTGATGATAAGATTATTTTGATCAAACGCCATTTCAGACTGGGACTCCCTGATCGGTGATAAATTTGGCCTCGCGCGGTCTGATCAGAGATCATTTCAGACGGGACCTCTGATCAGTGATAAATTTGGCCTCGAGCGGTCTGATCAGAGATCATTTCAGACTGGGGTCCTCTGATCAGTGATAAATTTGGCCTCGCGCGGTCTGATCAGAGATCATTTCGGTCTGTTGCGGTCTGATGAGAGTAATATTATAATCTGGGACGGTGTGATCAGAGCTCATTTGTGATCAGAGTTTCTCTTGACAGTGTTAAAAGTGACATGATCGCACCATGGCCATAGTAAAAATACAGAACTGAAAGATCATGATTCAGCGTTGACTTGATCTGAGAGCAAGCTCCGGTGGTGATGGTCGGATCAGAGTTTGTTTTGGTTGGGGCTATGATAGCAACATTGTCTACGAGTTGAGAACTCACTTGACTTGGTTGGAGTGGTGTTTGCAGACTGGGAATAATTCACTCTCCATTTCCAAGTAGGACATGTTGCTCTCAACAGTCATCAACTTCCTCCTCATTCGTCTCAGCTGGTCGTCACTTTCACTCTGGGCAAAATATGATTATATAACGACCATTTCACACTAACAAGCAGCAAGTGGAATATATATCCTACAGAAAAGCAAAAATAACTTGGGCAAGGCCAGAAATCTGAAGATAGTCGATTCGAGTCGTTTTAGCCCCAATAGTTTATAGCAATCGCTTTTGACAGTGCGGTGGACAAATACATGCAGATGAGTGGTAACGTGGAGCTGAGTTTATTAACAAAATCTGATCACACGTTTCATCTTGCACGGTTTTACCTACAAGAAATGAACAGAACATACAAAAATTTGCAGAAAGAACATGTAAAGAGAAGAGAGAAATGAAAAATTTACAGTCGGGCTACCAAATACTATAAAAACAAAAGTTAGTGATCCAATAATGCAGAACTAAAACAAAAGCACAAAATAAGCTCCTTGGTGAAACCAGCTATCGTCTCAAGTTTTCCGTTTCTAACAAAAAAGATTTGACAAAAAAGCTTACTTTAACAACTTTTGCTATTTCTGCAAATCAATGAATTAAATTTAAAAAAAGTCATTCAGTCATTTCACAAAGGTTTTAGGAAAAACCAACAACGGAAAAAACTCAACGGAAATAATACCCAATTTTGAATTTAAATTTTTGTTTTGATAATTGTTTTGGTTGTTATCGTTTCCTATCAAGTCCCACGGGCCGCTAATGCATGCCATGGCCAATGAGGCACGGCCAAACGCGCTAATTTAGCAGCTCTTTAAGAGACAAGCGGGGGTTTATTTCCACGGGAATTATTTTCTAATCAAAAATAACTTTTTCTAATCAAACTTGCTTGAAACACACCGGAACAATAGAGCTGTTGGAAATTCTGCATCCTTCAGACAAAAAAAAACAGTAATTTGCCTCCCTACGGTGCCGCAACTTCTTTCCTCCTTAGAATGCCGTAATTTCTGTGGCCTCACAGGTTTGCAACAATGAATTTCGACTGCCCCAAAATCTTATCAGAGCTAATTCTTTTGAATTTTCTAGTCTTCGGTACGAGAATTTGTTCTTCAACTCTGTCGCCGCGTTAAATAATATTTGTCAAAGTTCGAGGCTTTCATGGATGCAGTTTTATTCAAATCCACTAAATATACAATGTTTTTGCGCTGAATGTGTAGAAATCAAAGTGTAGTCATCAAAAGTGGTGATAAAACAATTAATCAGCTTTTATCGCAGCATTTCTTAGAAAAGTCGGTATATTGATTAACACAGTTATTACATCATTTAAACATCTTCAAAGTTCAAAAACTGAAAAACTAAAAAAAATTCTTAAAAACCCGACACTTTCTGGAAACTCCAGCACTTTGAACAATTTCAAATGTGAACCCTTTCAGCACACCTCCCACAATTTTTCTACACAATTTTTGCAAAACACCAATTTTTTACGGAGTAATTACTAAATTTCTATAGCTTTTTAACCCCTAAACACTTCAACCCTTTTCAAAAGAAATTCGAAACTCAGAGGTGACAGAAAAATTCTGAGAACAATTCTTAGCACGTTCTGAGAACATTCGACATGAAAAACGTGGGAGATAAGCGTACAAAACTTGAAGGAGGTGATGATAACGTTCAAATTTTTCAATGCGCTGAAAATTCGTTACAAATATACAGAATGGCAAAGGTAATTTAGCACCCCCTATTTTCACGAAGTAAAAAATAATTTTTTGAGGCAATGTTACTCCAACTTTAGATCACAATTTTTAGATCCAACTTTAGAACGCAATTTTTGCACTGTTGATCCCCAGCACTAGTCCGCTCGCCTACCTATGAAATTTAGATATAACGCAAAATTCACCTACAAATATCCCAAATTATGATCTTGTGACGACTATCTTTTTACTTCGAAACTTGGATAGAGTTCATCATATTTATATTGGGATTCCTGGTAAGTGCACATTGCCTTTTATCTGAATTTCATAATTAGGTGGGAGGACTAGTGAAGGGGATCAATAGTGTACAAATCTTCTTCAAAATTTTATAGCAAGATGGAATAATATTGTTTCGAAATTTGAATTTTTACTTGGTAAAATTAGGGGGTGCTCACTTACTTTTGACGTTCAGTATAAAAAAGCAGTGTATGGGTCGAGAGCAAGGTTCGAGACAGAGCTGAAATGATTAGTTTTCAGGGACAAAAAATGACGTAATTATGCGTTAAATTCACAAAGAGTGAGCCTAATTAATAGGATATAACTATGTGTAAATGTCCATTATAAAAATTGAGACAGGTGGTACATTTTTGTCGCAGTTTTCGGAAAAAAAGCCACGAGCTCGAATATTTCTTTGCTGCTCCTTTTTCTGAAAAATTAGAGATAATTAAAATTGCCTGAAAAATTATTTTCATGAAACGAAATTCACACTTCCGATGCGGGGATTGGCTCATGGATTTCAGAAAAAAAACTGAGATTAGTTTTGACTTTACAAAGACAGCTATATGGTCCGAAATTTTAAATCACTTCTTACCCAAAATAGATCATTTGATGGCGATCGCCTTTCATATGAAGCTCGGGTAATTTGTTCCCGAATCAATTTCACCCGCCGTTGTATATTTTCCAACTGCCCGTTACATCTGCTTATTAAACCGACCAAACATTCAGAATGACATGAATTATTTTGGTAAAATGCCGACGTTGAGCCGACTCTGAAGTCGTGTAAAACGTGTTCAGGCGTCGAGCAGTCTGATAAAATGCGAGGTGGTGACGGTGACGTGGCGTCAAATGATTGGTTCAAATTGTTCTGGCGACGAAGTTTATCGCGTGATCCCAAACTTGCGGATGTGTTCCGTAGACGAAACGCAAAAGTGTCGAAATCTTTCAAGTCCACAGATTTGACGCCGCTTGTATCAGATTCCCGGCTTCTTGGAATTTGGGATAAACTTGCGGTGCTTTTGTAGTTTTTAATCTGATATGAGTTTGTCATAATTTGTTTAACTTCCTCGCATGCACTGCTTAAACTACTGCTTCCCGAATTTGCGCGAGAACTGGTGGAAAAACAGGCGTTTTTAGATATGGATCCTTTTTTGGACATGGCTTTGATACCCGAGCTCGACCTCTGATTGGCTGATATCTTAGCGGCATTCCCATTTAAGGAAGCTGTTGGAATTGTTGGAAAAATCAAATTATCATCCCTAACACCTTTAATGGCACTGTCTTCAGATATTGAATGTTTTAACTCGCCCTTCGTTTTCCGCAGACAACTTGGTTTCGAAAAATTGAAACTAGGAACTTCTAGCGAAGCTGTTGACCTAGAAAAATGGTGCCGTTTAATAACTGACGGCGAATTTGCGCTAGTTTCAACGTCGCAATTATCTTCGTTTTTAACCGACAACCGATTTAGTTCTTCGGCTGGTTGAACAGATTCGTCCACATGGCCGTCTTCGTTTTCTTCAGGAGGCGATAAGATTATAGAGCAATAAGGCGAATCATCGGATAGAATACTGGTACATTTCGAGTATCGATACTTTTCTTTCCGCGCCGCGCCTTTTAACGAAGCCTCGCGTTGCAAAGTTTCATCGCTGGTCGCCGCGCTAGCCGTTGGTTCATAAAGCATAACTTCGCTTTCGGATTTATCAGTTGAGGAGTTAACAGTTCGCGGTCCCTGGCCAAAGTCGGCAACGTCATTCTGCTCATCGAGATTCGGCGAATTGAGCTGTTGAATCGATTTGAGAAGATCTTCTGCGGTTTTGTCAAACAAAGTTGGTTCAGTTGCATTTCGGTTTGTAATATTCTCTGGAGAGCTAGCAGCTGTGTCAAAACTTCCTCGAAACGAACTAACTTTGTCCAGACTATTGCCCAGACTTTTGCTATTGTAACTGGAGTTTTCATTGCTAAGTTTGTGATCACTGTTTGATTGGTTGAGGTTGTTGTTGATATTGTTATTGTTGTTATTGTTGTTGTTGTTGTTGTTGACCCATTCAGATATGCTCTGTTCCAGTTGTTGAGATGAATTGCTGAGTCGGCGTTTGACCGAAGCTGCAGAGTCATTTGCAATTTTCTTTCCCCGCTCGTTAATCCATTTCATCATACCTAAACGGATAACAAATGTAAACAAAATACGAAATTTTTAACATTTGTCACATAAAATGATTTGACAGGCACATTTGTTTTAAGGAAAACATCTCTCAATTACACCATGGATAAAGAACTAACCCTGATTTGTTACGAAGTAAATAAGTAAGCGAGATTATTAGCCAATCAGAATCGAGTATTCAAATGCGTACGTTCTGAATTAATAAAATACGTTCTAATATACGTAGAAAGTTCCAAAAAAGTTCATTTAACCTAATTTTAAGTAAATATAACCACTATGTGTATCGATTAAGCTGGTTTTCGGCTTAATATTTTTAGGTTATCTAGACAATTGTCGGTTGAATACGAACTGATTTTGACGTCAATGACATCAGACGAAAAACCTGTTAAATGAACAACAAAAAATCTTGCCGTCTAAATTCCACTTGTTGTTTTGTACACCGATAATGCTGACACGTTGTTATGCTTTGAATGTATACTTATACGTTGTTGAATTGAAACTTTCCGAACTTCTGTTATTTTCCGACAGAGTTTATATTGGTGCCGCGACCCGGGATTACGAACACCAATTATCAGCACCGCTACTCATTAAAAGATGTGTTCACTTTGAAGCGCACACACAGCTCACAGTGGGTCTGTTTTGCTCTCAAGCACTCAAACGTAGTTCACTGTGATTCAGTACGGAAACACAAAGACACAACACAAGTGGCATCGGATAGTCAAAATGCAGTGGGCGTTGTGATCAGTGTGTACAATTTGAGCCAACAAGGTGCGGTGTGATTGTGTTCATTCATCGTTTATCAGCAACAAACTCGTACCTACAATCCAGTCAGAGACAAACTAAGGCCCACACTAACAATATCCCAAGATGGAAGAACGTCCCAGCTCATCAACGTTCGACGAAATGAGAAACGAACCCGAGTGAAACTGCCGCTATAGCTGACTGTTCCCTACCACCACACGACACCCGTAGAGGAATGCATCTCACACACCTCACTTGACAAGATGTATCTTCAAGTGTCAAGTGTCTCCTGTTGCATCTCAAAAACTGTAAGACTGACCCAATTTTTTTCTTAAATTTTGCAAGTCGTAAATTGATATTGAGTTAATTTAGACGGCAAGAAACCCAACCCATGAGTTTTTTTTGGATTTTGGTGTAGTAGAATTATACTAATCTTTGTAGAAAACATTGGTAAGGGGGCCCACAAAAAACAATTTTAGAAATGAAAAAACATCGATTTTAAAAAATTTTTTGGTAGATTTATCAGAAATTCAAAAAAATTGATCAAGTCGGTCCGTATATCAAAAAATTACCGCTGATATATAAAAAATCGAGAAAACATTATGCTAAATTGTTCAATTTTGAAAATTTTTGGTCAATTTTGATGAAATTCTAAAAATTTTATAAAATCAATACCGAATATTGATAAACCGTATTTTCGAAAATAAAGTTTTCCAATTTAATGGATTACCGTTCCGTTTTCAAGAATTTGCAAAAAATTGACCAAAAAAATAGAAAAAATTGGACAAAGGCTTAAATTTTTGACAATGTTGTGAAAAATCAATTTCTCTAACAAGAAGCCCGTACTGAACGCCAAGTCAATATCAGTACTGGGCAAGTCTAATTCCAAGTCTAGATATCAGTACTGATTCAGAGCTATGATCATAACACATTTAAGACTTGTCAGACTTGGCCAAGACTTGGCAAGTCTTAATAAACGTCCGATCTAAGGTTCAGTACGGGATGTTCGTTAATTGAGTGAAACTCATTACACAGAAAAAGTTGTGAAAATTTTTACAACCTCCGGCCTACAGAAAAAAATTGATCGAATCCCTATAATTTTTCTCGTCGCTCATTTATGTACCGTTTCGTCCGCATCCTTTTCGTCCTTTAACTTTTCATTTCTCCGTGTTCCGTTTTTTTTTTCAATAACGTCGCTCTCCCAAGACTTTGCTTTTCGTTTTCTCCGTCTACGTTTCTGGATTTCAGTGTAGTATGTCATATGTGATGAAGTATGTTGCTGTTTTGCTGTAGTATGTTGAGTATGCTAGTATGCTGGTTTGTTGTTTAGGTCTTATAGCTTTCTAGGGTGTGACTTAAGTTTATTCTCGAGTTACGGCTGGATTGTCCTTTGACTTTTCAACTTTACTAGTTTACAGGCCTCCCTGTTGTAGTATATTGATTTTGCTGTTGTATGTTTGTGTGTAACTGTATGATTGCTAGTTGGTTTGGTCTTGTTGCATGCTAGGGTGTGACTTAAGTTTATTCTCGAGTTACGGCTGGGTTGTCTCTTGACTTTTCCAACTGTCTTAGTCTACAAACACACTATTGTAGTTTATTCACTTTTGCTGTAGTTTGTTTAATACCGTTAGTATGCTGATTGTTTGTTGTGGTTGGGGTTTTGCTAGGATGTGACTCAAGTTTATTCTGGGGTTACGGCTAGTAAGTTTCTTGACCTTTACATCCTTTTAGTGTACTACTGCATTGCCTTAAATTAGTTTGTCGTTAAATTTGTCGTTATAGACCCATTATGAACTATATTAGATTGTCTTGCAGTAGCTTCTCTCCTTCTTCCTAGGGTGTGACTTAAGTTTGTTCTGGAGTTACGGCTAGGTTGTTTGCTTGAGTTTTTGCTGTGGTCTGCTAACATAGTTCTCTCCGAACTCATTTCCCGCCCGTTCTTTCCCACCGTCCCGTTTCGTTCGTTTTCCCGCACGTCCCGTTTCCGTTTTGTCGCGCATTGCTCGCTCGACTTCTCGTCTGTCCCGTTTCCGTCGCGTCGCGCGTTGCTCGCTCGACTTTCCGTCCGTAACGTCTCCGTTTCGTCGCGCGTTGCTCGCTCGACTTCCCGTGTGTCCTTTGCTTCCCTCCGCGTTGAGCGCATAGCGTTCAGCGCTCCACTTCTGTTTTTGCCGGGCACAGTGTGCTCGACGACCTTCTTTGCTTTTTGGGTGGTTTGTTTTACAGACTGTCTACAGTGAGCTGTGTCTGGTGTCTTTTGCGTTGGGTTTGTTTTGCGTGGATTTGATTTGTTTGGAGTGTGCATATAATAGATAACCGTGTGCTGTGGTAGTTTTGCTGGTGTTTGGAAATAATAACATCGTGATGTCTAATAGTCTTGATCAAAAAGTCAAAAAGTTGTACGCTGCCAGGTCAAAGCGTGAAGCTGAATTGCATGCTATACATGAAGATATTCTTCATTGTATAAATAGTCAAAGTAGGCGAGTGAAAGTTGAACGCCTAGTAACAAAGTGCAACGAATTATTTATGACTGTTGTAGACAAAAATGAGGACCTGATTGCATTTGCTGGAAAAACAGAGGATCCAAGTGCACTTGTTCCTTCATTAGAGTCTTACTTGGAAGCAATGACAACGAAGAATGACAAGATACTCACTTCAGCACGAAACTATATCAACTCTGCTGATGATAAAGTGAGTGAGTTCCAGGAACCAAGGGCTTCCATTCGGTCTAGACTTCCCTCAATTATGACCTCGTCAAAAACATCTAGTCAGCGTAAACATGATTACGTAATTGCTAAAATGAAGCGCGAAGAAATTGAAAAACAGAATGAGGCAGCCATTCGCCTTGCTAAACAGAAAAAACAAATGGAAATAGATGAACTGGAGGAAAACAACAGGAAACGGTTGGCAGAGGCAACTCTGCAAGAATTTGAATTGCTGGACGCCGTTTCTAAAGGTAGCCAATCTGAAACAACTGCAAGTGCTAGAAGCTCAATGAGAAGTGAAAAGGCTGTCCAGGACTGGATCAACACCTCACTTGCTTTAAGTTTTAACAATGAGAAAACTAGTGAACCAGATGTTATGATTGACCCTCCAGAATGTCCTAGCCACAGCAACGGCAAAACAGTGGAAGATCAGAACACTGAAATTTCAAGGCATTCTATTCCAAAAAATTGTCGAGGCAATTACATTTTAAGCAATGAGACCTTACAGCAACTCGATCCTTATTATACTCCACCTGAAAACTTTTTGGCTGCTGCTAACACACAGGCGTTGTACCAGGCGCACCTAAGGGCGCAAATTGATGAAACAGGCCAGCAAGGCGTGGCGCTTCCAACCATAACTAACCAAGGAACCGCGGATAGTCAGCCACCTTCTGTACACGCCCCAGGGGCTTCTTCACCGCCCATTCAACAGCGCATTCCACCACAGACGTTCGCACCACAAGAAAATCAAAATAATGCGTCCGAGTTTCTTCCACACGCACAATCCAGGGGACCGGAAACATCAAGTCTGCCGAAGAATAATTTGGCCCAGCAAATATGCTCCCGACAACAAATTAATTTTGTCCCCCGAGCACCAAACGCCACTCTTCCTCCTTTTCCGACAACAAATCATCCAGCCCCCGCAATAAACGTTACCCTGCACCCAAGCGCCCCACCAAGTCCAAACATTCAACAGCACAACTCCGAACCCGCTCATCCTAAAGACCTTCCCATTCCGAACCCAGTCTTCGCACCTAATCTCACTGCTCCCATTCCACACGCCCCTTTGATTAACCAGCCTCTCGTCAACAACAATTTTCAGAATAATAATAACCCAGTACACAAAGTCGTACGTTCCGTTGCTCCTCCTTTCCCAAATATGCCTAATATCCCTCTTGGCAAAAATTTTGTCCTAAATATGAGTCATTGGCGGTTTCCACAGCACAGACCATCAATAGTCAACCAAAACGTTAATACCGTAAATAATGCTGCTCCAAATGTACAGGCGCACATCGCACCATCAGTTACTAATTTTCCACAACAAATATATTCGAATTCACCCCTTTTGATTGATATGCAATCACCATCCGGCACACATCAGGAAAACCCGATTGCAACTACAAGTAATATATTACCTGGTCTGGCCACTCCGGTTTTTCAGCCAACATACCCTTGTGTTGGGCCCACTCCGTTGAGTTGGAGTGGTCCGCAGGTGTCTGCACCTGCCCCTCCGATACCGGACAATGCCTCATTGATTAAGGAGTTGGCTGACGCAATAAACAGCAAGAAAAATGACCCCTTGCCAGAATGGAAACTTGCTCAGTATAATGGCGATCCATTACACTGCGGATCTAAAGGTCCCTGGTTCGATCCCGGGTCGCGGCACCAATATAAACTCTGTCGGAAAATAACAGAAGTTCGGAAAGTTTCAATTCAACAACGTATAAGTATACATTCAAAGCATAACAACGTGTCAGCATTATCGGTGTACAAAACAACAAGTGGAATTTAGACGGCAAGATTTTTTGTTGTTCATTTAACAGGTTTTTCGTCTGATGTCATTGACGTCAAAATCAGTTCTGATTGTTAGTTGAAATTTGTTTTTCTTTGGAAACTGAAATTTTTTTGTGTATGCGCACTTATCCGTACCCTAGGCGAGACCAAATGGTTATCTTGCAAGATCCTGTAAGATTCTTGCGAAAAATGGTTATCTTGTAAGATTCTTGCAAAAAATGGTTATCATGCAAGATCTTGCATTTGCCAATGGGTGTCTTAAAGATTCTTTCGAGACGAATGGTTGTCTTGCAAGATCTTACAAGAAAATCTGGCAAGACGATGCATCGTCTTGCAAGATTTTGCAAAAATCTTGCAAGATCTTGCTAGATAACCATTCGGTTCCGGCTGGGGCAGGCAAACCGAGATTGGCTTTAATGAAAACAGTAATGTCTATATTGTTTTCAGAAAATAGACATAACTCTGTTTATTTGTCCTACGGGAGAATTAAAAAAAATGCAAAACAAAACGTTAATTAGAATTTTAGTTAGAATTTTTCGGTGGGGAGCTAAGCCTTTGGTTCCGATCAGACTATCCGGTCTCTTAAAATGTTCTCATCAGAGCGTAAAGGCGTTGTTAAGACTGTTCTATGCAGACACTGATATCATTATTCAAACTCCGGGTGTGATGGATTAGATTTACGAAATATACACGACCCAAGGCAGCGTTGCTCATATCGACAACGGTTGTGCAGAGAAAGTGAATTGTAACCCAGCAGCAGAGTGTCGCTGCTGCTGTCGCTGCTTATCAAGGCCTTTCCAAAGTCTGTGATGTCTATTCGGAGCATTGCGTTTGTCTAACTTCATCAAACTAGACAAGCGCAATACTATGAATAGATCGCGCAGACTTTGGCAAAGCCCTGATCAGACAATCCAGACTTCAGTTCTCAACGATCAGACAATCCAAGTGACAATCCAAATTCTCTGATCAGACAACCCAAGTTCTCAGCGAGATTTTTGTCGACTAAATTAAAACTAAATCGTGACTCGAAGATTGGGAACTATGCCAGGTTCTCAATTCAACTATTAATTTACTTGATAAACCAATATCCTTAAAACAAGATTGCACTTGGCGAGAAGAACTCGTCAGTGTTCTCACAACAACCCAACCACAAGAATGTTAACCTCTTGAAGAAAAACTTTAGGCCACTGCCAATCAGGTACATAGAGTTACTGTAAACCTATAAGAGCCTACTTGGATCGTCCGTCCATACCACCTTGTTCAACGTAACTTGCGAACTCTTCCAATAGAAGGCAATCCTGCTCACAAAAAGGCTTCACTTATTCATCTCCTGGAAGGAGTGCCGCCGGTTAAATTATTCAGGAATAAATCGTCTGATATACGTCCAGAGTTATTTCTGCTGTCATCCAGGGTTCTTTCCCAAACATTGCCTACTTAGTGGCCTGTTGATCATTATATTATATAGTCAACCAACTCCCCTGTATTCAAATAAGTGAAACTGCACATAAAAAAGATGTAAATGCTAATCCCTTTATAACCGTACACTTTTACCGTATAAAAAATAAATTTAATTAAGAATCTTCTAGAATTAAGGTATATTAATTTTCTCTATGTTCAGACGACTAGTCAGATTTGCCTATAAAAACCAAGCCACTAAATGCCTAGTCTATTTATAGCAGATTAAGAACTCGAAAAAACCCTAGGTAAAGAAATTATTAGATAAAATTAGATAAACTAACAACGAACTATAGATACCTGAATACCCTATTTTCAAAATCAGCACTTTTAGTTAAAACAATTGACAGAGATCAGGTAACTCAGTTGTGTCTATTCATTACTCAATTACCGAAATTTTTACTCTTGTCTGAAAAACAGGCAGTGCAAAAACTGCCTGAAAAAAGTTGAGCAGTACAGGTTTTGCCTAGTTTTGCTTTAAAAATAAAGTTTTCCTATGGGATGAAGTGCTTTTTTGAGAAAATTTTACGGAAAATTATTCAGAGTCATTGGACTAGTTTTTCACCAAAAAAAAAATCTTTATATAATGATACTTGGATTATGTTTCCTGACTCCTATGTTTTTTGTTGGATGTTTTCACACAATCTTCAACAATGTGAGCATTCAAAACGGGCTGAATATGTAACACCCAGTAGGTGTTAAGAGTAACAACACCCAGGTAGGTGTAACACTCAGATTGGAGGGTAGATAATGTTGGGGGCCTAAAGGTAAAATGATAAGTCACTTTTCAGGTTTTCCGTCATTTTTTTTTTCATTTTTTGTTTGATGAGTATGAAATTAATTTTTTTTTCTCGAAATTCATAGAGGTCTTTTGCAAGTCACAGTTCTTTTCTATTTTGATATTTTTTTTTATATTCGTTCTGATTTTTGTGCCATAGGTTTTGGTAACGTAGACCTAAACCACTAAAAAGAAAATAATTTTGATGATTGTTTTCCAGTTTGTTGAAATGCTTTATTTGATTTTTTTATTTTCAGTAGTTTTTTTACCTCTTTAGAGCATGAAGATGTTATGCTTTTCTAGAGACAATGAAATGGTTTGGAGGATAATGATATCACCATATTTACCACCTTTATAAATGAAAATTTGGATTTCTTTTCTTTTTGTTAGACATGTTCGTCAGAGCTTTTAGTGTTGTGTTTTGTTATCTTCAGTGTCCTTTCTAAAAGTGTTTGCGCGGTTTAATGAAAAATTATTTGGATTTCAGATATTTTCAAAAATTTTAGCAATGCCATTATTTTTTTCTCGAAATTGGTCAAAATGCTTGTTTGTTTGGCTATCATTTTTCAATTGGTCTGCTGGTCATGGAGAGTAATTTAAATTTTTGTACTCAATTCTTTGGTTTTTTTAGGGTTTGAGCTTCTACGTTTTTTGATTCCGTTTGACAGTTTGATAGTTGAATTTCCCTGTGAATATTGTCACTGGGTTAACCAGCCCTGCTTGCCATTTGGTTTCAATGAATCTTTGAAATCAGCGATTTGGCTTTCTAATGAGATTTTCTTCTCATCTTCAAGGATTAGATTGAATTTGACAAGTAAAGGATACAAATTGGCAACAAGCATCCTGCATTCGAGGATTTTCTCACTGCATTACGATATTAGTTTATCTCTAATTTTCTCCTTGCACGGTTTAGACGTGATTCTGGTCTCGCTTGATGATGTAAAAACTTTCATTTTGAATAGCCAAATTATACATCACGATTCAAATTATACATTGCAGCAAATTATAAACTCAAAGACCGATGAGTTATGTCTTAAATGGGATTTTTTGAGATGCCTCCCTGATAGTCAGAAAAGAACGTAGTTGATTCTGAAACTTTTTTCATTTTCGGCTCCAAACTTATTGTGTAAATCGCTCAAAAAATCGCAAGCTATTACCCGAGTTCTTTCAAATTTCCACAGCGATAAATCAATTCTTGTGTGAATAATCATTTGTTCTGAGCACTGGAAAAGAACCGATATTTTAAGTCACTATGGATAACCATTGTGGAAAGTTTTAGAAATTTTAGAAAAAACTTAGGAAATGTTAGAAAACTTTAGAAGACACTTGAAGCTTTTGAAGTAATTGAAAAAGATATTTCGGACCAAAACAGCTGAAATCATTTAAAAAGCATTGATTAGTACCTAGTCGTTGGAAGCCTAAAAAATTAGAAAAGAAGATTCGGCATGTGTCGCACAAATCTATTGGCAAGATTTTGATTTCGTCCACATGATTATGCAACAACAGCATACATCAACTATGCAAGCCAAACGCACAGCTTTATGCAACGGTATATATATTCATCGTACAGGATTGTGACTGGTATCACTAGAAAGCTTGTGAAGCGTAAAGTTTCAATTTAAAAGATTTTTTGATTTTCTCTTTTTTCGAGGAGTTACGGAGGTTTAAAAATTCGTGAACTTCCATTCTTTTGATTGCATTTTTGTTTAAATTTTTGATCAATTTTCGAAAAAAACAAGATGATAAATTTAGCGACAGTAGCCTCATTGGTTTCACGTTTAGAGATGGAAGAGAGTTGGTGTACTGTTTGAACCCACTTTTTCGGCAAAAGTGTCAGCTAATTTTTCCCTTTTTCATTAAAAATGGCATCAAATATGCCTATTTGGACCCCTTTGACCAGTTTGACTGGTACTGCAGACTTAAAAACTAATGAAAAAATCTTCCTCTGTTCAGATATAGGCTATTTGTGTTTTCGGTGTCAATGAAAATTCTCCTGAAGTAACGTTTTTGGGGTCTTTCGGTATACTAAATCAATATTTATAAAACATGCATAGTTTGCTTTTGATATATTAAGATTTTCAGTAGCCAAAAAAGAAAGGTTTAGAAAGTATTTTAGAACAATTGCGTTATATAAAAGCCGAGTAGCAACAGCAAGGCAAGTTTTGATCTTATTGCTGAATTTTTGCGATGAAAAAGGATTCGGGTCTGTATGGGTCTAGTTCGGTCCGTATTTTTAATATTTTTTCATCCAATTACACAAAAGCTTTTCTAATTTAAATGTGCAATTAAAAACAAGTCACTTTTTAATCCAATAAGGTCTAATGAAACAACTTTGTGTTTTAGTAAAGCTCATGGTTTTTAAGGCTCCAACGAATTGTTTTTGTCAATTTTATTGAATTCTTTAGATTTTCAAGCATTTGATGTTCTTTAAGTAGTCTTATGACCAAGTTTATCAAATCAAATCTCTAAATTAGTGTCTAGTGAGATATTTATGAAACTATCTAATGCTTTTAGATCTAATACATAACTAACACTATCTAATACATAACGCTTTTTGGTAACGTAACTAGATAAGTATCCAAAATTTATCATTTTTTTTTTGAAATATTGACTTTTTGGTCAATTTAACTGTTTTGATTCATTTGCTAGGTTTTTTGTTTTATTGGTGAAGCAGCAGGAGCAATATCAATTTTGTTCTAGTTGTGCAAACTTTTAATTGAAAAATTATTCGGGTTTCATTGAGGTGCTGTATGTTTTTTGAAGTAATTTTGCCTTGTTTGATTTTTATGTTAGTTCCAGAACAGAATGGTTTCAAATCAAACCTCAATTTTTGACGGGTCAACTTAAAGGAAGAAGTGAGGCAAATGTACATATATAACGATTTCAGCTAAAAGCATATGGCTTTTTGGCTTCAACACCGTTTGCACAAAAGTGTTCACGAAAATTTGATTTCTGCTTTTTTTAAGTGAAAATGTGCCTTCTTTTGATTAAGTCTCAAATTTGACATTCAAAATTAAATTTCTAAGCAGCAACAAGTTACAGTCTTCAGAAAATTGGAGTTGAAAACTTGCGGTGGTTGTTGTATATTACGGTTTTAAAAAAATTGTATTCGAAAAAACAATGGTTTTTTGGTTTTTTTGCAATCGTTAAGCGTAGTCTCATTAAAGAGATAAGAAGCGTTATTTTTCAATTTAATTATAATTGAATTATAATTATAATGTAATTTAATTATTTCAATTTAATTATTTTTTTTATTCGATTAATTTCTTTGATTTTGATACCACGAGAATTCATAGATTTTCCAATTGTTTTTTTTTCAGTTTTTTTAGTTCTCTTTTGCTATCTTGTCCCATCATTGTACTAACGGCAGCGTAATTACAAACCGCCTATTACATTGGCGTTGAAATAAGGCGCCACTGATTATATTCAATATTTTTAGGGATTAGATTTTGATCTTTAAAGCTTCGACACCATTTCCTCGAAAAATTGAAATCACTTCATTTTATTTGCCTGCATTTTTTCATTTTGTAATCTCATGACATTCTGGATACCGATAGATCTAAATGGTTTTGCATGAAGGTTTAAATGGAACCATTGAATGACTTCAGTTGATAGCTAATTGCTTACATGACTTTGCATTAAATGTTTTGAAAAAATGTAAACGTTTTTTTTCTGATTTTGCCCATTTTATTTTCTGTCTACTTGTTAATTATTCTCAGACAAAGTGGTTCTCGTATCTTTTCTGCTAAAAAATAGAAAAAAGGTCTTGTTGTTTAATTTACTTTTCATCGGATGCTATTTTGACTTTTTCATTAGTTTTTTTCAAAAAATTGGATAGACATTGAATTTTGGTCTTTAGTAATGCTTGTTGATTTATTTGATTTTGTTGTTTGTCTTGTCCCCTACTCTCCTTAATGGCTGTTATCATCGGCTCTCTAATGAATTTTTATTTCAATTTTACACTGTTTAGAGCTTAAAACGAATTGTTGAAAGGATAAACCCATTATTTTCCAACAATAATTGATTTTTGAAAGTTTTCTGTCACTTCCTCAATTGTTGGACAATTAGACCAGAAACGTGGTTGAGCGGGATCAGAATATTATGTGCGGACTCACGTTACAGATTACCTTGCTGAATAAAGAAGTCGAATAACCAGGAGTAGCCAGGCAAATTTTGTGTCTTCCGACAATTGTTTTCTGCTTTGAAACTCTGATTGTTTTTGTTTTTAGAAAGCTTTCTTTCAATGAAGAACTATAATTCGCGAAAACAAAGGAACAATTTGATGTTGAAATTTTGTAAATTATCTATTAAATAAATTGTCCATTTAGCTTGAAACAGTTTTGTTTGCTCGAACTTCTTGCTCTCTGTTTCCTGAGGACTCTCTTCATAGAATTTTTTTCTTTATCTCAGTTGTTGTTTTTGGAGACATTATTTTTTTCTGGAATACTGCGGATTAAAAATAACGAAGTGGAGCAATATCTCTAGTTTAAAAGATTTAAAAGATTTTTTGATTTTCCCTTTTTTCGAGGAGTTACGGAGGTTAAAAAATTTGTGAACTTCCATTCTTTTGATTGCATTTTTGTTTAAATTTTTGATCAATTTTCGAAAAAAAACAAGATGATAAATTTAGCGACAGTAGCCTCATTGGTTTCACGTTTAGAGATGGAACAGAGTTGGTGTACTGTTTGAACCCACTTTTTCGGCAAAAGTGTCAGCTAATTTTTCCCTTTTTCATTAAAAATGGCATCAAATATGCCTATTTGGACCCCTTTGACCAGTTTGACTGGTACTGCAGACTTAAAAACTAATGAAAAAATCTTCCTCTGTTCAGATATAGGCTATTTGTGTTTTCGGTGTCAATGAAAATTCTCCTGAAGTAACGTTTTTGAGGTCTTTCGGTATACTAAATCAATATTTATAAAACATGCATAGTTTGCTTTTGATATATTAAGATTTTCAGTAGCCAAAAAAGAAAGGTTTAGAAAGTATTTTAGAACAATTGCGTTATATAAAAGCCGAGTAGCAACAGCAAGGCAAGTTTTGATCTTATTGCTGAATTTTTGCGATGAAAAAGGATTCGGGTCTGTATGGGTCTAGTTCGGTCCGTATTTTTAATATTTTTTCATCCAATTACACAAAAGCTTTTCTAATTTAAATGTGCAATTAAAAACAAGTCACTTTTTAATCCAATAAGGTCTAATGAAACAACTTTGTGTTTTAGTAAAGCTCATGGTTTTTAAGGCTCCAACGAATTGTTTTTGTCAATTTTATTGAATTCTTTAGATTTTCAAGCATTTGATGTTCTTTAAGTAGTCTTATGACCAAATTTATGCAATCAAATCTCTAAATTAGTGTCTAGTGAGATATTTATGAAGCTATCTAATGCTTTTAGATCTAATACATAACTAACACTATCTAATACATAACGCTTTTTGGTAACGTAACTAGATAAGTATCCAAAATTTATCATTTTTTTTGAAATATTGACTTTTTGGTCAATTTAACTATTTTGATTCATTTGCTAGGTTTTGTTTTATTGGAGAAGCAGCAGGAGCAATATCAATTTTGTTCTTGTTGTGTAAACTTTTAATTCAAAAATTATTCGGGTTTTATTGGGGTGCTGTATGTTTTTTGAAGTACTTTTGCCTTGTTTGATTTTTATGTTAGTTCCAGAAGAGAATGGTTTCAAATCAAACCTCAATTTTTGACGGGTCAATTTAAAGGCAGAAGTGAGGCAAATGTACATATATAACAATTTCAGCTAAAAGCATATGGCTTTTTGGCTTCAACACCGTTTGCACAAAAGTGTTCACGAAAATTTGATTTCTGCTTTTTTTAAGTGAAAATGTGCTTTTTTTTCGATTTAGTCTCAAATTTGACATTCAAAATTAAATTTCTAAGCAGCAACAAGTTACACTCTTTAGAAAATTGGAGTTGAAAACTTGCGGTGGTTGTTGTATATTACGGTTTTAAAAAAATTGTATTCGAAAAAACAATGGTTTTTTGTTTTTTTTTGCAATCGTTAAGCGTAGTCTCATTAAAGAGATAAGAAGCGTTATTTTTCAATTTAATTATAATGTAATTATAATTATAATGTAATTTAATTATTTCAATTTAATTATTATTTTTTTATTTGATTAATTTCTTTGATTTTGATACCACGAGAATTCATAGATTTTCCAATTGTTTTTTTTTTCAGATTTTTAGCTCTATTTTGCTATCTTGTCCCATCATTGTACTAACGGCAGCGTAATTACAAACCGCCTATTACATTGGCGTTGAAATAAGGCGCCACTGATTATATTCAATATTTTTAGGGAATAGATTTTGATCTTTAAAGCTTCGACACCGTTTCCTCGAAAAATTGAAATCACTTCATTTTATTTGCCTGCATTTTTTCATTTTGTAATCTCATGACATTCTGGATACCGATAGATCTAAATGGTTTTGCATGAAGGTTTAAATGGAACCATTGAATGACTTCAGTTGATAGCTAATTGCTTACATGACTTTGCATTAAATGTTTTGAAAAAATGTAAACGTTTTTTTTCTGATTTTGCCCATTTTATTTTCTGTCTACTTGTTAATTATTCTCAGACAAAGTGGTTCTCGTATCTTTTCTGCTAAAAAATAGAAAAAAGGTCTTGTTGTTTAATTTACTTTTCATCGGATGCTATTTTGTCTTTTTCATTAGTTTTTTTCAAAAAATTGGATAGACATTGAATTTTGGTCTTTAGTAATGCTTGTTGATTTATTTGATTTTGTTGTTTGTCTTGTCCCCTACTCTCCTTAATGGCTGTTATCATCGGCTCTCTAATGAATTTTTATTTCAATTTTACACTGTTTAGAGCTTAAAACGAATTGTTGAAAGGATAAACCCATTATTTTCCAACAATAATTGATTTTTGAAAGTTTTCTGTCACTTCCTCAATTGTTGGACAATTAGACCAGAAACGTGGTTGAGCGGGATCAGAATATTATGTGCGGACTCACGTTACAGATTACCTTGCTGAATAAAGAAGTCGAATAACCAGGAGTAGCCAGGCAAATTTTGTGTCTTCCGACAATTGTTTTCTGCTTTGAAACTCTGATTGTTTTTGTTTTTAGAAAGCTTTCTTTCAATGAAGAACTATAGTTCGCGAAAACAAAGGAACAATTTGATGTTGAAATTTTGTAAATTATTTATTAAATAAATTGTCCATTTAGCTTGAAACAGTTTTGTTTGCTCGAACTTCTTGCTCTTTGTTTCCTGAGGACTCTCTTCATAGAATTTTTTTCTTTATCTCAGTTGTTGTTTTTGGAGACATTATTTTTTTCTGGAATACTGCGGATTAAAAATAACCAAGTGGAGCAATATCTCTAGTTTTCTGTCAAGTTCAAGAGGTCTCGCAAAGAAGCCCCCCTACAATGCCAATTTTATTAGCAGTGGTATATACTCATGACTTGATGAGGACTTGTCATCGAAATGCAAGTATTAATTTAACATATCAGTGCTGATCACGTCTTGCTTCAAGTCCTAATACTTCCCAAGTTTTGTCAACACTAGGCCAGGAAGTCATAGCCAAGACTTGAAAAGTCTTGAGCCAAGACTTAGACAAGACTTGATTCAAGACTTGGCCAAGTTTCAGCAAGTATTTTTCCACTGGGGACTAATTTTCTTCTAACTGTTCACAATGAACGTGAATGTGAGAAGACGAGACTTGAACACCTGTCTATCAAAGAATTCCAATGGCGTTGAATCAGATCTGATTAAAAGTTTAATGAGGAAATGAATCAATTTACAGAGGAAAAATTACTCACTGAACGATCTGGAGGTAACGCTTCTTTACACATAATTTGTCTAATTTTTGGAATTGAAAAACTTCAGATAGGATGTCGTTTTCAACTGCTATTATCATAGTCTCAAATTTGCAGCTGCACTTAAATGGTACTCAATGTCTCTATTTAGAAAAACACTGCTGAAGAAAAAGCAAATTTCTGTTTCTGTTGAAGACCTTAAGCGAGCACAAAACTTGTCATTGTATTCGCCATGCAACTAAAACATGAATAATTTAATTGTTCTGAGTTGCTCTAGTGTGTTCTTCAGATTTCATATTCTGCAAGTTTTCAAGTGAAAAAAGATGTGGATAATCGATAAATGCTGTTACCTGTAGCCATTAATGGTCACTGTACGCCTTGTAAACTGAAGTTAATCTGTGCTAAACAACCAGCAAACGCCAGTGAAGTCCGTTGAATTATTTTTGGACTTGTCCCCGGGATAAATTGCTGCGTATCAGCCAGAACACAATATGAGCATACGTGAAAGATAACCAAATTGAAAATTTTTTGATTTGGGCTAACTTGGGTGTTCCATGCTCACTTTTGTTCCACATTTAACACAACAAATGAAGGGCAAAACCTAATTTTATTTGAATTGATGCGCAATAAACTAGCCCACCACTGAACTTAAATTCGTTTCCCTCCTACGCATACGTGTAAAGGGGTGAACTTGATAAAATTTGAGCGTGGCTCAAAATAATATATAAAGTTGGTTAAATTTGATCTAATAAAATTTATAAGCCGTCATAACCATAACTGGTTATATATTAACCCAGGTATCATGTGGTATCTAGTTAAAAAAGGCTGGGTGTTATTTAACGGAAAACAATAACAAAATACCGGGAGATTTTTTGATGATTTTCAGTTCAAATGGCAGAAATGTAAAGTGAAAAGAGAGGTAAGTAAAAAAAACGGATAATTAAGGCCCTTTTTGGGATAGGTTATGGCAGAAGGGAAAATGTAACCCACCGCTTGAATTCAAGGGACTAAAGGCGAAAAGAAAAATGGTAAAATACCAAGATTTGATAGAAATAGGGGAATAGAGCGGCTGTGTAATTCACGGAACCTTAAATTGTATGCGAACAAGAAAGAGAAAAAAGCGAAAGCAAGTAAACAGAAATACTTTCTTTTCATATGTATGTATATCAAGTCTATATAATTCAGTATACGTTTAATATCTTAATTTCTAATCCTGGTTGAACAAAAAATTGAAGAAAAATAGCAGAAAATGGATGCATTATTAATAGCCAAGGAAAAGGAACGGGGAAAAAGATGAAAAGCGGGGAAGAAACGGTGAAAAGAGGAGGGAAAACAGCTTGAAAAGTGTCGCTCCCAACTAAAATCTCGCTTGTGGTTCAATGGAACCTTTTGTTGTTTGCTAAAATCCCAATTCCTTGTGATGATATGTTTGGACACATACAACTTGTCATTCATGTCCAAACTTACCACTCAATAATTAGCTAAAGGTTGTTGAGGCAACTTGACCTCAATTGTGTAAAATTGACCAGAGGGTCATTTTTTCGAGTTTACTACTGAGACGGGCATAAATCGGATTTGATTCAGTCCGGTGAAATTGGTGTGAAAACAATGACAAAATGACCCAACTTGTGAGGTCAGCTCCTTATCAGCGTGTAAAAATTTTGCGCTCTTTTTGAAATTCGACGGTTCTCATCAGCGGTAGCACCCACTTGGAAGCTCAAAATAGAATTTCTGCTGAAATCGCTCATTCGATAACAGATGCTGCAATTCATAAACCTAATACGCTGATTATATTAGGTTAAAGAAACGCCATAAAAAATTATACTTTACTTTCTTGTATTATTGTACTACACACCAAATTTTTTTTTTGTCAATAGCGAGAATCAATCATTGTAAATTCAACAATAAGTTAGTGATATGATTTCCAAAACTTCATTCTGACATCAGTCTGACCATTAAGATCCGCTCGTTATATCGTGTAAGATATCGATTATTCCTGAAAAAGATGTGTTTTTAAAAAAATACAATATCACATCTCGAGAAAGATGTGCTGTTTAACTTTGTATGCGTCTAAAGTGTGACGACTGTTGAGATCCATTGGACAAATTTTGAACTTTACTAGCAAAAAATTTTTTCAAAATTTACTTTAATGAAATTTCCTCACAGACTTAAAGCCTTGGAAAACAATAGGCAACTTTTTTTAAAAAAAAAGAAGATAACTTTTAGCAAAATTATCGGCCGCATGAAACCAATGAGCAAATCAGCTATTATGCGAAGGGAAAAACAAACTAAGAGACTACAAAAGATCGCGTAGACCACGAAATGTGAAAAAAGTTTACAACTACAGTGTGGAATAAGATCACACAAAAGATCAAATTTTAGGCCAGCAAATCTCAATAAAAAACAACGTGAGGTCTTGATTCCCAGATAGATGTGGCCACTTATTTCTAAATCTAATTACCGCCACAAATTTACATAACTATGAGAACATTTTGATTAAAATTATGCTACGAGTATCTAAGAGTTTGGTTAAAATCGCTAACTTCATTTTCCATTGAAATAAATTAAATCCGCGCATCGTTAATTAAAGAATTTAAGCTATTTTCCGATATGTCTAAAACCAGTGGTCGAAATAACTTGAATTATTTTGAGAACCAGTAAAATTTTCGCAAACCCAAGTACCATGTGGCAAAAAAAGTTATTCATAGATGTTATAAATTAACTGCGCAGCAGTTTTTGCTGCATAAGTGATAATCATAAGGGAGTCTTATAAGATATATGGTATTTAAAGAACCAAAATTTACCAAACCAAAGGGCTCGGTTATGTGCGTTCGCACATAATGTTCCAAACCCGCTCAACCATGTTTTCGAGTTAATTTTGGCTAAAATTTGCATAAAATTGTTCGGGAAAATTTGATTTCTGTCTCCATTCAGTGTTAATGTGTAGTCTTTTGACTCAATCTCACTAATGACATGTACAAAAGAAATGCATAAAACTGTACAAGTACAATTGGACATGTAAAATAGGCAGTTACAAGCTAAACGAATAACATTTTTTAGTTGAAGGTTTACGATTGTAAAGTCTTACCGTTTTGAAAAACTTGTTTTATGAAAAATGGATCTTAGAGATTTGCCAATTTAAATCTGTTTTCTGCAGCCTTTTAACGTAGTCTCGATAAAAAAAAAGAGAGCAATATTTTTCAAAAGAATTATAATATATTTATACGCGCTGTCTTTCATTTAAATAACAGTTCTTTGAAAATTGATACTACGAGTTTTCATATAAATTTATATTTATTATGAAATTTTATTTAGAAAGAGAGATAGAAAAATTTCTAAATAAAAATCAGTAAAAAACAGTTATTGTTTGAAAGTATCTGATTTATCCATTAAATTACTTTACGTAACCACTATACAAATGAGAAAACAACTCATTCGAGTGCCGATGAAAACTGCCCTTAGGGAGCCTAAGAAAAAAGACAAACAACAAAATCAAGTATAAACAACAAGCATTACTAACGACCGAAACTCAATGTCTATGCATTTCACTTGAAAAAAAATAAAAGAACGATCAAACCAGATAAAAACTAAACTAAACCAAACAACTTGCATTCAGTAGTGCGGTAAACAAGATGGGGAAAAGTTAGAGAATACGTTTACACTTTTTGAAAAACAAGTAAATTGAAAGTCATGAAAGCAATTAGCTATCAACTAAAATCTCTCAATGGTTTCATTTAAACAAACCTTTGAGACTCGTCATTATCAGGAATCTCATTAGATTACACAAATAACAAATACAGACAAATATCAAAGTCATTTCAAGTTTGCGAGGAAACGGTGTCGAATACTTTAACAGCAAAATCTATTCACTGAAACTTTTGAATTCAATCAATTGCACCGTTTTCCAAGGCTATTTTTGTGATATACTACTTGTCATTAATGTGCCGTTAATGTGATAATAGGACACGACAGCAGTAGAAGAGAAACTCCAAAAAACAAAATGTCAATAAGAAATAAAAACTTTTATGAAAACTCAAAGTATCAATTTTCAAAGAACCGTTTTTTAAATGAAAGACACCACGTTTATATATACTATAATTCAATTGACAAATAAAGCTATCTCTTTCGTTATTGAGACTACTATAAAGGGCCGCAAAAAAATTCAAAGTGGCAGATTCAAAATCTCGAAGAACCATTTTTCTTAAAACATGTCTTTTAAAACCCTAAGATCTTTAATCCGTCTTTGCCCCCTTTTGTTTCCTGTCGACTTGTTAACTGTTTTCAAAAAAGCCAGCACCCATATTTTTTCTGGTGAAATGCAAGTTGTCTGGTTTAGTTTAATTTTTATCAGGTTTGATCGTTCTTTTATTTTTTTCAAGTGAAATGCATAGACATTGAGTTACGGTCGTTGGTAAAGCTTGTTGTTAATACTTGATTTTGTTGTTTGTCTTCTCTCTTAGGCTCCCTAAGGGCTGTTTTCATCGGACATCTAATGAGTTGTTTTCTCATTTGTATAGTGGTTAGGTAAAGAAATTTAATGGATTAACCAGCTACTTTCAACCAATAACTGTTTTTTACTGATTTTTTTTTAGAAAATTTTCTATCTCTCTTTCTAAATATTTCATAATATATATAAATTTATATGAAAACTCGTAGTATCAATTTTCAAAAATATGTTATTTAAATGAAAACAGCGCGTATAAATATATTATAATTCTTCTGAAAAATAATGCTATTTTTTTATTGAGACTACGTTAAAAATCTGCAGAAAACAGATTAAAAGTGGCAAATCTCTAAGAACCATTTTTCATAAAACAAGTTTTTCAAAACCATAAGACTTTACAACCGTATACCTTTAACTAAAAATTGGTATGAAGCTAACTTGTAATTGCCTAGTTTACATGTACATGTCCAGTTCTGTGCATATCTTTTGTACATATCATTAGTGAGATTGAGTCAAAATACTACACATTTATACTGAATGGAGACAGAAATCACATTTTCACAAACAATTTCATGCAAACGGTGTTGAAGCCAAAAAACCATACGGTTTTTGCTGAAGCGATTATAATTTTTCATTGGCCTCTTGCGGCACCTATATTTGACCTTTCAATGATTGATGTTCGATTTGAAATCGTTCTGGTCTGAAACAAATATAAAAAAAAAACAAAAAAAAAAACAAAAGTATCTCAAAAGAATATACCCCACGCCATTACAATCCAAATTATTTTCGAATTAAAAAACTGCAAAATTAGATCAAAACTGATATCAATCCAACAGTTTCTCTATGAAAACAAAAATGTACTAATTGTAACCGAAATAATTAAATTGACGAAAAAGTCATTGAATAAAAAATAAATTATAAGTTTTAGATACTTATCGAGTTCAACTACCAGAATAGCATTATACATCAAATGAAAACATTAAATAAATTTTTTAATAGCTCCCTAGTTACAAGATTAGAAGTTTGATTAACTAGATTCTGTCATAACACTACATAAAGAACATAAAATGATTCAAAATCTCAGGAACTCACTAAAAATAACAAAAACATTTTGTCGGAGCCATAAAAATTATGCGTCTTACTCATAAACACAATATAATTTTAATGGACCATTATTGAAGACGTAATGGGATTTACTATTTAGTGATTTTTCAAATAGAAAAACAATTTCATTCAATTGGGATGAAAAAAAAAGAAAAAAAAATCAAAAATACAGACCCAAAAAACAATTCGACACATTTTTCATTGCAAAATTCAACGATGAGACGAAAACTGGATTTGCTACCGCTGCTTGGCTGCTAACAAATCTATTACACAATCCGTAATAGGTTTTTTGGCTAACGAAACGCTTATCATATTGAAATAATCTCTGCGTTTTTCATAAATGTCGATTTAAATAAGCGAAAGACCGCAAAAATGTTAATTCCAGAAATCTTTCTTTAGTACAGGAAGTACATTTATCCCATATCTGAGTATAGGAAGATTGTGTCGGCTTTTTTTTATGTCTGCACCACCGGTTAAAGCTGATAAAGTGGGCGAAATGTGAATATTTGATGTCATTTTTAATGAAAAAAAAAATGAAAAATATGCTGAATTTTCAAAAACTTAGCTGAAAAATTTGCCAAAGCAGTTAGTTGAAACAATTAGCCCACTCTCTTCTTTAAAATTAAAACCAATTAGACTATCGTTAACAGTTTTTAAATCATATTTTGCCAAAAATTGATCAAATTTTAATAAAAAATAACTAAAAATGTGAATAAAACAACGAAAATTCACAAATCTTTTAAACTCCGCAACTCATTGGAAAAGCTTAATTCAAAAAATTTTGTTATCTGAATTTCTACGCTTGACAAGCTCACTAATGATACCACTCACAATCCGGTACAATTAATATATCGATTGGTGGAAATTGACTGAGCAAAAGAGCCAAGTTGAGTATATAGTTCCTACCCCCACTAAAGTGGGGCGGAACACCTATCAAGAAAAGCTATTTATAACTACTTTGGTTCATTGGCTATGTATGTGGTACGGATGATCAAATTAGATCAACCTTAAAAGGAAAAGAGAAGCATTAAATCCAAAAAAAAACAGGATCTGCTTAATCTTTTTTTCGTGTATTTATCTTCTATTTCAACTCTCAAATTCTTTTGGTGTTGTGCCTAGTTATCGAAGATTTGATTTCACCTAGCAATTATCAATTATACGTTTTTTTTCAAAAATAACTTTCAATGCCGTTTGTAATAATTCATTTTTCCATTTTTTAACGAAAACCCGGCGAGCTCTTGAAACATTTTAGTGGTCTCCATCTTTACTAACGGATGGAGTATGTTAACAAGTTTTTGAACGGTTCGAAATTTTTTTGTAGACCATTGATGTAACACGGCCAATAAGTAACTTTTAAAATAATACCTCAACCAACTTTTTTCAATCCATAAAGTGAATTTTGATAGCATTAAAAATCCATTTAAAAAAGTTGATGAAAAAAGTTTTGATTGGGATAATTTCATGGAACGGTTTTGATGAATATTTCACAGCTTTCAATTTTCCCTAATAACACTGAACAAACCGCCTAATGCAAAATTCGAGCTATGAATGAGCAAAATGGTTATAATCCCAGTTTGATAAGCACATCAGTGATCATGCTACCCATCCAAAGGGTTATCACCCGTATAATCACACTTTAGCTCGTTTATGGTTTTAAAATACGATGCAAACCTGGCTATGATCAGTGAAAACTACTCAATATTTTCTATTTCACGTTTTGTACGCATTCAAAAAATTGGCATCAGTTCCAATGTCTTGTCTATTTTAAGAAGAGTGAGATGATTATCATCTAAACTGACAAAAATGGAAAACATTTCGAATAATTTACACTGTCTTTTAACTGTGATTGCATATTAAGAAGCCCAAAATTTTTATTCGACAACTTTGCTCTATAAGAAAGACACTCAGGTCAATTACAAGTGACATTTTAAGAAAATCAAATTAAAGATTATTAACAATTTTTTGTTCTTTGGCCTGTGTCGCACTCATTATTGGATATACTCCCCATCGACAGGACGAAACCCTAAATATTCTCACTTCTAAAATGGTATTCAATCATTGAATGTATTGAATATATCATTCTTACATTGCATACAGACCTACAATTATCAAAACACAATTTTGTACATTCCTTTAAAGATATGTGAATACTATAACATCGACTTCCAAGATTGAAACAAATACATTCTTAAAACTCAAAACTAGAAGACACGAAAAGAAACCAATTGTTGATTGGTAGTTATGGAATACCAAATCTAAGTTGCGAAAAATACATCGCTGTATATCTTGATTTTTTTTAAGATTTCCAGAAGAATTGAAAAACATTAATCAAAAAGACGGCGGGTATAAAATCAATAAATCGTATCTCTGGCCAATTTCCTGAGCAGATAAGACAGCTACTTCTGAACTGCGCGTCTGTAAAAACTCGCCCCAATGTCAAGAAGTACGACAGTTCCTCTGATATGAAACATCAAATTCTCCGCAAAAAAAGTTTTTTTGGGAGAGCAACAACTACTAAAGTGTTTTAAGAAACTTACGGGAAACAAACTTCCAGTTTTCAAAAAATTACATTTACCAACGTCAAATATGAGCTACAGCCAGTGACCCAAAAAAACTGTTTCAATCAGAAAGCAAACTCATCTGCACTAGAGATCTCTATACTGAAACCCGCTCAAGTCTTCCTACTGAATTGCTTTAAATAAATATTTTTTAAAAAAATCGAATTAGATGCAAGACCATTATTTTTTACGAAGCATCTAAAATTCTTTTTCTTTTATTAAACTAAACGAACCTTGAATTCATTTTCTTTAGCAAGGCCTCATGGAAGAATTTGAGAATTCCATATTATCAATGTCACCTTTGATTAAACAAAAAAATTTTCTTCTTTGCCTTGACCTACGCTATATATAATTTATATATATATATATGTATGTATATATATATATATATATATATATATATATATATATATATATATATAAATTAGTGCTGGTTACACAAAGTTTCATGTCGATTTGCCACTAACATCAATTTTGCAATGAGACAACCTGTTAAATTGATGCAGAAAAGTAACTAATCAAAGCAAAATGACCATTTGAACAGATTCGGAATCAGGCAGAAAATTCAAACTTTTATTTCTATGCTAAAAGAATCCGTATACTGCCAACATTAAACCAAAACAAGAGAAAAAAATAGCTTGAGCTTTCATCACAATTAATTTCTCAACCAAAGAGGTGCGCGACCAAAGCCAGATATGATTGAAGCTACGTTGGTTGCGCACGGTGGGCTAAATCGTGATCACTTCACAGAGTACGGAAGCTTTATCTACGGTCTGGACAGTCTGATCAGGACCCCATTTAGATTCTGGACGATCTGCTCAGAGCCCCGCCCAGGGTCTGTATAGTCTGACAATAGCGTTGTCTAGGGTCTTGATAATTGTGTGCTATTGTCAGGATAGACTAAACGGAGATTTTCCAGAGTCTGTAGGGTCTGACCAGAAGCCTCTCCATTGTCTGGGAAGTCAGCTCAGAACCAAGAAGTCCAATCGATTAAACGGCCAGTCCCCTAAAAAAAGAAAAGATGGCTAAACCCCCAAGTGGATTGTTTTTGAGGATAACTACCCAATTTTAATTGAAGGGCATCATATACCCCGCTAAAGACTAATTTTTGCTAATTGCCGTTGAGCTGATTGTTTTTGATGGTTTGGAATAGATTTTTTAAATACTGAAGAACACAAAAACCATATACGAAAAATGACGTTTTTTTCAGAATAAAATACATTATACCAATGAAAACTTCTACTTCCGTAGCTAAAAGTGTCAGTCAGGGTACCACCAAACACTTGGTTGCACAATGCTACGAAGACAGCTTTCTGAGGAAAGGCTTGAGGCGTAGGGTGCAACCTCGGTCAGCAACATCCATAAGGGGCTCCCTGGGTAACTACTGCCGCTAGCTCAGTTAGTGGAAGTTTGCTCAGCGGACAGTCTCAGGATTGAGCCCCGAACAAGCCACCTTGGATTTGAAACAAATTAGTTCTAATAGAATTCCTTGCCAGTCCGATTCACATCAGCGCAGTCAGGAGCCTGAGATGCGAGGTGTTGAGGCAGAACATCGAATAGCACCCTTGAAAGAAGGGGAACAAGTTGTGGTTGGCGGCGCCCTGTGAACAAAAGTGGTTCTTGAAGCCATGTTTCGCCGACTCCTACCTTTTGGAAATGTCTCCAATGAGCGAAAGATGATCAAAGTTAACTGATTACAATGTCCACAAAGTAACAAAAGTAAAATCGAGACTAGTAGATGAAGTTTTGATCATTTCGTTGTGATTTGGCAAGACTCCAAAAAAAATCTCTTGTGAACTCATGAAACCTTTGTTAGTAGGCAACGAATGCATGGTTAGTATGGTTGAGATGTGAGGGAGCTTGTGACGACTGCTACACTGTATTCACTGAACGCTGATGAGTAGTGGAAGAGAAAACTGTTTGTAATCCCTGTGCACAATTATATCAGAAATGAAAACCTTCTAGTAGCAAACACTGTTTATGGTTCAGACAAAATAGATGTAGTGATAGTCACAGAAATGAAAATCACAGATTAGTGTTGAAACTGTGATCGCAGAGCTGAAAATGATAAAGAGTGACTATACTACATGTCCGGTCCAGACAACACTTGCTCAACATGTTCCGAAAGATGGTTGAGATACTAAGAGACCTGAGGCTCTTGGGACACAACACCTCATAGAACTGGACCCCAGATGGTGTTCGCACCGATGCTCAACTTTACTCTGGCTTTGAATTCATTCCTCTAAAAGTCAGTAGACTAAATACCCATGGCTCCGGTAAAAGGGGAGGTGCATCACCAGTGCAGGACTCAAATCAGTTTGGCACCCCCGAAGTGCGACTGAAGTCTGACTGATAAGAACCAATTTTTGCCGGGATGATCTGGTCTGAGCTGAGTTGAGTCCCGCACCTCGTCCTGGGAAGATAAATGAGGTCAATAAAAACGAAAAAAACGCAAAATTTGACTCACGCAATTTACAAACTGTTATCATGAGAATAAAACTGACTGTATACCTCAAATAAAAGAGTATTTCAGATGTATACAGAGAGGGAAATACGACCCATCAAATTAAATCTAATCTGAGTCATTTAAATTGAACATAATCAACATAAACTGAACATTATAAACAACTTTAGATGAAACAAACTTAAAAACTGCAGACATTATCAGCTCAAATAGGCATCAATTAAATGACCGATTAGTGAGGTAACGCAAAAGCAGATGCGAATGATAACAAAGATCTACGGATATTTATAAGTTCTTGTAAACCAATAGTAAATTATTGGGCTAGTTCTTATTTGTACTAAAACAGAGGATAGAGCAATGAACAGCAGAGCAGCGTACTAAAGTAATGGGTACGTACGCAAGTTCTAGGCTAAAATAGTTTCAAAAACTGAGACAGCAAAATTCAAATCATATGTTAATTTTGTCTCGTTAATTTTCAAGCAGTCGCAGCTTTCTCTTCTGTCTAGGGAAAATTAGCCTGAATTTTCATGAGTGCATAAATCAAATCAAAATCAGCAAAACTTTCCAATTTGTGTACCAATTTCGTTAACACTGCCATTCTAAAAACGAAAGCACTGCCAGCTGTCTTCAGCTCTGACTCAACTTTTCTAGGTTAAATGTTTTTAAAAATTTTCAATTTCCTCGATCTTACATAGGTTGGAGCTCGCTTATATTGATGTGTGAGAACAATACCCTAAGTTTCTCTCGCGCTAACAAAAATTTTTCATGGCCATTTAACTTTTCAAATTTGATTATTGTTTAGCCAGAGAAAAGAGATTCCAATCATTTTCACAAATATTTTAGATTTAAGCTAACGGATGTTTCTGATTATTACAATTAATGCGTAATAATTCTGATGTTGAGGTTCGAACTATGCCCATATACATCCACTTCAAGTGTTTTTGATTGACCTCCTGACATGAGCCTAGTTTTTTGTATCATTGTTTCAGATCATCGCCTTTTTTGTGACATAAACGAGAATACTTGCTTCATCTCTCACCTTTGAAACAGGAACGCTTCCTGTCAATTTTAGTTGAACATCAGCTTGCATATTTTCTAATTTGAATCATGGCTGACTTTTGTCTAGGACACATGGTTCTACTTTACCCACCTCCACCCAGAAAACCTTATATGTTCCTGGTCGAATTTCCAGATCATGATAACTGCAGTAATTTCCAGATAGGAAATGACTATTGGTCAATGATGCTTTTGCATAGCTATAATGGTAGATATTAATGGTAATGCTGTTCTATCCCTTAGGTAATCTATATGATAAAGACGTTGCTGTTTTTTCAGGCACGCTAATGAAGCAATGATTGCGTGGACCAAGATTTTGTTCCAAGCTTAATTCACACCATTGTCACACCATTGGCAAGTTTACACCATTGTCACTTATAAGCTTCTGATAACTAAGACACTATGAACACATCAGCACATGAAAACTTTGAAATTTGCGTAAATTCTTTGTTTAAAATAAAACCACCGTTAATTGGTCCCTTTGTTTGACTCCATATATATCACTCGACAAAGACAACATCTGTTCATTAGAGAAAAGGTGCAAAAATATTAATAAGTAGCAAAATAGATCATATACATACTGCAGTTTTTTCGCATAATTTGGATTATTAAAGCATTCCTCTGCTATCGGGCACTGCATTTGGCAACTATTGGGCAACTCATGTGAATCTTCGGATAAAATTATAACGATCATCGGTGAAAAGTTTACTATAAGTTAATATAAGTTAATTTCGTCTCAAACATTGACCCTATCATAGGTCAACCAAGTCCTAATTTTATTTAATAAACAATCAGCCTCTAAAAAGCCACTAATTGGCTTAATTTTGGCTAAAGATCACTGAAAGGAGCTATTGCCACCAATGAGCCGCAAAAAAATTAACAATGAGATTGACAATCCATTACTAATGAAACCCCAACAACCATGAAAATGACAGATTTCGCGGAGACAAAAATGACAAGATTTCGCGGAGGTCGTAATGGCTATTTTTAAAAATTTCTCTCTAATTTTTTTGCAACAACCTATGATAGGGTCAATGATTGAGACGAAATAGTAAAATTTTACAGATGATCATTTTAATTTTATCCGAATATTCATATGAGTTGTTTTCCGCTCGTTTTTTTTTAAGATAGTTGAAAAACTCAGACTAATGGTCACTATCTTGACGTTTCCAGAGCCAGTTTTTTCTTGATTTTCTGGAGTGTCCATATGAAACATAGTTAATTGTGTAGCATATGCAGTGTCTGATAAGAGAGAAATACTTTCACAATAAAAAAGTGAGAAAAAGAGTTTGAATAATGAAATCAATTTCCAATATGTCATTGCACCGCCAACCCCAAAACTCAGCATGGTCCGCTTTTGCGAAAATGAGTGACAACATTTTATCACTACTCACCGAGTAGAAGAAATATGGTTAAATTGTGAACAACAGTTATAATATAACTGCGGATAATCCTTACACAATATCGCCAGTGAGCTCGGAAAAAACACGTTTTAGGTCATCAAAGTCCTCAATTATTGAACAGGGTATCGTCATCACTGCACCTTAACCTTTAATTTATAATCAAAACTTTGACGGATTAATATTATGATTACCCCTCACTTCATTTTGATTAGAAGAACTAATTATATCCCAATTGTTCTCCTTTAATCAGCTTTAGAAGCTTTGCGCGGATATTAGTTACCTTAGCGCGGATGCTTAGGACCTAATTTTCAAGACAACAGTGACACAAATCTGTTAGCTTTTCTCGCTTGTCATCAAATTCCGCATTCGCTGATATCAGTGACAAATATTCTCATTTTTGAGCAAATTTGAACTAGTTTTCCTTACTGTCACTGTTGTCCGCGAAAGTTTGTGAAGCCTAATCTTATAACATGGGCGAGCGGCTCATGCTAGCATTTGCGATCTATTTTGCTTGCTCCAAATATTGTATAGGCGACGTTATGGTATATGATCTGAAATGCTACTTATTAATAAATTTGATCTTTTTGTATAGAACAGATGTTGTCTTCGTCGAGTGATATATGAAATCAAACAAAGGGAAGGGGGTTTCATATTCAGCAAAGAATGTACTACTTTTTTGAAAGTTTTCATTTGCTGAAATATTCATTGTACCTAATTTATTGGAAGCTTATGAGTGTCAGTGGTGTAAACTTGCCAAAAGCACTGTGAATTCAACAATAAAAAACACTTGCCCACACAAGCACTGCTCCATTAGCATGCCGGAATAAACAGCAATGTTTTTTGATGTAGATCACCAAAGGGATAGAACAATTTTACCTTTAATATCTACCATTATAACTATGCAAAACCATTATTGACCAATAGGCATTTCCTATCTAGAAATTGATACAGTTATCTTGATAGGATGTCCTGGGTTGAGGTGGTTAAATTAGAACCTTGTGCCCTAGACAAAAGTCAGTCATGATTTGAATTTTAAAAAATGCAAGCTGATGTTCGACTAAAAATGGCAGGAATGTAATCGTTCTTGTTTCAAATCTGAGGGATGAAACAAGTATTTGCAATTATGACACACAAAAAAGCAATGATCTGAAACCATGATAGAAACAGTAGACAAAAACTCTGGCCCTTGTCAGACGGTCAACTGAGAGCACGTGAAGTCGATGTATATGGGCAGAGCTAGGAGCCCATCATCAGAATTAGTACGGTCTATTTGTAAAAATCGGAAAAATCCGTTATCTGAAATCTAAAATTTTCCGAGCTCATTGACGGAATTTTGTAAGGATTATTCGCAATTTCATTGTCACTGTTGTTCACCAATTAGGCATAATTCTTCTATTCGGTAAGTAGTGACAATATGTTGTCACTCGTTTTCGCACACGTGGACCGCGTTGAATTTGTCGGATTGGCGACGCAATGACATATTGCGTTTTGATTTCATTATTCAAACTCTTTTTCTCACTTTTTTCATTGTGACATCATTTCTCTGTTATCAGACACTGCATCTGCTACACAATTAACTATGCATCATGTGGACACTGCAAAAACTCAAGAAAAAAATTGCTCTGCAAGCGTCAAGCTAGTGACCACTAGTCTAAGTTTTTCAACTGCCTCGATAAAAAAACAAACGAAAAACAACTCATCTGAATCTTCTGATAAAATTAAAATCATCATCTGTAAAATTTTACTATTTCGTCTCAATCATTGACCCTATCATAGTTTGTTGCAAAAAACTTGAGAGAAAAAATTAAAAATAGCCAATAGGACCTCTGCGAAATCTTTCGTTAGACTAAATGGATTTGTTTTTCTTGCAACGAAAATGTCATTTTCATGGTTGTTGAGGTATCATTAGTAATTCATGTCAATCTCGTTGTGAACTTTTTTGCGGCTCATTGGTGGCAATAACCCTTTCAGAGAATTTTAGCCAAAATTAAGCCAAGTACTGGCTTTTAGATGCTGATTGTTTATTAAATAAAATCAGGACTTGGGGCTAGAGGTTTTTTAAAGGAAAAACAGTTCCATCCACAGCCTAGCCGTTGTACCCAAATGCAATTTCATGTGTAATTTTGTGGTCGGGCCCCAATAAATTCAGAAAGTGCTAAACAGAATGCATCGTTTAGAGCACCAGTTGATAGCCCGGGCTGAAAACAATGTCGCCAAACACAAAAATTATGCCACAGTATTGTCTCCGTATCTCTTGGTGACTGAAACTTGTTGAGCTTGGTAAGTTCAGAAAAACTCGAAAAAAATCATATGGTAAAGTTCAATAATACCCGTGAAATTTGTATGTAACAAATATAGTTTATGTGAGTCACATAACATATTGACAAGCTCAACGTCCTGTTTTCCTATCAACAATTTTTCTACCAATTTGTGACAATTTCCCAGCTCCTTTTAATTGATGCCCGACCAATTTCTAGCAAATTTTGAAATTTTTGGCGGTTTGCTCTGAAATTTGCGACGATAGAACCAAGTATGGCGGGGAGAACAATCAGAAATGAACCGGGCCTGAGAGTTGGAAAATCAAAATTTCTGACCATTCATTTCTGACTGTTGTAAAATCAGATATCACAAAATGGTAAATCAAAATTGACTCAAGTCTGACAATTGCAAAATCATGACAACTACCCCTAATCTGACAAGTCAGAAAAAGTAACGTGAATCAGTCTGTGAATCGTCAATAATGTGGACTTGGTATTACACAATTGGTCAGTATAATAAAACAGAATTGGCTTTCGGTGCGGGTTCATCATAGTATACTTAAAATTGCTT
>NC_134470.1:50321121-50454818 GCF_964194025.1 Convolutriloba macropyga | reverse complement strand
AATATAATGAATATTTGTTCACACTTCGCGTTTTCATTCACTTTTGAAGTTTGCCTTTTGTTCTTGAGTCTCAATAGTAACAGTTTCAATGAAGTTATAACGAGGCATAAATGAACCTGTATAATAATTTCTCCTAACAGTTATGGTAGTGATCACTTTGAAATTGTGGTTTGAAGAATTAGTGGTTTTGACTTTTTGCTGTTCGGTAGTTTTTTCACAGCCTGTGTAACGAAAGGTCTCATCGATATCTACTTGTAGATATGAAATTGAAGCGATTTGATTTTCTAAGCTTTTGACGAATTTGTAAGCTTCGTCTATGCTTAGTTTTTCGCTTCTGTGGTTTCTCAGAATTGGACTGATCAATTACTCTCATTACTGAAAAGTCAAAATGGTTTCCAAAGGAGGCATAAGTGAAACGTCTCAATTCGCCCATTGATATCTAATGGCTTTTGAAGTTTGTTCAGAAAATTTTGATATCTTTTTGAGACATTTCCCGCTCACTATTGTTTTTCTATCGGAAACATGTGATGTTTAGTTTTGGAAATTTTTCTTTACATTGTTATGTTTAAAACAACACTAATGTTTTAAAGTGATGACAGTAATTGCTATTTTCTGTTGGCTGGTCTCTTAGTGTCAAAAGAGTCTGATCGGCCTTCTGGTAATTTATCATTTAACTTAGATAGTGTTTCCATTTTGTGGTTAATTTTGCTGACCGAAGGGCCATTAGTTTAGGAAGTTTTGTTGATTGCCTGAGTCTTTCTTTGTTACTTTTGTTCACTGGAATTGTTACTTTTGTTCACTGGAATTGTTACTTTTGTTCACTGGAATTGTTACTTTTGTTCACTTGAATTGTTACTTTTGTCGCATAGTCTAATTATGATTCCCGTTCGCACAGAATAACACAGATTGGGATGTGGATTTAGATTTTTCGGTTTCTAGCTCATTTTTTTAAGTGAGGTCGTGTGACTTCTGTTTTTTTTTTCGCTTTGTCCCGTGACTTTCGCGTGGAGTCTAATAAAAAAGCTGCTTATGTGCTGTTGTCTGTAAATTTTGCCCATTTTTCTTTTTTTTAACATATCTTAATCTCAGTGATTACAGGTTTTTGTCGAAGTTATAACGAGGCATAAATTTAATGTTTTGTCCTAATAGTTTATGGTATTGATTACTTTGAAACCATTTATGTTTGTGTAATTTATTTGGAGGTTTGACTTCGTTGTTTTTATCACAGTCTGAGTAATGATTGATTTAGTGGCATAAATGAACCTTATTAAAGGTTCCAATTCATAGCTAAAAGGTTTCTATACTATGAATTTTTTGTTTTTGACGATTTTTTTTCGAATTTCGACCAATTTGCCAGTTTCGTCTATATTTGATTTTTTCTTACATAGTTTATTGTTTTATTTGGTTTTTTATTATGGATCTTACCATCTAGTCTGCTTGTTGTCCACATGGTTTTCAAGGAGGCGTAAGTGAAACTTTTGAGTGCTTTCATTCGACAGCTATAGGTTTTGAGGAAAAATTTTGACAGATTGTTTTCAAGTTTTGAAACGTTTTTGGAAAAGTTTCTACCCCCGTTTTTGCACTTGGTAAATTAATCTCCTTCACAGGACGTAGCTGCTTCCTTCTGAAACATCTATCTGTTTAATAGAATAGTGAATTTTTGGTGATTTGTTGTTTTTTTTTCGTCTCATGAGTCGTAATAATAACAAGTCGGAGCAGCCTTCTGGCGAAATATTATTTCAATTAGCTAGTGATTCCATTTTACTGACCGAAAGGCCATCTGTTTTTTTGAATAATTTCGCTGGTTTTCTGAATCTCGCCGTATTTTCATTTCGTTGGTTATGGTTTTTTCACTTTAACTGTTAGTATATTCTGAAATGATGTTTGCTGGTTTCTAACATTAATTGGTATAATTGATTCTATTTGGTGCTTTTTCCCATATTGATGGCATTGGTCTTTTGAAAATTCTTGATTTTTGGTCAAACGTTCTTTCAGTTCTTTTTTTTGGCCCGGTGTTCCGAAACCACTTACGTTTGGTATTTTGGATAAGGTTCTATTTTGCTTGGCTCCAAAATTTTGCATTTCTCCTTTTCCAGGATTTTTTCATCGGGTTTATATGATTTTTTAACCAGTTGTTTAGAGCAATCATTTGATTACTTCTATGGGAGTTAATTTATTCAGATCTGCACTCTAAATTAAGAATATAAATGCTATAGGCAATTCTGAGGCTACACAATTCCGGTATTGTTCAAGCTGTTACTTCTAAGACATAACTGTGAGGTATTAAGTTTGAAAACGGACATAGAGGTTGAGTTTTGGATCTTTTTGTTGTTTCTCGATCTTAATTGGGAATTGCCGTCGATTTGATTTCATGTCTGTTTTCGTTTGAAAACGGGTGTACCTTCAAATTTAGTGTGCATTCTAGTGTTCATTGTAGTGAAATAACGAAATGTGGTCTCACTTGTATTTAACCTTTGTTATATTCGCGTCTGTCTTTTTGAAGAATCTATCAAAATTTAGAGAACAAAATGTTAACTACTTTAAATTTTGAAGGTAGTCTTCTATCTTTGCTTCAGTTGGTGGACGATTAGGCCAAGAATGTTAATGAGCGGGAGGGAGGAGGAGGGAGGGAGGAGGGAGGGAGAGAGAGAGAGAGAGAGAGAGAGAGAGAGAGAGAGAGAGAGAGAGAGAGAGAGAGAGAGAGAGAGAGAGAGAGGAGAGGAGGGAGGGAGGGAGGAGAGAGAGAGAGAGAGAGAGAGAAGAGAGAGAGAGAGAAGAGAGAGAGAGGAGGGAGGGAGAGAGAGAGAGAGAGAGAGGAGAGAGAGAGAGAGAGAGTGAGTTAATTCCTCTGAGTATAAATAAACATCAAAATATAATACATGACAAAATTTCCTACTTTTAGAGTGCAAGATCAGAAAGCGTCAAGTTATCATTTCATTATACATAAAACCATTGTACACTCAGAGAGGACAGTTTACGGATCCGACTGGATCACTGAGCACTGCCCTTAATTCTTTTTTTACAATTGGATGTGACTATTCAAAAAGAAAAAAAATGAAAAAAAAATTTAACTATTGAAAAATAATTAGATGAAATTCTCAATTTATTTGATGGAGTTTTCAGTTTTTGACAAATTTTTTTACCCCGTTAGGAAACCCCGGCGACAGTAAATTGAATCATTTTGTGTTGTCTTTTTAATAACTTAAATAAAAAAAAATTTCTGCGAAAGGTGTACACAAAGTCGCAATTAGGAGAAGATTGTTTTTGTTAATTCAGAATTCGATGAAATGTAATTGTCTCTCATCTTGTGCACCAGACTGACAAACGAAAAACTAGAAAGCTCATTATAGTTTGATGGTAACACATTGTTTTCAATAAAAAGATTAAGTAATTTGGCGCCTCTGTATCTCAATGAATTCCTTTCGAACTTTCGTTTACACTTTGGTACTTTCAAAAACCATTTCAATGATCTTCTAGTGGAATTGTTTGATCGGGATTCGAAAGAAAATAACTCATTAAGATATGTATCTGTGTGCATTTTATTTACTGATTTTATTACAAATTTAAGAAGTTCGTAAATATGCAATTCGTGAGCAGTTAAGACCTTGTATTTCTCAAAAAACTGTGTTACATTTTCTGCGTATTTCTGGAACAAAATGAGTCTGAGAATTTTTTTGCAAGAGAACTAAAGGTTGAAGGGAAGTAAAGCTTACACATACATATATCAGCACACCATATTGAATGATTGGTTTGATATTTGATGAATAAAACTGGAGTAAAACACGTTTTGGTACATAATGCCTTAATTTTGACACTATTCCGCACTGCATTGCTAACTTTTTCTTAACATCCTCAATGTGCTCTTTGAATTTTTTTATCCAAACGCAATCCGAGATACTTGCAGCTTTCTGACTCAGGTATATTAACAGAATTTAATTTAAATTGACATTAGAGGCACTGTTTCCTATTTTAATATTCATTTGACAACTTTTTTCAGGATTAAGAGACAGCTTGTTGGCGTTGAGCCATTTCTCTACATTGACCAAATCCTTTTGCAGTGATTCAAAATCACTATTGACTGCTGTCAAGTTGGTATCATCTGCGAAGAGAAAAGTTCTGAAGACTTGGCACAAGTCTGGAAGGTCATTTATGTATATTAAAAAAAAGTAGTGGGCCAAGAATCGAGCCTTGTGGAACACCACAGTTTAACTTCAGTCAGCTGGAGTTGCAATTTTTGACTGAAACACATTGCTGTCTTTCCGATAAATAATCACTAACCATCTAAGGCAAACTCTTTTATACCATATAGTTCAAGCTTTTGTAATAGAATTTGGTGGTCTATCCTGTCAAAAGCCTTTCTTAAGTCAATAAAAAATGTGGTTACCTGACAATTGCGGCTCTCACGAACTGTTTCTGTTAATTTTGCAATGGCATCAATAGTGCTATGTTTTTTTCGAAAACCAAATTGATTAGGATGGAACAAACCGAAAGTTTCAAAGTAAGTATAAATTCGATTATACATAACGCGTTCAAAAACTTTACTCCACACAATGAGAAGCGAAATTGGTCGGTAGTTATTTATCTCATCTTTCGCCCCTGCCTTGTGCAGAGGTACAATTTTTTCTTGTTTTAGAATACTTGGAAATTTACCGTCTTTAAAATATTTATTTACGAGATGAACAAGATGCTTGCAAATTAAGAAACCTGTTTTCTTAATCAAAATCGTACTAATATCATCAACTCCCGAAGATGATTTTTCTTTGAGATCCTCAATTTTTTGCAAGATTTCGTTGCAGTTTGTTTCATAAAGCCACCTACTCTACAAAATATTAACCTCAGGATTAACCAAAATCTCATTTGGGATGTCTGCTTGTAGTTTTTGTCCTATACCTACCAAAAAAGTGTTGAGGTCGTTTGCAATATCTAGATTATCATCAATTCTTCTCCCATCTTTTATTATGTAAGGAACGTTAGAATTTTTAATATTAACTCCCTTAAGCTCATTTAACAATTTATAAACTTGTTTTGAGTCTCCGATGCATTTTGAGAACTTTTGCTCATAGTAAAAATTCTTTTTGGCTTTGATTGTTTTCTCCACTTTAGTTCGTAGTGCTTTAAATTTCTTTAATTTTTGGTTGTTCTGACGGTCCATTTTCCATGACTTGTGTGATTGGTTTCTTTTGCGAATCAAATTTTTCATATTTTTATCAAGCCAATTAGGTTTTTTGATTGTATTCCTGCTTGACCTCCGATATGGTGCAACCATTGCTAATACTTCTTTAAAAGTATTATCAAATCTGTTAAAAGCACTGTTTATATTTTCCGTTTCCTGGTATCTTATTGTAGCTAGTGATTTAGAAAGGTTATCAAGAAAAAAAGACGTTCTACTTAACAATTTTAAAAAACTGGTGTCACGAAAACCAATTTCTGATGAACAACTTTTGCTAATCTTCTCAAATTCCAACACAATCGGAAAGTGATCGCAATAATTGTGATCCTCCATTACAAAAGTTTTCTGAATCCTCAATTTTTTTTCGAAAAAGTGATCCAAACAAGTCGAGGTATTTCGGCTGATGCGAGTTGGCTGACGACAACATAGTTGAAAACCATTTGATTGGATAGTCGATAGATATAATGACGTCATCAGATTTTTATCTAGCACGTTGATGTTGAAGTCCCCACAAACAATTATTCTGTCATAAATTTCATTGATGTTTTCCAATGTTTTATCGAGCTCAAAAATGAAATTCTGCTTGTTAATTCTGGGGGGATTATAAACCACTAACAGAGCAATCTTTAACTCTTCGAATTTCAAATGAACCAAAAGACTTTCATTCAATTTGCAATTCAGCTCTTCTATCAAGTTCACCTCATCACTTATTTGGATCATAATACCTCCACCCCTACCACTTCTTGGATTCGACAAGCAATTATTGTAATTTGTTACCTTGAATAAATTCGGATCATCATTAACTGTTAGCCAAGATTCTGTTAAACATATGACGGAAGGCGGTGACTCAAAACAAGATATCAGTGCCTCGAATTCTTCATGATGTTTTAATGGATCTAGTATTTAAGTGTAAAATTTTGAAGTGATTTCATGCAGATCTAATTTTGGTCGCTTTATTTAATCTAAGGGGTGAACTCTTATGTTCCAGACTCTTCACAGCACTCTTCGCTCCGAAACTGCTGTTCCTCAATATCGGCGAGAATTGTCTCTTTGGCATTCGGTGAACCACTTATGAGACCCATAACATAATCAAGCATTTCGTCTTTATCAGCTCTCCTGCTTTTTAGTTCCTCCATTAGATTGGTATAGTCGCTGTTCTCAAAATTGTCACGCATACGCTTTAGGGAAGGCAGTTTGGTCGATAAAGGTGTACCAGGCGCAAAAATAGGCTGTTTTGTTAGTTTTGGAACAGGCGTGTTATAAATAATTTCATTGACTTCCATCGAACCCGCTGTTGTCGTGTATATTTGGCTTTGCTTTAGTGGTAGATTCTTTGGATAATTGAACTTCTGTTCAATTTTACTAGCAACTGGTTGCAATTCAATAATATCTTGAATAGAATTCAGAAGATATCGCTTCATCCCATCTGACTCGATCTGAAAAAGTGGTGCTGAATTCTTAGTAGTAACCTTTAACTGTTTTGCTTGAGCCTCCTCTTTCAATGACTTGTCGTACTTGCTCAATCGCTCGAGAATAAAAACCGGTTTTCCATTATTTGGAATCCTATAATTCCGTAGCAAACCCTTCCTGGTCCAGATTCTTTCCTTTTTATTCAAAATAGACGAACTTCGCGATAACTGGTGGTGGATTGAATGGCGATCCTCTGCCCAACGGATGGCACGCTTTTCAATCGCGCGGTTCAATGTTGACATTCAACACATTTTGAATAAGATCAATATCATCTGAGAGGGAGGTTCCATTTGAACTAAACGGTAGATTGCGAAAAATTAGACAATCTTTTGATTGATATCTTTCGAGTTGATTAACTTTGATCTTCATCTCTGCCACCTCAGATTACAATTCGGCAATTCGTGTATTTTTTGCAATATTTTCTTCAATTAGGGTTTTCAAAATTTCCTTGGACGGTTCATCAAGACTCTCATTCTTATGCAATTTTTTCATCAGATCTCCCATGCCTCGCTGGCTCATCTCTATTTAATAAGTTTATCACAACAATTAGGCTAATTATTTACCAATTCATAGACCACCAAATTCTATTACAAAACCTTGAACTATATGGTATAAGAGGAGTTTGCCTGAGATGGATTAGTGATTATTTATCGGAAAGACAGCAATGTCGGCACATTATTTACCAATTCATATTAGCGGGCTGCCTTGTTTTCTGTTTAAGAGTGGTAATTATATGTGATGGAACGGCTCGAACTAAATGCGTTCATAAGTAATTATCCGTGCGTTTTTCCACCAATTTTGATGTTTTGTGATATGCGTTACTTTCCGCGCTATACAAAATTGGTTCCTCGAATCTGTTTCCTCGAGTTATTTCTGGTTTTGGACTTACTCCCCTTTTTACAATTCAATGCGTTTGAATTGCATTGGGGCCCTGTTTTTTGTCCTGTTTACACATTTTCATGATTTTTGAAGTCAAATTAGAGAGGTGATTTTGGTCAGATGAAAACAGGAAGTGGTTCTGCGGCGTGAATTTTTTTTCACTCCTTTTCATAGTAGAGTTCGAAAACGGTGCTTGAACAACAATTCGATATCTCGATTGTGGCTTTTGTTCGCATGCGCAGTTCTTGGTTTTTGCTTTATTTTTTGCATTTTTAAAAACAAATTTTGTTTTTAACATCCATTTTTGTTCATTTTAGAACTAGTCTTTTGCTTAGTCAATGAATTCTGTCAGGACTTGTCCTGTTAAGTTTTCTTAATTCGCTTTACCGTTTGATCAAGTTTTTAAAATATCACTGTTTAAGCGTTTGACTCCTCAATTACCTCACCACCCACTGTTTCAACTGAGTGAAATTCGTTCACTTATTGAAATACGCAATGTATGAAATACGGTCAAATTCAAAAGAGCAAAATCAAAACCCAGCCGCTGTGTAGTGGAATAGAAATATAATGGTGGTAGTAAAACCAACCATACTTGTCACGCGTTTCGCAATTTCCTGCCAAATCCTATATATTAAACGCGTGAGCTCTAAAATGGGAAAAAATATTTGCATATTTAAGGGGACTCTCGAAGTGCATGTTTAAGAGCTGCATTGAGCTAAAATAAGAGCCGTAAGTAAGAGCCATCAATGACCTAAAAGGCTCAAAGTTGTTGGATGGGAACCGAACCTGGGACAGAAGACTGTTAGTCAGGTGCAGTTACCACGAGGCTAAGAGGGCTTGAAAGTATGCTCGCCCAGAGGAAGTATTTACTGTCCTGGGTACTACGTGTTTTTTTTAATCAAGTTTGAAGTTCTTATTGTAAACGTGTGTATTTCTGCAAAGTTTTAGCTTTACAGATTCTGCGCTAATCTAGAACAATCTTAGCTTTCAACTAAGTTTTTCTAGCTTTACTTGTTGATTTTTGTGTGATCTCAAATGCTCTCACTCTAAAATGTTTATTGATACGATAAAAGCGGTTGTAAGAAACGGTGGTATGTAGTCGTTCTAGCGCAGTTGGTAGGATGGAGGACTGCTATTCTGAGGTTCGAGGGTTCGAACCCGTGTCGGGTACCTTCCCTTTTGTAGACATAAAATTTTCTAATCAACACCATGCCGCCTGTTGTTTGAGAGCACTTCTTGCGACGCTGAGTTGTTTTATGTTCCTGTGTGTGTTTGGGGGATGAGAAATGCTTATCCTGTATATTAAAAGCGCGAGCTTGATTTTCGTGTTATCTCAAATGCTCTCAATCTGAAATAAGTTTATTGATACGATAAAAGCGGCTGTGAGAAATGGTGGTATGTAGTTGTTATAGCGCAGTTGGTAAGATGGAGGACTGCTATTCTGAGGGTCGAGGGTTCGAACCCGTGTCGGGTACCTTCCCTTTTGTAGACATAAAAATTTCTAATCAACACCATGCCGCCTGTTGTTCGAGAGCACTTCTTGCGACGCTGATTTGTTTTATGTTCCTGTGTGTGTTTGGGAATGAAAAATGCTTATCCTGTATATTAAAAGCGTGAGCTTGATTTTTGTGTTATCTCAAATGCTCTCAATCTGAAATAAGTTAATTGATACGATAAAAGCGGCTGTGAGAAATGGTGGTATGTATTCACTATAGCGCAGTTGGTAAGATGGAGGACTGCTATTCTGAGGGTTGAGGGTTCGAAAGCGTGTCGGGTACCTTCCCTTTTGTAGACATGAAAATTTCTAATTAACACCATGCCGCCTGGCGTTAGAGCAATTTTTGCGACGTGAGTTGGTTTATGTTCCCGTGTGTGTGTGTTTGGGGGATGAAAAATGGCAATTGTTTTTGTAGCAATTCTTGGGATTCGCTTGGTGTTGTCTTTGTTTTTATTTCAAATCTTTGAATGATGGTTTTTCGTAAAAACCACTGGGATTTTCCCGTTAATATTGTTGCCCCCAAACGAATTTTAGAGCAATCATTTTTCTTACTCTTTCTTTTTTTCTCTCTGTTTCTCTCTCCCTCGCTCTTTCTCTTTCTCTCTCTCTGTGTGTGTGTGTGTGTGTGTGTGTGTGTGTGTGTGTTTCGTCCTCTCCTTCTTTTCTTTCCTCCGTTCCTTTTTCTCTCTCTCTCTCTGATCTTTCCTTCCGTTTCTCTCTTTCTCGTTCCCTTTGTTTACTTCTCTATTCTTCTTTTCTCAAATTTAATGATCAAGAAAAGGAGTTGAGCAAATAGTCACCCAAAGAAACGGGAGGCCAAAACAGAATACACCAACAGCTTCAAACAGACTGAATTGGAAAAATCAAACAGCTTTCTTTGTCCTCCATAGGATAACCACAGGCTGGGTTTTATTTTATAGCTGTTGATTTGCGTTTCATTTACCATTATCGATGAAATTGCTATGAAACTAAGTTTTGAGCAGTTTTAGTCGTATTGTCTAACCTTCCTCTATTATATTAAACATCAGTCTCAATTGAGCACAATCGTTAACATTACTCCAATCGTAACATGTTGTTACCGAGTAAATTGAATTGAATAAATTATATCATTAGATAGAGAATTTTTGTGCGTATTATATCAAAACTTTCGCTTAGATTTTCCGTTCTAAATGCAACACACGTATTATTTCTGAGAAATACCAAAGCCGATTTCCCACTAAGAATAACTTCCAAAATGGCTCAAAACTGTTCGCTTAGCCTAACAAATTCGGTTTTTTGAACGGATTAGTTTGAATTGGTGACCTAGACTAAGACCTGCCAACAAAGTTAACTAGATTTGCCGAGGCATACTGATGTGCTTTTGCCGTTGAATGTTGTCTTTGTATAGTACGTTGCTTACCGTAGCTTTTAAGTAAAAGTTGCTCGATCTCTACTTGATTATTCAATTAAAAAACACATCGTTTTATTCAGCTTTATGTTGGTGCCGCTCCAGTACAGAGCCTCTAATGTCAATGAATCCGAAGATGGACAGCTTTGATAAGAAGGGACATTATTGTTGTTTCCATTCTATTGCATGCTCACGTATTTGAGTTAATACATTCGACAGCTACTTGCTTTGTTGTAATTGCAAACAGCGCATCGTAGTGTCAAATTTATTGCTTATTCAACCTCCTAAAATTGCTCTGGCATACTTCAAGTATCTCATTGAAAATTGAAGTCGATCAAAGGCCAAATCTATGTGCTAAAATTAATTCGTAATTAATTAATTAATAAATTTTGCTAACAATGCGTCCTTGGTGTCCTTGTGGTTGGATGTCAAAGAATGAAGCTGCGAGCAACTGGATCTCAATTACCCCAGTTCCCAGTTACTTGCAAGGATTGTCACGAATTGGGGCCGAAAGTTGTTGCATAGACCAAAAAAAGGATCTCAAATTCCTCAAGCCAAAATGCCGTTCAAAACTTTGAGGGAGAAAGTGATACAACAATTTGGGACAAATTATCTGGATCAACAGAGATGGTGCAACACTTCTAAAAGTTCATTACACAGTGGATGAGCGAGGTAGTCTCAACTACTAGAGGGGATTCACAGTCTAGAACAAAAAAATTGTAAGACTCATCCAAATTCTCCTCAACTTTTTTCTTCTTGATGCTATATTAATAATATAGAAACCGGCAAATCTAGTAACCCCTTATATTTTTAGTTTCATTTCCATTAATCTAATTTTTTTTGAATAACGGTCACCGATAACCCACCCCATACACTTTTTGGTTTGAAAAACATCAAGTTTGAAAAATTCGATAATTGTATTATTGCGTTATATCTTGCCGAATTTGGTTTAAGAAAGCTATCAACGTCTTAATTTACGCGAAGCAAAAAAAAAGTTTGAAAAAATTGACCAAATTTGGAAAATTGAAAAAAAATCTGATCATTCTAGCATATTTATATAGTAGTTAGATAGATTAAAACGTTGTAAAAAACAAGTTTGGTCAAGTTTTTCAAACTTCACAAAAAAAGAATATCAGGTAACTGATTTTCTTTCCTCAAATAAGCGCTTATTCTTGGAAAGTCGTGAAAATTGCGCATTAAAAATCAAGTTTCGTAGTTTGAGCAAAGCTCAAACCAATTATGTTGTAAAAGCATTACATGGTTTTCATATTAGCTGCAAGTTCACTTCATCACGCCATAAAAACTGCGCCTCAAGTAACACAAAATCGTTACAAACGTAACGTTTACGCATTACCGGGTCTAAGTTTCAACCCTAACGCTTTGAAAGTCCGAAAAACAGCGCAGTTCCAGTTGAGTCATTTCTTTCATGATAAGAAGCGCCTAGTTATATGGCATGATGTAGTGAACAATTCGCTTTCACGTCATCGAAGCAACAACAATAAGCCTTTAACACCTTCACAGCTTATTGCAGTGCTTGAAAACTATCAGGAGCGCATAGAAGCTATAGTGTATTGCCCCAGAGTGGGAACTCCTGATATTTCTGATCAGCTCAAGCGTAGTACTCTAGTTACCATACACTTAGTGAAAGACATTGTGTCTAGACGTAAACAGAAAGATCCTAGTTTACTTAAAGAGTACAGAGCATTACACCAAAGGCCTGCGCTTGAGCTGAAAACACTCACTATAGTCTTAGCTCATAAGAACAACCTCCGGTCCTTGATAACACGTTCCCGACCGAAGAAACTTTCAAAACGCCGTCGTAAAACACTTCGCACCCGTCATGCGTTTGAGGAGGCGGAACTCACACAAGCCTTTGATAACCTGAATGTCACTTAGTCTTGCGTTGTTGTGGGAGTCTACCCGCTGACTGGCGGCGTGACTTAGTTAACTCACGAGTTACGGGTTAGTTTGTGGTTGGTTCTCTCCGATAGCGCTTTACTAAACGTTTCGCTCTCCCCATTCTTTGAGTTATTCGCTACCGTCCGTTTTCGGCAAGGTTATCTGGTTTCATTTTTCCGTTTCCTGTCTTTTGTTTCCGTGTCACCTTGTTTCTTTCTATCCCCCGTTTAATTTGTTGTATGATGTAGTATGTTGAATTTTTGCTGTAGTAAAATTTCTTTCTGCTAGTATGCTGGTTTGTTGTTTAATCTCGTTCCTTGCTAGGGTGTGACTTAAGTTCATTCTAGAGTTACGGCTGGTTTGTTTCGTGACTTTCACCACACTTGTTTGCTAGCAATTTGTTGTAGCTTTATTAATTTTCGTGATATGCCTTTTTGTTGTCTGGGTAGGTTGGTCTGCTAGGGTGTGACTTAAGTTTGTTCTGGAGTTACGGCTAGTAAATTTCATGACCTTTTCGACTTTTGGTTATACTACATCGTTGCCGTAAATTGTTTCATGTTTTGATGCCGTTGATAAAGCCCCATAATGTTTTGTGCTAGTTTACCTGTCAGTAGCCCCTCTCCTTCTTTCTAGGGTGTGACTTAAGTTTATTCTGGAGTTATGGCTAGCTTGTTTTGTTGAGTTTGTTGCTGTGGTCTGCTAGCATCGATCTTCCCGCCTCCTCGCTTGTGGCTTCCGCCCCGCCCGTGCCGTTTTCCCGTTTCGTCGCGCGCCATCCGCCCGACGTTTCCGCCCCGCCCGTGCCGTTTTCCCGTTTCGTCGCGCGCCATCCGCCCGACGTTTCCGCCCCGCCCGTGCCGTTTTCCCCTTTCGTCGCGCGCCATCCGCCCGACGTTTCCGCCCCACCCGTGCCGTTTTCCCGTTTCGTCGCGCGCCATTCGCCCGACGCTCCCGTTTGTCCGTCCGGTTTCCCGTAGCGTCGTGCGTTATTCGTTCGGCGTCTCTTCCCGTCCGTCCCGTCTCCTGTCCTGTCCCGTTTCGCGCTTCCTGCGCACCGTTCTTTCTTTCTTTCGCCGGGTACTATTGTACTCGACGAACATCTTTGCTCTTTGGCGGTTTGCTAGGCAAACCGTCACACTAGGGTTCGGTATAACCCATTTGTGTTGTGCTGTTGCATGTGTGTGTACTCTATATTAGTACTAAATTAAACTTGTGGTTCCTGTTTTTCTTAAGATCATGACAACTTTGCAGGACAAATTCAACAAACTTTATAGTGCGAGGGCAAAATTAGAGGCTGAACTTAACAACATCTATGGTGAAATTAACAACGCTGTTGATAAGCAAGACAGGAAAGTTAAGATCGAACGTCTGATTGTGAAGTGCAAAGATGCTTTTACTAGAGTAGTTGATAAGAATGAAGAGCTCTTTGATCTGGCACAAAAGACTGAAGATCCAGACGCTGCCTGTAAGAATCTTGAGAAATGGTTAGAGACTATAACAAAGAAAACTGACGTGTTCATTGCTGCTGCTCGAGGGTATATCAATTCGGTCCAAGACAAAGAGACAGCAGAGATGTATACCTCTCACCACTCAAGATCAGGTTCGCATATGACTTCCTCAAAGAGATCAAGTCAGCGTCAACGAGACTTAGAATTATCAAGACTAAAAAGGGAGGAACTTGAGAAATAACATGAGGCAAAGCTTCGCATTGCTAGACAACGTCTTGAAATTGAAAATTAAACGAAATTGCGGGAATTAGAAATTGAGCAGCTTGAGGAAGATCATCGCAAGGAAGTAGCTGCTGCAGCCCTTGAGGAAATTGAGTTGATGACAAAATCATCAGCGGACGGGTCTGGTACAGGCAAAATGAGTGGGCTCTTTACGGAAAGAAGTTCAGTCAAGAGCAAGAAACTTGTTCAAGATTGGGTTAATTCGTCACCAGGCGGGAACATGGCAGATGTTGCAAACGAACCGAGTTTACACTTTTCTGGTTCCATCGCCCAATCCAACCAAGCAATTGTCCAACGACCTTCTTCAGCTCAACTTCCAAACTCACACTTCAATCTCAATACACATGGTCAATTTGAGGCCAACATCAACCTCCCTGTCCATGAACCAAGTAGTAGAACCAATGTAAACAATGATGCACATGTTGCAAACAACATCATGCAAGAGCAGCGACAGCCTCAATATACGCCTCCATCACCACCAATAAACTTTGGTATGCCAACTCAACTAAACGCCCCAAACACAGCCCGACAACTGTCTCAAGCAACAATGCACTTCGATGGTTTACAGTTAGATCATCAATTCCCTCGCAGGTCGAGCATGCCGGGACAGTTGAATTTAGTCAGCCCTTCGCGTTCACTACCTTTAAACACACTTGTTAATGCTCCGCTAACACTTAATCCGCAACAAGCACACATAAATGTACCAGCCCCTCCGTCCCCCGTTCTAAACCCCGCACCACCACATTTTCCGTTAATCCCACCAGCATTCCGCTTTCCTCCTTCCCCGCCACAAGCACTCCCACTACAAGCCACTAACTCCGTGGCGAATAATGTCAATCTGTTACCCCATTCTCCGCCTGCACCATTCATTTCCTCCGCAAACAATTTCGTACCTCAATTAAATCATCCACCACCTCCACAAAAGAGTTTTCAGCCCCAAAACTTTGTGCCCATAACTCACGCACCTCCTGTTCCTCCAGATCCAAATGTCTGGCGTTTTCCGGCAGCAGTCCCGCCTAATGCATTACCACTTGTACGTACATCTGCAAATTTATACACCGTACAACCGGCCCCGTTAATCAACCCTCATATATCTACATCGCACCGCTCCCCTCATGCACAAGCAGCAGCAGGCGCTCAAAATTACGTAACATCAGACTTCACGCAAGCAAATCCATTTAGTTCTTCCACAGGTACCGCCCCCACCTTTGTCACTCCGATCATTCCGCCAACGTATGGAGCTACCGTTCCGAACCCGTTGTGTTGGGGTGGCCCGCCGCATCCCACACCTTCGGCTCCTTCTTTGGACTCTGCGGATTTGATAAAGCAGTTGGCGGACGCAATTACTTGTAAGAAGAACGATCCACTGCCCGAGTGGAAGTTGTCACAATACAATGGTGATCCCCTGCAGTGGCACGAATGGTTCGGACAATTTAAAAGCGCCATAGACGCACAGTCCTTGACTGATGATGTCAAGTTAACATACTTAAAAACTCTTGTAACTGGAAAAGCTAAAACCGCCATCGCTGAGTTCGTATACTGTGGTGTAATGTATAAGGATGCACTTAAAACACTCGAACGTAAATTTGGCCAACCACAGGCAGTAGTCAGTGCACACTTAGAAAAACTCAGCTCTTTTCCACCACTAAAGATGCACAATAGTGATAACATCATAAACTATTCTGCAACAATTTCAAGTCTTGTTGGGGTCTTTAAATAACTTTCATATGACGCAGACCTTAAGAGCGCCTCACTTCTCAACACGGCTGTGCAAAAATTGCCGCCCAATCTGAAAGAATCCTGGTCACTCTTCACAGTGAAGAAACATTGGGTTAAGCCAACACTCCTTGACTTCAACGATTGGTTGAAGGAGAAGGCCGAGGCACATGATTTAATGAAACAAACTTCATCGAAGGCAAGAACTGAGGATAACACCAACTCAGTAGTAAAGACCAAAGTTGCCTCAAGAACTTTTGCTGCTAATACACAAACTAAGGGCACTCAGAGACCAGCCTCAACATCGGCAACGCCTGCAACCCCTCGCTGCATTGTGTGTAAAGGTATCCACCGCATCTGGGAGTGTAGGGTATTTAAAGAAAAGTCTCCCACTCAGCGAGCAAAGGTAGTGGCTGAAACAAAACTGTGTTTCTCATGTTTGAGAGAAAAGCATATGTTCAGGCAATGCCCAAACCCCAGGAAATGCAGGAAGGACGGTTGCAACAGCTCCCATAACACACTTCTTCATGGAGCTGAGAGGGTGTATCCACCAAAATCCCCTTCAAACAACAACAACATTAATTCTAATGCTGGCGCAAGTCAAAGTAAACTTCCTAGTGTCCAATCATCGAGTAAGACCACTACTTTGTCATCTGTGAGTATTGTGAAAGGCCTCCTTCAGGTGACTGAATTACAGTTGAAGAGCTCCTCCGATAAAGATACCACGGCTTTAGTTTTGTGTGATACCGCTTGCAGTAACTCTTGGGTGTCCAATGATCTTTCAAATAGACTTGGTTTGCACGGTACAGCATTGAAACTAACAGTCAAGGGTATAAATACCGAGGAGGTTGTAGACACTAAGTTAGTCGAACTAATTGTAACACCACGCGACAACCAAGCATTTGAACCATTTAAAGTCAGCCCTTACGTAAAGGAAAATTTGAATGTAGGCGCCGACGTCATTAACATTAAAGCACTTCAGGAAACTTACCCGCACCTAGCAGTTCTAGACCCAGTTACATATTGCTATGGAAACATCGAGATGATACTTGGACAGGATGTGTATCATGCCATCCGCCCGTTAGAGTACTTCGCTGCCGACGAGAAGTCCTCGCCCTTCGCTGTTCGCTTATCCATAGGTTGGGTTCTAAGCGGCCCTCTACCGTCTTCTTCAGGTTTAGTCTCGACTTGTTTCAAAGCTAATGTGGAGCAGGACTTTGAACTCGCTAGTCAGGTAAAATCTTGGTACGACATGGAGTCGTACGGCGCACTTAAGCAAGTAGACCCACGATCCGCCTCGGATGCACGTGCGCATGAAATTCTTGAAAACACCACCGTGCATAATGGAAAAAGGTACGATGTCGGAATGCTATGGGCTGAAGATAACATCGAACTGCCCAACAATTATTTCTCAGCGCTTGTTCAATTAAAGTCTTTGGAAAAGCGGCACACGAAAGATCAGACTTTAAGGGAAAAGTACTCGAATACCATCAAAGAGGACTTAGACAAAGGCTACGTAGTAAGGGTCAAAGATGCTCATAAGGTGGAAAGTCGCTCGGAACGAGAGTGGTACCTACCACACCATCCGGTTGTTAACCCGAACAAGCCGGGCAAGGTTCGTAGGGTACTAAACGGAGCAGCAAAATTCCATGGCGCATCTCTTAAGTCATTACTCACCGGACCTGACCTACTGCAAAACCTAATCTATGTACTCCTACGGTTCAGACAACATCCATCTGCCGTATCCGCCGACATCGAGGGAATGTTCCTCCAAGTTGGAGTGTTGCCATGTGATCAACCGTCATTGCGCTTTTTGTGGCGGGAGGACCCCACATCAAATGTTGTGGTACACCAGTATACGCGCCACATCTTTGGGGCAAAAGATTCGCCCACCTGCGCCAACTACGCACTTCAGCGCACGGCACGCGATAATGCTAAGGAGTACCCAGAAGCTGCGACAGCCGTCCTTGAGAATTTCTACATGGACGATTACTTGGACTCAGTGGACTCAGTGAATCATCTAGGTGGGTTCAAGCTTACTAAGTTTGTAAGCAATGTACCAGATCTGGCTGACCGAATTGATGGGTCTGCTCAATCCACTGAACCAAAGGTCATCGTTTCGTCCAAGGAGGAATCAATGCACGTGCTTGGGCTTAAGTGGGATCACAACAAAGATACGCTGGTTGTGAGTAGGGGTACTAACAGCACCATCACGAAAAGTTTAACACAGCGCTTGGTCTTAAGTCTTGTGTCAAAGGTCTACGACCCAATTGGTCTTGTCGCACCGTTCACTGTTGGTGCTCGGGTAACCTTGAAAGACATTTGGCGTGTCAATGGACAAAGTTGGGATGACGAGTTACCTAAAGACACAGTTGACAGATTCCTTGCCTGGTGTGTTGAACTGCCGCGGTTAGCTGAGATCACTATACCGAGAAGTTACTTTTCAGGACCATTCCAACACTTTGAACTCCACATGTTTGGTGATAGCTCGCAAGACGTATTCAGTGCAGTAGGTTTTCTTAGGGCTCAAGTAATTTGCAACTCCGGGGAGATTAAAACAGAGCTGGCGTTTGTCTTGGGCAAGGCCCGTGTTGCACCTATGAAGATAATGACAGTTCCTAAGTTGGAATTACAAGCCGCTCTCCTCGCTGCCCGTTTAAAAAGGGAAATCTGTCGAGCATTAACGGTTACTGTGGATAAAGTCTTTATGTGGACAGATAGTACTATCGTCTTGCAGTGGATAAACTCAACAAACAAACACCCCATCTTCATTGCAAATCGTGTTAGTGAAATCCTGGAGAACACCAGCGTTGACCAATGGAACCACGTCGCCACTTGTGATAATCCGGCAGATGCTGGCACGCGTGGCATGTCCGCTGAAGTTTTGCAATCAAGTAGCTGGGTGAGGGGTCCTGACTTCTTGAGAACTAAGCAATTCCCTTTTGTGCCAAATATTGACGTCGTTGATAACATCAAGCTCGGCGCTGTAACCAAGGAACAAGATGGTGACTCCATCTCATCTTTAGCCGCATCCGTAACCAAGCCCCCTAAGGAACAAAGCATCAATCTAATCCCGTTTGATAAGTTCAGTTCTTATCAAAAATTACTTCGTGTCACCGCATATGTGCTCCGTCTTTTACCATCTCATGAAAGTTACCGTTCCGTAGACGGCAGCATAGCCGACCCTGTTGAGCTTGACGAAGCCGAGCGTCATCTCCAGTACTTGGTTCAGGGAGAGTCCTTTAATACTGAAAGAAAGGATCTTCTTGACAACAAATCCGTTAAGAAGAGCAGCCGCATTGCTCAGTTTACTCCGTTTATTGGGCCTCATGGTCTCATCCGTTCTTCTGGTCGACTCCGACGGCTAGTGGAAATTGACTTTGACACTAAGCATCCTATCGTGCTGGATGCGCGTCATACTTTTGTTAAACTGTTTCTGCGGCATACTCATTTGAAGAACCATCATCAGGGCATTGATTACTTAAGGTCAAAGGTACAGGAACGTTACGCCATACTAAAACTACGTTCCACACTGCGTTCAATCAAATCAAACTGCGTCTTGTGTAGAAAGTTCCGTGCGGCAATCATTCAACCTATCATGGCAGACCTTCCAAAGGAGAGACTCGCATACCAGTCTCCTCCCTTTACCAACACCGGGGTTGATTACTTCGGCCCATTCTACGTCACAGTTCGTCGGACTACCGAGAAGAGGTGGGGATTTCTCTTCACTTGTCTCACTACTCGTGCTGTCCATGTTGAAGTTGTCCCGTCCATGGACACTAGTTCCTGTGTAATGGGAGTGGAGCGGTTCGTCTCCCGTCGGGGTACTCCTGCTATGATTTGGTCGGATAATGGTACGAACTTCATTGGAGCGGAGAAAGAACTCCGTGAATGTGTGGAAAAATGGAATACGCTTAACATTGCCACCGAACTTGCACATAAGGGCATTAAGTGGAGGTTCAATCCACCCAGTGCGCCACACCAAGGTGGCATCTGGGAGAGGCTAGTTCGAAGTTTTAAAAGAGTACTGTACACTATCCTCGGTACGCGTCGCCTCACAGATGAGGTGTTGAACACTACTTTTTGTCTGGTCGAATACGCACTAAACTCACGTCCCTTAACGCCCGTAAGCGCCGACCCGTCCGACCTAGGCGCAATAACACCTAACCATTTTCTACTCGGTAACCAAGCAAACAGAATTCCGTATATCGTTGGCGTCGACGAGTTCGATCATCGTAAGCGGTACGCCCGTGCACAGTCCTACGCCAATGCAATTTGGGCACGTTGGGTTAAGGAGTATGTACCTGCACTGAACCGTAGATCTAAGTGGCAGACGCCTGCCGAGCGTCACCTCAATGTTGGTGATTTAGTTTGGATCGTTGAAGAAAGCAACCCTAGGGGTTACTATCCAACTGCTCGGATTGAAGAACTCCGTTACGGTTCCGACAGCGTCGCCCGTTCAGCCGTCTTACGCACGTCGTCCGGATCGCTCGTCCGCCCACTCGTTAAGCTTGTACCAATCCTCCCAACATCTTCTTCCGGGCCGGAGGATGTTACCGAGTAAATTGAATTGAATAAATTATATCATTAGATAGAGAATTTTTGTGCGTATTATATCAAAACTTTCGCTTAGATTTTCCGTTCCAAATGCAACACACGTATTATTTCTGAGAAATACCAAAGCCGATTTCCCACTAAGAATAACTTCCAAAATGGCTCAAAACTGTTCGCTTAGCCTAACAAATTCGGTTTTTTGAACAGATTAGTTTGAATTGGTGACCTAGACTAAGACCTGCCAACAAAGTTAACTAGATTTGCCGAGGCATACTGATGTGCTTTTGCCGTTGAATGTTGTCTTTGTATAGTACGTTGCTTACCGTAGCTTTTACGTAAAAGTTACTCGATCTCTACTTGATGATTCAATTAAAAAACACATCGAAAGACTGTTTTATTCAGCTTTACATGTTTTAGGGGACCTTAATCATGCAACCTAGAACAAAATAAATGCGTTTTGAGACGTGCTTTGCCATCATATATTAAGCTCCTATATTAAGCGAGTCACAAAAGCCATTGTCCAGAAGTTTGTAGTAGAGAGAGAGAGCAAAGGACAAGTGCAATACGCATAGTTAGCGTAAGTGGTGAGACCTATGGCTGTTAATCGAGGGGTATGGGTTCGAGCCCGAGTCGGTGCGAAACTGAAACCGCAACTTCTTTTTAACCTCTTATTCGTGTACATGATTTTCTTGTTATGGTTTTGCCGGCCTGCTAGTTGAGTGATAGAACTATACATTATTGCACTGGCCGCCTTCTAATGGATCGAGTCTTTTAGGCCAGAAAACACAGCTGTCGTGAGGAAAAAGCGGAAGAAGAAAAAGAAAGGGCAAGTTCAGTCAGCAAAGCAGAATGACCGCGAGAGGATTGGTCAGAAAGTTGTGAATGGTGCGAACGTTGAACTGGACACTGACGAGGAGTTGGAGAAACTGATTAAAGAAAATGAGAAACGACAGGCTGAACTTAGTGATGGTAAGATTGAATAACATAAAAAGTGATAAAGAATTAAAATGGAATCTTTATAATTTTTGGACCACGAGTGCCGTTTAACAATCCCCAACTGCAAATATGTTTTATAGGGCGGAATATTTTGTTAAAATAACTGCTGTGCGTGCTTGTTTGAAGGCGTAAATTTTTGATGACCTCTGAGGTGATTTGAGAACGGGCAAAAAGACTCGAAGAATGGACCCTAACATTGGTGGTGGTACTGGATTATTTTCCTCTCTTTGGTTACGCTATGTTCACGTTTTTAAGGGAAAAGGTAAACTTTCAAATCTCAGAATGATATTGTGCTCAGAGCTAGCGGAGGAGATTAAGACTGGACTGAGAGCAGATGCGCGTCACTTAGCAGCCACTTCTCAAGCACAAGCTTGCCTCTCAGTAGACGCCAGGTTCCTGTTGGCTGAAAATGAAATGATCAGAATGTTCGGACAGGAAGTGCTGCGAGGCATGAACAAGCAAAAAAGGTACGCTGTAGTCTAAGCTCAGTTTTGTAATAAAAACTTGAGCATTCATAATTGCTCTCGAATGAAGTTAGTAGCGCAGCTACATTAGTCCTTTTTGATAACTTGTTAACTTTTTGTTCTCGAAAACGAAATAAACAGGTAGAGCGAGGAGGACATTAAGTCTGTGTTCTCTCACAGCATTGCGCCCGTCGTTTTAGAGCAGTTCGAATTTTAGTGGGATAGGTTTTCATTTGCAGTTGTATGATTTGACAAGTACTACGCAGCATTCACTAGCTCAATTGAATTATTTTGTCAGAAATTCAGAAGACATTCTTATTAATAGCCGCCTCAGCTTCTCAGCCGGCTGTTATAGCGCTCCTATTTTTTTACAATGCAAAGAATTTGAATTCTATTGGGGCGCTGTCTTTTTTTAAGATCTGTTCACACATTTTCATGATTTTTGAAGTCAAATTGGAGTAGTGATTTTGGTCACGCTGAAACAGGAAATGGAGCGAAAAGGCGATTGGTTTTGCGGCGTAAAATTATTTCGCTCTATATCGGTTTTTGAACAAAAATTCGCGTTCTCGCTAGTGGTTTTTTGTTCACATGCGGCAATTTCACTCTGATTTTTACTGTTTTTTCGATTTTTTGGATCGGATTTTTTTCTAAGTGGTTTTCCCAATCCATTAATAGTTCATTCTAGGCCTAGTTTTTTGTTTGAACCAAATTTCCATTTCTCGCGTATGGTTTTTTGTTCACATGCGGCATTTTTACATTGATTTTCTGTTTTTTTATCTGATTTTTTAGAAATGGTTTTTCCCAATTCACTCATAGTCCATTCTAGGTTTAATTTTTCGTTTAGTCGATGAAAATCCTTTGAATTGTACGTCAAGACCTGTCCAGCTATGTTTTTACAATGCAAAGAATTTGAATTGTATTGGGGCGCTGTCTTTTTTTTTAAGATCTGTTCACACATTTTAATGCTTTTTGAATTCAAATTGGAGTAGTGATTTTTGGTCACGTCGAAACAGGAAATGGAGCGAAAATGGGAGTGGTTTTGCGGCGTGAATTTTTTTCGCTCTATTTTTTAAGTAGAGTGAGAAAACGGTGTTCGAACAAAAGTTCGCGTTCTCGCTAGTGGGTTTTTTTGTTCACATTCGGCGATTTCACTTTGGTCTTACTGTTTTTTTTTCAATTTTTTGGATCGGATTTTTTTAAATAGTTTTCCCAATCCATTCATAGTTCCTTCTAGCCCTAGTTTTCTGTTAGAAGCAAATTTACATTGCTCGCTAGTGGTTTTCTGTTCTCGCTAGCGGCATTTTGACATTGATTTTCTGTTTTTTTTTTGGTTTTCCAATCTGATTTTTTAGAAATGGTTTTCCCAATTCACTCATAGTCCGTTAAGTCTATTTTTTTGTTTAGTCAATTAAAATTCTTTGAGTTGTACGTCAGGACTTTTCCTGTTATGTTTTTTACTTCGAATAAAAGTTTTTCGCTTTACCTTAGTTCACAGCTTGTTCAATATTTTGCGTGAAATCTTTTTGACTTCTCTAGGCTAGTTTCACTCTTCTCTCATTCTGCTAAAAGTATTTTTGGACAGCAGTTGCTCAGCAAAGCAATTCATAATGAACAGAGTCAGTGTCGAAAAACGGAGTCAGAAATAGAAACGAAACGGGATAAACCCATGAAGCTCGATTTTAGATGCCCGTTACTCGAACTTTGTTCTTAGTTAACATCTTTAATGCTTATTGGTTTTGATACTAGCCCCTGTGTGGTCTCACTACGAAACAGGAGCATGTTCAGCTCTAAAATGACATCAAAATAGTTTGTACTTTAAAATTGTTTGTACAAAAATCATTTTTTCACTAGTATTTTTTCTCTTCTTCCAATCCCAATCTCGGTTATGGGAATCAACGGCGGTTGTTTTTCGGCAATCTGCCGGGTATGTTCTGTATTGAAGTTGACTGTTTCCCTAGATACTGCAAGATGTTTGTAATGACATGAAAACGACGGGAGCGTCCAAGAAACAGTACTGCTACAGTCTTATACTGTCGCAAACACAGGCGAATGGTTAATTATCCCCCCTTTAGTGGATCTGGGATTGCTCATAGAAGCAAAGGTGCTTGATGCTGTATAAAAAGACTGTGTACTCCAGTTTGAGGGCCATTTTCAAAACTGGTATCTACAGAGATAACTTAGTATACATTGCCACGCTGTTCTAAAAAATTTTCTTCCCTCATCATGTGAAGTCCATCACTTGACGGGTCTAAGTAGTAGCAACAAATTTTGGCCCGATGACATCTATTTACCAGCCTGGACTCATTGCAAACCAGTACCGCTTGACGTTACAGGATGGTGTCGTCCGTGTTTTCATGAACCATTACAAATGCGGTGGATACACTTGGTTACGTTTTAGCGAACGCCGATTCGGGTAAACTTCTTACTCTTGATGTTGGTTGACAAGAGCAGCTGCAAACTTTCTTCTTTTCTTTTGAAGTCCTTTGTGACTGTTCTGAAACCTCATGTACGGTAATAAAGAGGATAGCTCCTCTTTTACTGTGAAAATGCAATACAGCATCGCAAGCAGTTTTTGTCTCCATTTAATGCGCGGCATTGTCAATATTGTAATTGCTAGATTCGTTTGGCCATACGAAAACTCTCTTTCAAACTGCTGCTAAAGAGTGCCAACTTTAATGTGTTTGCTGATATTCTGAGGAAATCTACTCACACAGTTGTACAGGACACAGAGAATTTTTTTGCCAACCGAAGAGGGTATTTCCTTATGCCAGATATTTTGTTCTGACAAAGTTTCAAGATTCGTTTTTGTGGGTCTCTGTAATGTGACTTTATGGCTATTTATTTTAACATTCTAAAATTGTTTAAGTAATGTTTCTCGTCGAGCTAATTGACTTCTAAATTACATATCTTTTGTTCTATTAATTATTCTTGATGATTATTCTTTCTGATAAGTGTTGATAATGAGTTTGCTTGGGGGCTAACGAATTGAATATAATTGCAGTCTGTATATTCATCAAAATGTTCCGAATTGCTACAGTTCTTAGCAACTGGGCGTACTTTGTTGTTGTATAAAATGTGCAAGGGCATTTTAATTTAGCACCAAATTATTTTTTAATTAATTTAAAACTCCATCGTCCGTTGATTTAATTACCAGTTTCTCTTTGTGTCTCTCTTTGTGTAGAAGAGGTCCTGTCACTGGAGCGCACTTTATTTTCCTCCTCAAAATCTGTAATCTGTAGCATTTACAATTGACAATCGAATTGAAAACTTGATGGCTTGTCTTGTCATAAAAAGTTAGATGAAAATAGAGGAAGTTGAGGTAACTAAAAGAGTAATGACGAAAACGCTATTCAAATTTATGGCTAATCCCCGAAAATCGAATGAATCATTAACTGATAGTCTCCATTACAATCTTTTTCAAGGTTTAACTGGAATTTCAGTGGGGTTAAATCAAGATGCATCTTTTTTATTTCGCTATCTACGAATTCAAAATCGTGTTTTTCGTCAAAGAATGTTATTGCAATTTACTTGATCCTTGTAACGTTTGGTAAATCCAACGGTAAAAATGTTAAGGTTATTCTCATCTAAAATTTGTAAAACTCCTGATCTTCATCTGATGATTATAAGTGAAAAAAGCAATTTGAATAAATTTGGTATCAAGACAATTGGTTATAAATTAAAATAAAATAGAGAAGTTCTGGCAGTAAAAACAAGTTTGTAAGCTGTCCACTCGACTGTCAGCATGTAATGTGATTTTGTAGTTATTTATTGTAGTATTCTACAATTGTTGAAGTATTGTTTCACGCCGCATTAATTGACTACTAGATTACATGTTTTTTATACTATAAATTAGTCTTCAAGGATTTGTTGAACAGGGCCTGAGTGGCTAGGGAATTTACTTCGAAGCAGGGTCTATAGCTTAGAGAAGATCCTAATTCAAAGATTTCAATTTAAAACTGAAAATTTCTGACTACTGATCTTAAGCTTAACAATTTTGGTTCTTTTGGATTAATACTATTCAGGACCCGGGTGTCATTTGAGAATTTACATTTGAGAAATCATAAAACAAATATAACAACATTGACTCAAGATTGATAATTCTTCTGGCGCCGCGCCGGCCAAATAGAGAACATAGAAAAGTGTAAAACGTGAATAAAAATACTGGTTGGCAAGTTACTGGTAATACGATCAGATAACAAATGATAACTAGGTGGATTTTATTGCAAGTATACAGAGATAGCTTAAAGGATGTCAATAAAGTAAATATACATTTTCTCATTTCAATGAGGCAATAAAGTCAAGTGTACATATGGCCCTAAAATCATGGAAGTTATAGCACTAAATAGAAATACCATAGTGTTAAAATGAAAATTTATTCATTAACTTTGTCGGCACTACCATTTCTCAGTGCTACTGCAAAGTAAGTACTTTGTGAACACATCAATTCCCCTATAAACAAATTGTAAATTGGACATTTTGTTCAACTGCGTCAATTTGCATCATTTCTCCGGGAATTGACTTCGATGAAGATACTGATTGTAATGGTGGTTTTAATCGATTGTTCGTTGTTTGTTCGAGCTGTACACATGTGATGATGTACACCGTTTTTGATTAAATCAATGAAACGTTCGTAAAACAGGAGTAATAAAATCGTTTTCGAAATTCCTGTTCGATGTATTCCCAAATTTCCTCATGTTGGCGAAATGTGCAATGTGTAGATTGCCTACTTCTAAAGATGCTCTTGCAGGTAGTTTTGCTTGAATCTATATGGTCAAACTGCATTCGCGCTATTTTAACCTTTCGAGATACATCAACTTTCTACTTAGTTCATTACGTTTCCACTCAATTGCGTGCGTAGTCTTTTTTTCTGTTGTTTCGCCAAATCTAACGTATGTTCTCTGACAGTTAAATCGTTCAAAACATCGGCCTGATTCGGGTAATGTATTGCATTACCTTCACTACGCTTAAACTTGAAGAACCTATTTATCTCCGTTTTCTCGTTTTCTTAACCTACGCTTCATAAAGTCCATGCTGCTGTAGTTGTGAACGGATATCAACTTCATTCATCTCGGGCCATGAAAATGTTCAACTAAAGAGCTGGGTTCAAAAAGTTAATGACGGCGGGATTGTTTTTGATTTGGATGTGTTGATTATCCGTTAATACAGTAACTGGCTGGCTAGATGAGCAGATGTAGTGAGAAAACTGGTCTACTGCAAAGTAGAGTACCAAAAATTTTCTGTAATGAGTGAAAATTTTAGCTGTGCCGTCGTAAAAAGTCACCCAAAAGACACTTGGACTTTCTTTTTCTTCGATTGATTACTTGTGACATAGGCTTCAACCATAAGCATAAATATGGTTCCATAGTAGCTGGCGTCAAAGAGGACGTACTGTAAGCCAAGATTGAGCAATTTGAGTGGTGTCTCTGTTGCTTCCAGTAAATCTGTTTTCACAGTTTGTAATGCTTTTTAGTGCGTTTCATTTTGTAAATGGGCTCCATTTCGTACGAGTCTGTAAAAGGGGATCGGCTTTTCACCGAAATTTAGTATTATATTCCCGAAGAACTGGGTGAAGCCATTTAGTTCATTGACATGCTTCGTCGTTTTTGGCATTGTGACAATTTCTGGTTGTTCTCTGCTTGCGACGAGATTTCAACATTTGTGGTTGTGCTGTGAAGCTATTTCGATTTTTCTTAGGACAATTTTATTCCTGACCTTCGTATACTCGAAATTTTTTCTCAGACTAGGTATTTGTTGGCTAACTTCGATTACGGCACTTCCAATGTTGTCCATTAATTGAGACGGAGATCTAGAATTCAGACAGTCTAGATAATGACGGATAAATGAACTAAAACCGGTGACTCATTTGCTAAGTCCTTGGGCTGAACGTTTGTACGCATAAGTTCTCGAAGATGAGTTGAAGGGCAGACGTTGTACAGCTGCCATCTGTACGCCTGTGAGCAGTCGAAGCTGTGTAAAAATTTTACTGCAAATTGACTTGTTGAGTCCGGCATGTTTGAGATTGGAAAGTAGGTGTTGTTTGTTATTCTTGAATGAATGATGAACTGTTCAATTGAATTTCATTTTGCGGGACTCTTTTCTGTGAACAAATAATGGGATACCATTTTTATACTGTGACAACGTCGTAATAAGTCCATAGTAATGCATCAATTTTAATTCAATGTGCAGCTCGTCGCACAAATGATAGGAGTAGGCGGTCATTGAACATATACCGGTAAATCGTGATCTGGGGATAGCTTAATTTTCAGTTTCGTTTTATATCCAACATCGAAGTGGTGCTCGAAAATGTCAGTACTCCACTTACAAGCCCTCACTTTCGTCAGTTTTATCCCGATTTAATGGTGAAGTATCCCAGTTGAGTTTATTTAAGAAGAACTTCCGATCTCCGTCGTTATTTTGTGAATCAACTTGCTCCATCTTTTAGAAATTTAGAAGTTGGTCCAAGATCTCCTGTTGAAACAGCAGCTGATTGCTCGGATCTTCTAGAGTTTCTGATGCCGTAAACCAAATTTCACTGTACTCTCGTGGTCCCTTGGGTTGGTCAGGTTTTTGTTTTTTTTTGTAAAGTCTTAGATAAGTTGATTCAGTTCCATAATATAATCATCTTTTTCTCGTTTTCGCTTATGCTATTGTTTGTGGATTTGTTATAATTGTTGGCCTGCTCGGTTGAAAGAATAGAAAGTCTGCCAACCACTGTTCAACTAGAGATTCTGCGTGGGTCCTCAATTACAATAAGGGTGCAGACGTACAATCCATTTTTTCTTACCCATGGTACTTAAGGCAATCGGTCTCTTTTTCGAGCATTTCGTTTGGAGTAATTACTCCTTTTTTGTTCTCAAATTGATCATTTTTGTCAGATAAGAAACATTCGAAAAGGATTTGCTCGTTGGGCTGAATCGTGTGCTTCTTATGTGCATAGATGGGAATCTACTTGTCGTACGGCTGGTCGTTTTTTGTTCACTGGCTTAATTTTGTTATTGTGGACTGTCAATTCCGGGATTTGGGTAAACCCTTGCTTTGGGGTAATGGAAGGAGTTGCCGAGAATGACTGAGTTGGCTGAGGAAAGGACAAGAATGTTGTCAACAAAAATTCTCTGTGAGCAAATTTAAACTTAATTTCGGCCTGTTTTTTGTTTCTAATTGTCTTCCAGCCATTTTGATGGAAGTTGCAATCTTGTTGCTTTATTTTGACTGCATTTTTATCTTCGGTTCTTGACCTTATTGAAACAATCTTTTGCTTATTACATTCTTGCAGGCTCCGTTGTCAATTAGCGCTCGAGGGCTTTTACTGTTTTCAAATTTAATAGTGACATAGGGGAGAATGGATGATCTGATGGTTGGGAATCAAGCGTTTTGAAAGGCTGATCTATGGATTTTGGAAAGTTTGCGACTTTTGGGCATTAGTAGTTACGCATTACTAGTGTTTCTTCACTAGTTTTTCCGCGATTGGAAGTGATTGAGGTTCTTGGTGGTTCTACCTCTTTGAAAACATTGACTCGATCGGTAGTTTGGATAACCACTGGTGTAAAAAAATGTCTTGATCTAGTCACAGGCGTATATGGAGTAGTCGACGTTCGATTTGGCGGCCAGGGTGTAAAGGTTCGTGGGTTAAACAGAATATGTGTTTGAGAATCGGACCTCTGGTTTCTTTTAAAGAAATTTCTTAAATTATTGCACCTGTTTTTTTTCGTGAACTTTGATAGTTTTGTCGTGTATAATTTTTTCTGGGTGCCAAGTTGTCAAGCACAATTGCTGCTGTCTATTAAATGATTGTTGGAGAAGAAAAGTTGCATCTCTCGACGGGACTTGTGTTGGTTCCATATGAACTGCTGTAATATGGTCGTCAATTGTTCGCAGTTTTTTGTACAAAGAAGCATGTCCGATTAAGCTTAGAGAGCGCGCTGATTAGTTTCTCAAAAACTGCGCTGCCTATTTCATTGAATCCATCCTTAATGTTATTAACCTTCCCGCACATCCCTGATTGTCATTCGCTGTCTAGCTGTAGAAAAGAGATCGGTTACTGGTGTGGCTGCGGTTGCTCCACTAGCTTTCGTCTAAGCCAGCCAGGCATTGCTTTAATGAAAATCAGCTTCACGTGTTCTTTTTTGTTGCCTTCTGCAGTTTGTAGTCTAGCTGCTCTTGTGGCTGTTTGTCCGTCGAAACGAGCGTGCTCTCTATCACGTGCTCAATCGTCTCCGGGAAGCGTTGTTGTGTTAACGGCTGGCACATTGGGCGTTGGGTAGGCACGCGGAGCCTTTGTTTGGAGATTTGTTTGGAAATTCTAGGGGCTGTCTGTTTTTGGGTCAAATTGTAGCTCTTCTAATTTAAGAACATGAATTTCTTGAAGATGTTGATTCGCAGAATGGTCTCCCAGTGCTGTGAGACTTAAGGATTTCTGGTTGCATCCTGTAATGTCTTAAAGTGTCATACAGCAGCGTCTCAAAGTTGAAGTTTGAAGTTGGATTGTTCTTTAGCGGGAATTGCTGCTACGGCGATGCATCCTCGAAAATGACGTTCGAATTGGGGTTAGCTTTGATTTTTGGTGCGGCTATAGGGTTCTACCGTTATTCGGGCATTAGCGGCCATCATATTATTAGATTAGAAACTGCACTACGAAAATACAGGGAACAATATGAAAGGGTCAAGAGCACTTAATTAAATCTATAGAGCTATTTTTCTGAAAAAAAAATGAGAGGAGTCCTGAAATGGTCCAAATCGATGTCATAGTCATAGATCATAAGATCTCTAATTTTATAAAATTGACGGGCGTTTTCTCGTGAGGATTTTAGAGCACATACCACTGAGACACGTTTGTCAAAAGTATTGTGTGTTAGAATTACAACTCGTTTTCATTTTTTGGAGGCAATAGCACTGATAACTGTTGATAATGAGTTTGCTTGGGGGCTAGCGATTTGAATATAATTGCAGTCTGTATATTCATCAAAATGTTCCGCATTTTTACAGTTCATAGCAACGTGCGTACTTTGGTGTTATATAAAATGTGCAAGGGCATTTTAATTTAGCACCAAATCATTTTTTAATTAAATTTAAACTCCATCGTTCGTTGATTTAATGACCAGTTTCTCTCTTCGTGTCTTGGTGTTGTCAACGAGAATGTAGTAACCAAACTCTCTGTGGGCAAATTTAAACTTGATTTAGGCCTTTTTTTCTCACTAATTGTCTTTCAGCCATTTTGATGGAAGTTGCAATCTTGTTGCTTTAATTTGACTGCATGTTTTGCTTATTACATTCTTGCAGGCTCCTTTGTCAATTAGCGCTCGAGGGCTTTTTCTGTCTTCAAATTTAATTGTGACATAGGGGAGAATGGATGATCTGATGGTTGGGAATCAAGCGTTTTGAAAGGCTGATCTATGGATTTTGGAAAGTTTGCGACTTTTAGGCATTAGTAGTTACGCATTACTAGTGTTTCTTTACTAGTTTTTCCGCGATTGGAAGTGATTGAGGTTATTGGTGGTTCTACCTCTTTGAAAACATTGACTCGGTCGGTAGTTTGGATGATCACTAATGTAAAAAAAATGTCTCTTGATCTAGTCACAGGCGTATATGGAGTAGTCGACATTCGATTTGGCGGCCAGGGTGTAAAAGTTCGAGGGTAAAACAGAATTTGTGTCTGGGAATCGGACCTCTGGTTTCTTTTAAAGAAATTTCTACCTCTAAAATTATTGCACGTTTTTTTCGTGAATTTTGTTAGTTTTGTCGTGTATTATTTTTTCTGGCTGCCACAGTGTCAAGCATAATTGCTGCTGTCTATTAAATGATTGTTGGAGAACTAAAGTTGCATCTCTCGACGGGACTTGTATTGGTTCCATATAAACTGCTGTAATATGGTCGTCAATTGTTTGCAGTTTTTGGTACAAAGAAGCATGTCCGATTAAGCTTAGAGAGCGCGCTGTTTAGATTCTCAAAAACTGCGCTGCTTATTTCATTGAATCCATCCTTAATGTTATTAACCTTCCCGCACATCCCTGATTGTCATTCGCTGTCTAGCTGTAGAAAAGAGATCGGTTACTGGTGTGGCTGCGGTTGCTCCACTAGCTTTCGTCTAAGCCAGCCAGGCATTGCTTTAATGAAAATCAGCTTCACGTGTTCGTTTTTGTTGCCTTCTGCAGTTTGTAGTCTAGCTGCTCTTGTGGCTGTTTGTCCGTCGAAACGAGCGTGCTCTCTATCACGTGCTCAATCGTCTCCGGGAAGCGTTGTTGTGTTAACGGCTGGCACATTGGGCGTTGGGTAGGCACGCGGAGCCTTTGTTTGGAGATTTGTTTGGAAATTCTAGGGGCTGTCTGTTTTTGGGTCAAATTGTAGCTCTTCTAATTTAAGAACATGAATTTCTCTAAGATGTTGATTCGCAGAATGGTCTCGCAGTGCTGTGAGACTTAGAGATCATTTCTGGTTGCATCCTGCAATGCCTGAAAGTGTACAGCAGCGTCTCAAAGTTGGAGTTTGAAGTTGGATTGTTCTTTAGCGGGAATTGCTGCTACGGCGATGCCTCCTCGAAAATGACGTTCGAATTGGGGTTAGCTTTGATTTTTGGTGCGGCTATAGGGTTCTACCGTTATTCGGGCATTAGCGGCCATCATGTTTTTAGATTAGAAACTGCACTACGAAAATACAGGGAACAATATGAAAGGGTCAAGAGCACTTAATTAAATCTATAGAGCTATTATTCTGAAATAAAAATGAGAGGAGTCCTGAAATGGTCCAAATCGATGTCATAGTCATAGATCATAAGATCTCTAATTTTATAAAATTGACGGGCGTTTTCTCGTGAGGATTTTAGAGCACATACCACTGAGACACGTTTGTCAAAAGAATTGTGTGTTAGAATTACAACTCGTTTTCATTTTTTGGAGGCAATAGCACTGATAACTGTTGATAATGAGTTTGCTTGGGGGCTAGCGATTTGAATATAATTGCAGTCTGTATATTCATCAAATTGTTCCGAATTGCTACAGTTCTTAGCAACTGGGCGTACTTTGTTGTTGTATAAAATGTGCAAGGGCATTTTAATTTAGCACCAAATCATTTTTTAATTAAATTTAAACTCCATCGTTCGTTGATTTAATGACCAGTTTCCCTCTTCGTGTCTTTGTGTTGTCAACGAGAATGTAGTAACCAAACTCTCTGTGGGCAAATTTAAACTTGATCTAGGCCTGTTTTTTGTTTCTCACTAACTGTTTTTCAGCCATTTTGATGGAAGTTGCAATCTTGTTGCTTTAATTTGACTGCATTTTTATCTTCCTCGGTTCTTGTCCTTATTGAAATAATGTTTTGCTTATTACATTCTTGCAGGCTCCTTTGTCAATTAGCGCTCGAGGGCTTTTTCTGTTTTCAAATTTAATTGTGACATAGGGGAGAATGGATGATCTGATGGTTGGGAATCAAGCGTTTTGAAAGGCTGATCTATGGATTTTGGAAAGTTTGCGACTTTTGGGCATTAGTAGTTACGCATTACTAGTGTTTCTTTACTAGTTTTTCTGCGATTGGAAGTGATTGAGGTTATTGGTGGTTCTACCTCTTTGAAAACATTGACTCGATCGGTAGTTCGGCTAACCACTAGTTTAAAAAAATGTCTCTTGATCTAGTCACAGGCGTATATGGAGTAGTCGACGTTCGATTTGGCGGCCAGGGTGTAAAAGTTCGAGGGTAAAACAGAATTTGTGTTTGGGAATCGGACCTCTGGTTTTTTTTAAAGAAATCTCTACCTCTAAAAATATTGCACGTTTTTTTCGTGATTTTTGTTAGTTTTGTCGTGTACTATTTTTTCTGGGTGCCACGGTGTCAAGCATAATTGCTGCTGTCTACTAAATGATTGTTGGAGAACAAAAAGTTGCATCTCTCGACTGGACTTGTGTTGGTTCCATATGAACTGCTGTAATATGGTCGTCAATTGTTTGCAGTTTTTTGTACAAAGAAGCATGTCCGATTAAGCTTAGAGAGCGCGCTGATTAGTTTCTCAAAAACTGGGCTGCCTATTTCATTCAATCCATCCTTAATGTTATTAACCTTCCCGCACATCCCTGATTGTCATTCGCTGTCTAGCTGTAGAAAAGAGATCGGTTACTGGTGTGGCTGCGGTTGCTCCACTAGCTTTCGTCTAAGCCAGCCAGGCATTGCGTTAATGAAAATCGGCTTCACGTGTTCTTTTTGTTGCCTTCTGCAGTTTGTAGTCTAGCTGCTCTTGTGGCTGTTTGTCCGTCGAAACGAGCGTGCTCTCTATCACGTGCTCAATCGTCTCCGGGAAGCGTTGTTGTGTTAACGGCTGGCACATTGGGCGTTGGGTAGGCACGCGGAGCCTTTGTTTGGAGATTTGTTTGGAAATTCTAGGGGCTGTCTGTTTTTGGGTCAAATTGTAGCTCTTCTAATTTAAGAACATGAATTTCTTGAAGATGTTGATCCGCAGAATGGTCTCGCAGTGCTGTGAGACTTAAAGATCATTTCTGGTTGCATCCTGCAATGCCTGAAAGTGTACATACAGCAGCGTCTCAAAGTTGGAGTTTGAAGTTGGATTGTTCTTTAGCGGGAATTGCTGCTACGGCGATGCATCCTCGAAAATGACGTTCGAATTGGGGTTAGCTTTGATTTTTGGTGCGGCTATAGGGTTCTACCGTTATTCGGGCATTAGCGGCCATCATGTTTTTAGATTAGAAACTGCACTACGAAAATACAGGGAACAATATGAAAGGGTCAAGAGCACTTAATTAAATCTATAGAGCTATTATTCTGAAATAAAAATGAGAGGAGTCCTGAAATGGTCCAAATCGATGTCATAGTCATAGATCATAAGATCTCTAATTTTATAAAATTGACGGGCGTTTTCTCGTGAGGATTTTAGAGCACATACCACTGAGACACGTTTGTCAAAAGAATTGTGTGTTAGAATTACAACTCGTTTTCATTTTTTGGAGGCAATAGCACTGATAACTGTTGATAATGAGTTTGCTTGGGGGCTAGCGATTTGAATATAATTGCAGTCTGTATATTCATCAAAATTTTCCGAATTGCTACAGTTCTTAGCAACTGGGCGTACTTTGTTGTTGTATAAAATGTGCAAGGGCATTTTAATTTAGCACCAAATCATTTTTTAATTAAATTTAAACTCCATCGTCGGTTGATTTAATGACCAGTTTCTCTCTTCGTGTCTTTGTTGTCAACGAGAATGTAGTAACCAAACTCTCTGTGGGCAAATTTTAACTTGATTTGGGCCTGTTTTTTGTTTCTCACTAATTGTTTTTCAGCCATTTTGATGGAAGTTGCAATCTTGTTGCTTTAATTTGACTGCATTTTTATCTTCCTCGGTTCTTGACCTTATTGAAATAATCTTTTGCTTATTACATTCTTGCAGGCTCCTTTATGCATTAGTAGTTACGCATTACTAGTGTTTCTTAACTAGTTTTTCGGCGATTGGAAGTGATTGAGGTTATTGGTGGTTCTACCTCTTTGAAAACTTTGACTCGATCGGTAGTTTGGATAACCACAAGTGTAAAACAATGTCTCTTGATCTAGTCGCAGGCGTATATGGAGTAGTCGACATTCGATTTGGCGGCCAGGGTTTAAAGGTTGGAGGGTAAAACAGAATATGTGTTTGAGAATCGGACCTCTGGTTTCTTTTAAAGAAATTTCTTCCTCTTAATTTATTGCACCTGTTTTTTTCGTGAACTTTGATAGTTTTTTGTCGTGTATAATTTTTTCTGGGTGCCAAGGTGTCTAGCATAATTGCTGCTGTCTATTAATTGATTGTTGGAGAACAGAAGTTGCATCTCTCGACAGGGCTTGTGTTGGTTCAATATGAACTGCTGTAATATGGTCGTCAATTGTTTGCAGTTTTTGTACAGAGAAGCATGTCTGATTAAGAATTACAACTCGTTTTCATTTTTTGGAGCACTGATAAAGCACTGATAACTGTTGATAATGAGTTTGCTTGGGGGCTAGTGAATTGAATATAATTGCAGTCTGTATATTAATCAAAATGTTCCGAAGTTCTACAGTTCTTAACAAATGGCCGTTCTTTGTTGTATAAAATATGCAAGGGCCTTTTAATTTAGCACCAAATTTTTTTTTTAATTAATTTAAAACTCCATCGTCCGTTGATTTAATTACCAGTTTCTCTTGGTGTCTCTCTTTGTGTAGAAGCGGTCCTGTCACTGGAGCGCACTTTATTTTCCTCCTCAAAATCTGTAATCTGTAGCATTTACAATTGACAATCGAATTGAAAACTTGATGGCTTGTCTTGTCATAAAAAGTTAGATGAAAATAGAGGAAGTTGAGGTAACTAAAAGAGTAATGACGAAAACGCTATTCAAATTTATGGCTAATCCCCGAAAATCGAATGAATCTTTAACTGATAGTCTCAATTACAATCTTCTTTTTCAAGGTTTAACTGGAATTTCATTGGGGTTAAATCAAGATGCATCTTTTTATTTTGCTATCGAATTCAAAATCGTGTTTTTCGTCAAAGAATATTATTGCAATTTACTTGATCCTTGTAACGTTTGGTAAATCCAACAGTAAAAATTGTTAGATCTTCATCTGATGAATATAAGTGTGAAAAAAGCAATTTTAATAAATTTGGTATCAAGACAATTGGTTATAAATTAAAATAAAATAGAGAATTTCTGGCAGTAAAGACAGTTTATAAGCTGTCCACTCGACTGTCAGCATGTAATGTGATTTTGTGGTTATTTATTATAGTATTCTAAAATTGTTGAGTTATTGTATCACGCCGAATTAATTGACTACTAAATTACCTATTTTTTATACTATAATTTAATTTTTTCAAGGATTAATTGAAAAGCGCCTGAGCGGTTGGGTAATTTTCTTCGTTATTTCCACCCACCAGACGCCCGTAAAATTTTTTTACATGATGATTTATTACCTAATGACACGTGCTCTGTCACTGGGAGGTGCATAACGTACTGCATGCACAAATGGGAATGGTCCAAATTTTATTAGTGGTTTCATTTGAAGCCAGTCCCCCCTAGGGAATTTAGTCACACCCCCCCCCCCCCCCCCGACTAAAGCAGGCTGCAGTAGATTTGAGCTCCCACTATTCGTTCGAGAGCAAATATTCTGACGTAAGTCTGTTATGTTTTAGATCTCATAAACAGAACCAACCGCGTGGTCAGTACAAGTTAGCAAAAGTTCCTGGAAACATGCCTCAACAAATACCCAAAGTCGGGCTATCGATGTCAATGATTAAAAATGAGTCATCAGATAAGTACATATTCAAGTATGAACACTCGAAAGAATACCAGAAAGCGCAACTGGCGTTTTGGAGTGCAACACATGGAATGCGACATGAAGGGTTGATGCAGCTGTTGAATCAAAACTGGTTCCACCTCGACACTCTCATCCAAGCCAGCAATTTGTTCAGAATGAATGATGATAGCCAAAATGCGGGAACGTTAATTGAAAGGGCGCTGTGCATAGCCGAGTCCGCGTAAGTAGCTAAACTCTATATCAATATTTGGAAAATATGCACGTACTCGTACTTTACTCAAGAGAAAACCTTGTTTGTGGTAATCGCGTTTGGTAATGTTTGGTAATAGAGTAAAGGGCTCTGCTTCATGGCAAAGCGTGCCAACCGATAGATTGCATGCAGCTCAACAAGCGCTCACAATATTTTGAAAATTGTAAAATTCAAACTGTTATGTTTCAGTTCAAATTCTACTCTGTTCAAAAACCATTTCATGTCTTTTATCGTGCTTGACCGTTTTTGCTACAACCGACCAGCTTAAGCAGGATACAATTCACCCATGCGCTTTTGTTTAAGAGCATTTCGTCACTTCAGTCTGTTGTTTAAATTTTATTATGAAAACTCATATCAATCCACCTTGTTAGCATTTTAATACTTCCTTAAGTTATATCAGTTTCTATATCTAAGTGAAAATATCGGAGTTTTATTGAGGCTTTTTATTTTGATATCACAAGTCTCCAATACCTATTGCTATTTTTGGTAATTGTTTTTCAACAATTAAAACTTAGACTCGAAGCTGCTCTCAATTTTCACACGCGCAAAGTCTTTGCATATGCAGTGTTGGTCTTATTTTCTGATTGTTTTCCTTTACGTAAGTTGCTCTAATTACTTTTTTTCGTAGTAATTAATAGCCGCCGTCAGCCTCTCAGTGGCTGGTACTTAGGCGCTCTCCTTTTTATAGCTGCGAAGCCTTAAGTTGAGCGGAGCTATACTGCGGTGCTCTTGGTTACGACCCGAAGATGAGTATTCGCTAAGGTTTTTTTAAAACCGGAAGTACTATTTGTTCAAACGGCGTTTTGACCTAAAAACGAAATTGAGGAAAATTTTCGTTTGAACTTTTTTTCTGAGCGAGAGAAGTTATTTGACCATGCACTAAGTTGAGTGAATGCCATTTGGCCCAATTTTTATTAATAGCCGCACAGTGATAGCTGGGGCTATTATTAGCCTTCTCTTGGTTTTTTTTTATTTCGTCGTCATGATTTTTGTTACAACCATATGACGTCACAGCCACTTTTTGTTCATTCGTTCATGCAATTTCAACTGAATTGCATGTATGACGTCAATTTTCGCTCTTAGTGGAGCGAGTTTTTTTGTTCATTTGCGTGATTAAATTTTTGGTCACACTTGACTTACCTCACTCTCAAAAATGACCTCCTCACTCTGAAATTGACTTTTATTTACTTTAATTGAAAGAGATAAGGTCAAATGGGTGTGTGTCACTTTAAATGAAGTTTATTTGAGATCAGCTAATAGAGGCAGCAATAACTTATACAGATTTTTAGTCAAAATATAACAGATCAGCCTTCAATGAAAAGACAAATTTTTTTGGTCTGTCTTTTTTACTGTTTTTTTAAGACTGCCGACCTACGAATCTATTGCGGCTATTTTCTGGCAATCTGCCAGCTATGTTCATTAATTGCTCTCCAACAAATTTTGTATTAATTATAATCCTTTTGGTCTTTTTTCATGCGATTTTTCTCTTGACCGATTTTTCGTCTGACCCATTTGACTTTTCGTCCTTAAAAACGGGATAAACAGCCGTGTTTAGTATTCCTTCAAGTGCTTAGTGTGATGAAACTGTAATTTAAGGTTAAAAAAGGCCGTAGTTTAAGGTTAAAAAGTCATTTTTAGGAGTTTTTGAGCTCAAAATGTTGCATTTTTTGTTTTTTTGTCATTTTTACGAATTTTTTTTTATCAGTCTAATATTAGGGTTGGTTAAAGTTGATAAAGGTCTTTTGCAAAACATAACTACTTTTTCTGACCATTTTAAGAGCTGTGTTTTGGTAATCCAAACAGAAACACGCAAATTTATACTAATTTTCAAGCTTTTTGAAAATTTTTTGTCATTTTTCGAGTTGTATCAACCCTAGGTGTCATTGAATCTCTTCTAGGGTTTCATAATAGACTACTGCATAGTTTTTAGTTGTAATGGAATTATCTTCAACATAATTTTAGCATTTTTTTTACAAAACTTGCAGGTTTTCTCATTTGTATTTGAAATTTTATTTGAAGTTTATTGTCATTATTCAAGTTTATAGACACAGGGGCCGGAAAACTTCCTTAAAGGTTTTATAATAAGTTACTTGAAAGTTTTCCTTGGCCATGGAATAGTTTTCAACTTTTTATTATCACCAATTTTAGCAATTTTTTCAAGTTTTTGAAAATTGCTTATATAGGTTTCCAGTCCATCTAGATGTAATGGAATGTTTTTCAAGATTATTACATCACAAATTTAGGCTATTTTTTTAATAAAAAGTTCAATGTTCTCAAGTTTTTTGAATGTTTTTTTTCCTGCACCAGGGGCACAAGGACCTCCTCTGAGGTCTGATAATAAGCTGCTGCATGTTTTCTAGAGTTAATGGAATTGTTATCACTGTTTTAATGAATCGAGTTAAAGCATTTTTTTGATAAAATTTAAAGTTTTTCCAATTTTCAAATATTATTTTGATCCAAGTTTATGGATCTTTGAGCCAATGAAACTATTTAAGGCTTAAAATAGGGATACTGGAGTCTCTTGAGACAATGAAGTGCTTCTGAAGATAGTAATATCACGAATTTTAGCAAGATTTTTGTTAAATTTTGCTATTTTCTTTAATATTTTTGATATTTTTTCCCTGAGTTTATCGATCATTACTGGCCAACACAACTTTTGAAGACTTGCAGATGGTTTATTTGACAGAAAATTTTTTTGAACATTTTTTTTCACTGCGAAATGTTGAAACTTTCTTTTGGATTTTGCAATTTCAGTTTTTTTCTATATGATTTAATTACTACCACGGATAGAAAACTAGAAGTTGCAGTGTCGAATCTCATCGTGGAAAATATTCCTAGCTCTATCTGTTGGCTGGGGTTTTTGTCCTTCTCTTTCTCATTCACGTTTAATCTCTCGCCCACTATCTCCTCTCTCTCTCTCTCTCTTTCTCTCTCTCTCTCTATCTCTCTCTCTCTCTTTCCGTAACTCTTTTGTTGATGCTGCACTTCAGCTGCTATTATGTGGCGTGATATCATCTATAACCCCCAGCTCACGTTCCTTGAATGCCTCTTTTTGACGTGAGATTTTCTTCTTTTGTCGAAGTTTTTTGTGTGTGTTTTGTAGTTATTTACTCTAAAACGCTTTAAAAAGTTCATGTCAACGGTCAGGGATTTTAGTTCTGTTTTATTAATAGACGCAGTGATAGCTGGGGCTATTATTGGCCTTCTCTTGTTTTTTATGTTCATCAAAATTTTAGTTACGAGCATAGGACGTCAGAACCACTTTAAGTCTGCTTTATGTTCATTCGTTTATGCAGTTTCAGCTGAAGTGCGTGCATGCCGTTTTTTCTTACTCTTAGTGGAACGAGTTTTTGTTTGTTCATTCGCGTGATTAAGTTTTGGTAACACGTGACTTACCTTACTCTCAAAAATGACTTCCTCAATATGAAATTGACTTTTCTTTACTTTAATTCAAAGAGATAAGGTCAAGGGATTGTGTGTCTTAATCAAAATGTAACATCTTATCCTTTAATTAGGAGTAATTTGTTGTTGTCTTTTTCTTACTTTTTCTTTCTGGTGTCTTTTTCTTACTGTTTGAGACTGCAGATCTACAAAGCTATTGCGCCTATTTTCAGGCAATATGGCAGCTATGTTTATTAATTGAAGTGTTTTTCTGGTAATCAGCCTTTGAAATTGAGTGAAAAATTTCATCATTTATTAAACATTTTTTTTTTCAATTCGTTTTAGTATTTCGAAATTGAATTGTTTTAACTTCCTGCTGAGACACGAACATAGATATGCAAATTTTTGTGACCCGATTGCCTAATAATTCAAAATCTAAGTTGTTTTGCTGAAATTGTTTTCAATTTGATTTCTAATTAGAAATTCTGTGTTGATTGTTGGTTTCCAAAATTTACGAATTAGTTTTCTTATCTTCACGATGTCGGTGTTCGTCACACTGCAGCATGTATCTTCACAACAATTTCCAAAGCTTTTCAGTTTGATTGTCCCTGCTGTTAATTTTAAAATTGTTGATTGGAACTAATAATTTACGCCCAGGTTTTTTATCTTTTTTTGTTTTTTATTACAATATAGCAGTGAGTTTTTGCTAGCTTCTCTGTTTAAAATTGTGATTGACATTTCTTCTGGGGTTTTTCATTGGGCTGGTTTGTGATAATATACGATTTTGCCTTTTGAATGTCGATCTTGCTCCTAAGTCTATCAAGATTGATTTCTGACTTAATAAGTTTATTGGCCGTTGTTTAGTTCTATCGTGTTAATTGGGAATTGAAACGACAGCTACTGCGCCAATTTTTTTTAGTTATTATGTGATTACTTTTTTGGTATAAAATAGTGTTTATAATACAGTTTATAAATTTTTAACAATTTTTTCTTAAATATTTCAAAAATAAAAATTGTTTACAACCTAACTTAGCTTGCTCTTTCCTGCTTTAGCAGTTTGATGTTTCCAATTGAGTGAAACAATTTTGTAGTAATTTTTGCCTGTTTTTCTTACAGGAGTAATGAATTGCTCTCAAACGAAGTTTGAAGCAATTATATTAGTCCTGTGGTCTTTATATGCGATTTTCCGCTTGACCAATTTTTTGTCTGACCCATTTGACTTTTCGAGACCCCTCAAAAACAGGATAAACAGTTTGCCCAGAGGGATTTAAGGGCTCTCAGAGCCTCTGTTCTAACTATGCTCTAGGTATGCAGTTCAACTGAACTGTGTTGTACACGCATGGTGTGAAGGCAGGTTTTGACCCCCCTTCACCCTCCCCACGCTTCATCCCCCCAGCAATTAGGCTAAAGCTGAAAAGATAGCCTCCCAAAACTGTACCTGCCGCCAGTCGTTTGAGAGCAATTCGCCCGACGTTAGTCGGTTTTATTTGACTTTTTCTAATTGTTATTTTGTTCAGTTGGTTTTATGGGCTATATTTCAAATTTGGACCTATTTTTTGGTTTAAGTAGTCACTTTAGTAACTGCAAGTTGATTTTTTAAAAGGTATCTCTTTAGAAAGACGACTCTTTGAGTCGTTATCGGAATTTTAGGCTGTTTTTGGTCGTCTGACACCCTTTTTTCGTTTTACAATTGTTCACACAGCAAATCTGGAAAAGTCACATTTTCTGAATGACTTTTTTCTCACTAACGGCTTTTGCGCAAGTGACGTTTTTTCTCACTCTCTCTAGCAATAGTTTCTGTGGGATTAGATTTTGATCATACGTGACTTACGTCATTCAGTAAATTGAGTTTTGCACTTTAAAAGTTAAGCTTTTTGAATTAGTTTAAGGTCAAATGAACTCATTTGTGTAATAATAGTCCCCATGAAAAGGCTTCTGCGGAATGAATTTTAACAAGATTTATTAATTAATTGCCCAATGTTTTTTACATAGCTTTTTGAGCGGCGTCGATTTCTTCAATTTAGATCTGTATTTTTCTATCTCTTTTATACGGCACGCATGTCTCTTTCGCAGTTATTCCGGCTATGTTTGATCACGTTTGATCACAATTTTCCTTTTGATCACGTTTTTCTTTTTACGTTAGTCAAGATTTTCACATTTGACTTCTGACTTACCTCACTCACTGTTTCAACTAAATGGATTTTAGATTCTTTCACTCATTGAATTACGTAATGTAGTGAATACGGTCAAAGTCAAAAGAGCAAAATCAAAAGAAATGGGATAAACATATAAGCCCGGTCATTAAGTCATAGTGCATTAGGTTATCAAGGTTCCTTAGAGCAATTGCTGGCGGGCATTAGTGTTATGCTTAATTTTAGATTCTAACTGAATATGAGGATTTTGCAGACCAGATAAGAACACTTTGACACTTAGAAAAATTATGCCAATTTCTATCTCAATGTGCGTCAAGCGGATCATTGGCGGCTATTTTCCGGCAATTTGCCGGCTATGCTTTATTAGTTGAAATTATTTGTCGGTGAAGTCAATTGAACCTAACTGTTTTTCATCTTGAATAAAAGGAAGGCGCGTTACCCCAATTTTGTCGTTTAATGCAGTTAACTTCGATGTGATGTTTTTATGAAACGCGGCGGTATTTTTTAATTCACACGACACTGCGGCCGTAGAGATCAACTGCCTTTGATTTTTAAAGACGCTTTTAACTTTTATTCAATAAAATCTCATCATTTATACAGCTTTTATACCGTCTGAAATTAGAATGAATTTCTGTTCAGATTCCATCCGATGTTCTCAGTCACATCTGGCAAGTGTCGTCTTCCTTACAAGTATACAGAGAATAGATGTCTTTACATTGCAATGTTTCACCATATACACTTCCTCACCAAGAAAGGTTGTCACAGAACATCTCTGGAATTTTGTAAACTCATTTTAAGTTTATCGCCTGATGAAGATCCTTTGTCGATTCTTTTGCTAATCGATGTATGTGCCGTCATGTCGAAACAATATAAATGGCTCATCAATTTTTACACAGCTTGGAATCCATTGAAAAATTTGTATCAATTGCCGAATTTCGCGTATTCGATTCCTTTGGCTGAGTTTTTGCTTCATGAAAGTGGAAGTTCCTCAGATGTTGCTAGTAAGAGAAAAATTGATAGAAAATTAGAAGACGCACTGATATCTTTTCCCTCAGTTTTGCCGGAGCTTCTTAATCTGTGCAACATTGACGCGGATTCAAAAACAGAGAGAAACCGGTACTTCGGAATGTCTGCAGATGTCAATCAGTTACCAATCGTTACTCAAATGTGTAAATTGTATGCGCATCGCATATATCATATATGGAAACAACCAGAGGTCATGAAATGGTTAGAAAGATGTACAAAGTTAGCCATTGAAAGAGTCAACTCCAAAGATCTGATGGCCGAGAAGTCGAAGAACGACAGAAAGACGCTATACAAAGGTACTCCGCGAAATGTGTATCGTCATTTTATACTTTCTGACGTTAAAGAAGTTCCTGCAAATCTTCCGAACGAATTGCAATCGTTGCCTCTATACTCGTACGATCCATTACCGCCTCTTGACACTGAGTTAGGTTACGAAAGACCTCCGTCACCGCATGGGCGATCTCGCTACCCAGCGGGCAGGAATCTTCTGTCAACTTTCCTGGAAGCCCTGATGCCGCTTTACGGCGTTGAACAAGAAGCTTTGAACCAAGCTGGGGTTCGAGGTTTCGAAATGCAGAATCCGATAGAGGTTGTTGGTGAACAGAGAATTCCTGCTGTGGGCGAGGATGGCCATCCAGTTGACCATGTTGCAGCTCCTGTCGATGCTGGCGGGAATCCTCAAAATGAAGCACAAGGAGGTGAACCTGTTGGAATTAGACTTCCTGAAGGTCCCAATCGGGAAAATCTTTTAGCTATGTTAAGAGAATGGATGCGGCAGGGGGGTCCTGTTGAGATGAATGAACAAGAGCAAAATGGTCAGAATAACGAGAATGTAGATGTTCTAGATGAAGAGGCAGAACGATTGGCCCAATTGCAACTGGATGAGAATTTGGCTTTAGCTTTGGCCGCTCAAAGTGAAGGTGAAAATTACTCTCAAGGTGGCTTTGAAACCGGATCCGATAGCTAGCGACATTTTAGTTGCTAATTATGTATGTTTGGTGCTGAGAAAATTCAAAAATTAGATCAATTTGAAGTCATTATCCTACAATCAATTTAACTATTATATGCTCTATTTCATTTCTGTCTAACTTAGCAATTGAAGCATGTATTAAATTATAGTTTTAGATTGTGGTATCATTTTAGAACCCTGTTATGTGCCTTCCGTTGGTTCACTTGAGGAACCGACAACATGCTTTGACTGACAAATGTAATTTTTCATCGAACACTGAAACTACTTTTACTGTTGAACAAATTGTCCCGACAAATAATGAACCTCAACATGAACACGATGACGCGACGGAACTACCAGTAAATGAAAGCGGAGAATTCGGGGCTGAAAGTTTTGAAACTATGATTGTAAATAAGGATGAAATTTGTGAAACTGAGTCATGCTGTGTTACAACCGATGAAACCTTTTCGATTAATTTGTTGAGCAAACTTCTCAAACTGAATGATGAAACAAGTGAGACTAAACAGTGTTGTACCTTTGCCAATTGTGATCAATTAAGTCTGCCTAGAACACATTTCTGTCTCTTTCATATTGCTGCGTGTGATAAAGATCAGTTACTCTTCAATGCATGCAAAGCGAGGCATAGTGATTTCTCACAATGTAATGAAGCTATCAGTCCTATCAAATTTATCTACAACTCTCCTCTAAATGATGATTGTTTCAACTCTAACTTATGCGAGGAACATTCACAAAAAGCTGCTCAGGCCGAAAAACTTCGATTGCAAAGAACTACAAACAAAATGACGTATATGGATCGATGTAGAGCGAAACGACTTCGCAAATTGGCTCGCGACGAAACAACGCGGGCTAAACTGGAGACCAAACGATTGAAACGAGAAAATGAGGCCAATGCAAATCGCAAAAATGTGCGTGTCTGTGCAACGGTGAGAATTTGGAAGCGCCGGAAAAGAAGAAAGCAGCCGAGGATGATCCAAACAGCGGGGAAAAGTTTGACCAACTACAACATTCTAAGCAGACCATATCCAGATTACGAGTGGGCACTCAGCAACTCACAATCAAGTAAAAATTCATTTTTAAATGGCACATATGTGTTGCTGTTATTGCATTACTTTAGGATCTGTTGGATGGTTTTTTGACATTTTTTTCATAAATGATTTATTAATAGCCGCACAGTGATAGCTGGGGCTATTATTGGCCTTCTCTTGGTTTTTTATTTCGTCGTCATGATTTTTGTTACGACCATATGACGTCACAGCCACTTTTTGTTCATTCGTTCATGCAACTTCAACTGAATTGCATGTGTGACGTCATTTTTCGCTCTTAGTGGAGCGAGTTTTTTGTTCATGCGCGTGATTAACTTTTGGTCACACTTGACTTACCTCACTCTCAAAAATGACTTCCTCAATTTGAAATTGACTTTTATTTACTTTAATTCAAAGAGATAAGGTCAAATGGGTGTGTGTCACTCTAAATGAAGGTTATTTGAGATCAGCTAATAGAAGCAGCAATAACTTATACAGATTTTTAATCAAAATATAACAGATTAGCCTTCAATGAAAAGACGAATTTTTTTTGTCTTTTTTACTGTTTTTTTAGACTGCCAATCTACGAATCTATTGCGGCTATTTTCTGGCAATCTGTCAGCTATGTTATATTTTGTTGCTAACATTATTGATTGAGCCGGAATGCAGATGCAGTTATATTAGTCCTGTTGGTCTTTTTTATTCAATCTTTTTGATTGCTCTCAAACGAAGTTTGTAGCAATTATATTAGTCCTGTCGGTCTTTTTATGCGATTTTTCGCTTGACCGTTTTTTGGGCTGACGTTTTTGACTTTTCGTCCTCAAAAACACCATAATCAGGTAGCGCCCAGCGGGCATTAAGTGCTCTTAGAGCATTTCAGCTCTGTTTCAGTTCAAACTGCTTTGGAGACTTATACTTATGGTGTGAAGGGCGGTTCTTAGAGGTTGAAGACAACCCACTGTTGACCCCCCCCCACAATTGCCCCACCCCCGTACCGCGCTGTTGCCCCCACCCCACTGCTGACCACCCCCTTTCTCTCCCCATTAGCAACCCCCGTAGCTACTGACGAACAACCGATCCCTAAAAACACGCCATTTTATACTAATTATCACAATTTTTTTTCAAGCTTTTTGAAAATTTTTGTCTTTGAGTTCTTTCAGCCCTATGCGTCAAGGAACCTCCTCTAGGACTTTATAATAGGTTATTGCATGGTTTCTAGTGGTAGTGGAATGGTTTCAGCATTTTAACATCACGAATTTTTGCGTTTTTTGACAAAACGTGCAAATTTCTTTTCTTTTTGAGATTTATTTTTCATTATTCACGTCTTTCCAGACGCAGGGGCCACAAAATGTCCTTAAGGTTTTGTTAGTGAGTTAATGAAACCATTTTTTTTGCCATGGAATAGCGTTCAAGTTTTAATATGACAAATTTTAGCAATTTTTTTGGTAAAACTTAAATTTTTGGTAAAACTTAAATTTTTTTCGAGTTTTTTGAAAAATTTTATCGGTTTTTAGATTTCTGCAAGCTCAAAAGCTAAGGAACCTCCTCTAGGGTTTGATTATAGGTTACTGCATAGCTTCTAGATATAACGGAATGTTTTTTAAGATTTTAATATCAGCAATTTTTAAAAAATTTTTGCAATTTTTTCAAATTTTTTGAATCTTTTCGAATTTTTTATTTTTCAAATTTTTGGAAAATTTTTAAGTTTCAAGTTTACGGATCTTTATGAGCCAGTGAAACTTTTTAAAGCTTGAAATAGGGAGACTGGATAGTCTCTTCAGACAATGAAATAGTTTTGAAGATTTTAATATCTTGAATGTTAGCAAAATTTTCTTAAAATTTGCTATTGTTTTAAAAATGTTTGAATGTTTTGTCCTTTTCTGAGTTTAACGATCCTTACTGGCCAACGAAGCTTTTCAAGTCTTGCAGATGACTTGACTTAACTCCACGGACAAAAAATATTTTTGAACATTCTGACTGCGAAATCTGGAAGCTTTTCTTTACAATTTTGCAATGTTTTGCAAATTTTTAAAATGTCAGTTTTTTATTTGATTTATTTACTAACAACGCTAGAAGTCTAGCCTTGTTGGGCTTAAAGTAGCAGCTACAACACGCAAAACCAGCCCCGCGCCAGTGTTAGAGCAATTGGTCTGTCGTCGGTCCGTTCTTTATCAATCGCCTTCGTAAGCTACCCAAACGGCTTATACTTTGGTGCTATCCTTTTTACGACTCGAAGAGGATATTTGAAGACTTTCAATTTTTCTTCGGTGAAGTGTCATGAAGCGAGCTGTAAAAGTCAATACAGGGCATCAAAACAATATATCTGTAAGCGAGGGAAATTTTATCATATTCGACTTCAGACAGGTTTTTTTTGGTTTATACTATTTCCTCCAGTTAAGAGGTTCGAATAGCCTATATTGACAATTTTAAATTCATTTTGATAGTCTTATCTAGTTGTTTTGGCCATTAATCTGATTTTTATGCTAATTGGAGGTTTTCAGACAGTTTGCAGTTTTTTTTACCTTACTTAAGGATTTTTCGCCCATTTTTCGTTTATTGCATTATTTCGGGATCGAATAGACGACTTTGTTCAACATATTTATGCGGTAGCAATTCAATGCAAGTTTGACAAAAAATGAAGTTTGATTTTTTTTGTCCATTTCTCAGTTTTTCAAGAAATAGAAATATTTGTGCGCTTATTATGGCTTTCCTTTTTAGTGACTTGAATTTTAGTAAAGAAAGGTTTTCGTTTATATATGTTTTTTATGGGGAAATTTGAATTTTTCTATTTTTTTACAACTCACAGAATTGAATTGTGGGGCGCTGTCTTTTTTAACATCTGTTAACACATTTTATGGTTTTTGAAGTCAAATTGAAGTGATGATTTTTGCTCACATGCGGCCCTTTGACATTGATTTGTTTCATTTTTCTTTATTTTTGAATGGGTTTTCTCATCCAGTATTAATCCATCCGGCTCTAGTGGTTTTTTGGTTTTTGTTTTTTTTGTATGAAATTTCTTTGAATTGTAGTTCAAGACATGTCCTGATGGTTTTGTTCATTTTGTTTTTGAGTCTAAATAGTTCAATAATTGACTATAAATTACCTTTTTAGGATTTGGCAATTTGCTAAGGTATTTAAGAATTCTTATATTTATGTTTTTTTATTACGACTTGAAGAGGATTATCGGTGGAGCAATTTTTTTCATCGGTAATTTTGTTGGAGTGTATTTGAAATACGTGGATGTGAAATGCGTTAAAACAGTGTAACATGTCAATTTGCTGTATAAAACTGAAAAGCAGAGGGAATATAGTGGTTTTTGCGTGTTCTTTTCTCAGAGCGAGCGAGAAAAGTAGGTCTTACAAAACTTCTAAGCGAGCTAAATTTGTCACGTGCGGTTTTTTCAGAGGAGTTTTGAGATTACTTAGTTTTATAGTCAAAGGAGTTTCCCAATTATCTAAACGGATCAAAATGCTCTGAGAAGTTTTTTGACCATATGATACAAAAATTACACTTATGTTCAATTTTCAACTATTTTGACCTTGGGTTGGATTGATATTGGTGCTGAGTTATTTTCATCCAAGAAAATCGGACTAATTTTGAGCAAATTTTTCTCGATGTTTGTCTTTTTTTGGAAATTTTTTCCATTTGTTCTGATTTTATGCTCCTCCTCGTAATTTCTTAAATCCATTTTCAGATAAAGAGCGATTTTGTAGGTGTTGCTACTATAAAATGATGCTTGGATGCTAGACAGGGCACCTCTCACTGGAATAAATTATACAATTTACTAATTATCAGATTTTCTTGTTCCTTCGCTTTTTCTAATTTCTCTACTGTGGCATGCATTGGGCGGGTGCCATGCAAATTTTCTCCGAATACTTATTAGAAAGTTGTATTGTAGCATTTTGTAGAGAGCTTTGTCAAAGATTTTATGCTCATAATCTTATTTTTGATATTGCCCTTCGTCACCTCTTTTCTTTTTCCTCGGATTTCTCCTGAGGAAGCGGGTTATTCCTTTTCTTCGGGTTTGTTTTTAGGTTTTTTTCCAAGATCTCCTCTCGGTTTGAAGATTTTTGAAGTTAAATTGATGTTGTGATTTTGGGCAAGCGGAAACACAATCTGGAGCGACAAAGCGATTGGTTTCGTGGCGTGAATTGTTTTTCAATCTACTTCTCAAGGCGAGGAAGATAACGCTGTTTGAACAAAAATATTCGCTTTCTTGAGAGGTTTTTTTTATTCACATGCGGCAGTTGGACTTTGATTTCTACTGGGTTTTTAAAATTTTTTGATCGAATTTTTCTAAATGGTTTTCCGAACCCATTGCTAGTAATTTTTAGGTCTAGGTTTTTTGTTGGGCAATGAAAATTTTTCATTCTTTGCCAGGACCCTTCCTGCTATGTTTTTCCACTTCATCGTACAAAAATTTTCGCTTTTCCTTAGTTGGCAGCTTGTTCAGCAGTTTGCGTGTAAGCTTTTTGACATCTCTAGCATAATGTCACTCTTCTCTCATTTTGCTCAAAGTTTTAGAGCAAAGAATTGTTAAGCAAAAATTTCTCAGCAAAAATTGAGATTCAACATAGTCAGTCTCAGAACCATTGAAAATAGAAACTTAATAAATCCTTATAGCCCAATTTTTTATGCCTGCGACTTGAACTGTGTTTTTGTAAGCCTTAATTGCCATGTCAAATGCTGATTGGTGTTGATGTTATACCCTGTATCCTCTCATTAAGAAACATGTCCATGTCCAACTTCGAAATGATACCAATACAATTTACACTTGAAAAACAATTTTTCCGGCAGTCTATCGGTTATGTTAGAAGGAAATGGAAGGAGAAAGCGAGAGAAGCAGGTGTGATAAACCTTTGCAACGCGAAATAATTTTCTGCAATAATTTCGAAACTGTTTTCTTTGCTCTGAAAACAATTTATAGCACTCTATGCAAATTTTTCTTAGCAGAGATTTTTCCTCTTATCGCCTGACTACGTTTTCCTCTTATCGCCATTCCTAGAAGGAAATGGAAGAAGTAAGCGAGAGAAGCAGGTGTGATAAACCTTTGAACGCGAAATAATTTTCTGCAATAATTTCGAAACTTTTTTCTTTGCTCTGAAAACAATTTATAGCACTCTATGCAAATTTTTCTTAGCAGAGATTTTTCCTCTTATCGCCTGACTACGTGAAGTTTTAGTCAAAAAAATTTAATAAGCGTAATTTTGTCAGGAAAAGGGCAGGGCTTCAATTTTCTTGGAGCTTTTTATGGTATTTAACAATTTGCAGCAGTTAAAAATGTCAAAATTACGACAAATGTATACAACATTTCAATTTCCAGCATGTCAGAAAAATTAATGCATCCGTTTAAAAAACATTTTCAAGTTGTCGAATTTATTCTGTTGTTAGGAAATATTCTAGGAAGCGGTCTTGTTCAATAAAAACGAAGGAAACAATTTTTTCATTACAATCGTTTTGGAAGCTGTTATCTTCAGTTAAGAGCAGAGAACAAATTAGACGCTTCTTTGTATTCCAATTTTTGATGCGTAAGTTTGAAGCGTTACTGTCTGGTCCATGTCATGCAGTTCATGACGTGACCTTCATTCGTTTTAACTTTTGATTACGTTTTCTTTGTACGTTGTCTCGACTTCTACGTTTGACTGCTGAATAACCTCACTCTAGGTTTCAACTGAATGCATTTAATTTCTTTCGTTCATTGAATTATGAAATGTAGTGAATACGGTCATGGTTAAAAGAGTAGACTAAAAAAACGTGATAAACATATTAAGCCCGTTATTAAGTAAAAGTGCATTAGTTTATCAAAGTTGATCGGAGCGGTTGATAGTTGGCATTAGAATGAAGCGTAAGAGTCTTCAGTTTGGAATATGAATTAAGTGTATTTTTAGAATCAAACTGTACGCCAAATTAGAACTCGTTTTTTGACTGGTAAAAAAATCTGTACATTTTTATCTTCCTTCTGTTTCAATCCCGTTGGGCTTTTGATCTTCACCATTGGAAAAGTAGGTCAGCAAAAGAAAAGAAAATTACGTCCATATCTCAGTTGTCCTGCGATTGCAAACAAGATACTGCGGTATTGCTCGTAGATGTTCCTAAAAGCAAATCCATTTGATGTTTTTGAAGCAGTCGAAGAAAATTTTTATTTCTTTGTTTCCTCTTGTCTAATAAATGAGGCATTTTATTGTTCAAATATGTGGCCTTCACTCTCTGTGCAATTTTTTCGTTATATCTTTTGTTCCGATCCCACTTAGTGGGAGTAGGAACTATATGCTCACCTGGGTTTCGTTTTTGTTCAATTATGGCCAATCGATATATTTTTCGAGTTGAGTGGTACCAGTAGGAAAAGCTTAAAATGTCCAATTAAAAGGCTAATCCGGCCTTTTTAGGGGTTATCGGGTTTTGAACTTTTCGGTGAATATTTAGTGCTTTTCACTGTTTGGTTTTGCAAAAATATTTTAAATTGTTCTCAATGACAACAAATTTGATCGATTTTTTAAACATAAGACGGGGTCCTTGATTCTCTTGGTTTGATTTTTTTTGCAAAATTTTGGCCGATTTTTCTTCATAATTTACCCCCTTTTTTTCACAAAACAAGCACCAAAAATTGCTAATATTTCTCTGGAGCACTGCCCTAAAACCGCTTCAAGCAATCTTCTTAAACTGGCGTGAGGGCTACTTGAACCTGTGTCATCTAGCAAAGCTAATTGGAACAGCAGCTTTAAAAGTTTTTCGCTAAAATTTGGTCCGATGTAAAGCGATTTTTTGGTCATTTTCCGTGTTTTGGATTATTCTTCAGTTTTGAACCATTGTTTAATTTTAATAGCGGTAAAGCGTTATGGAGGGTTTTATTGCTCTTACTGGCTGTCTACAATCCTTCAAAAATAGAGTATTATGAGTGCTGTCTTTTTGAAGATTGGAGATGTCGATCAGAGTTTAATGTTGTTAATATTAACCACGCTGGTACGTAACTGGGGCGACATAAGTAGTTCCAAAGCGTAAATTTTCAAACTATCTGAAGCTGAGCAAGAAATTAGTGTTGAAAACGTTTCTTGTTTTTAAAAGTTTTTTCACGTGCGATTTTGAGCCCCTTTTTTCAGTAACAAGCACCACAAACAGGCACAATTTGCTAATAATTCCCAGGAGCATATAAGTATATGTGCTCTAATTATGTTTATTGTGTTGTTAGAATAGATCAAGAGACAGCTATTGATTTTCATGACTTTGACACGGTGTTTTCTTTGAAATTTTAACGAAGGTACTTTTGTCTATAACGCTTTTTATGTTTTCAGTTAATGGCTTATTGTTTTTAAAGGCTACGACACAGAGTCTTCAGAAAAGTTATGAGTTTTGGATTTAAATGTTTTTCTCTTTGTAGTGTTATCTTTTAGTCTCATTGCCGAATGACCTCACGGATCTTCTAAATAGGCATAATTTAACACGTACGAAAACTTCAGTTGACAGTTTAAAGTTTACATGACTTCAATATTAATTAATTTTGAGTTTGAGTGATTTTTGAGTTTCACATCTGTCGATCTATTATTAATTTTTCTCAAACATAGTTTGTAGCAATTATATTCATCCTGTGGTTTTGCTCATCGTATTTTTCGCTTGACCAATTTATCGTCTGTTGACTTTAAATTGTGGTACTGTAGAGCGGTATAAACAGGTAAAGTCGGGAGGGCGCTAAGTGGCTGTGATACTCTCTTGATGCCTTAAGCTTTACAATTTTGTAAGTGTCCGATTCACCGAAACTGTTGCAGACAATTTCATTGTGTGAAGAGCGGTTCCTAATTAAAAAGTTTGGCCCACAATCGCCATGCTAGCATCTCTAGGCCACTGCTGGTTACTACCGAAGCTAAGAGCTCGCCAGCCGTTTGAGAACATTTCGCCTGAAGTTACTCGGTTACATTTGTCGACTGTAATTTATTGCCTCATTACTGCCAAGTCACACCTTATAGAGCAAAGTAATATTGAATAGCATTAGTTGTTTCCGTTTTCAGACGGCTTTTTCATTCTGTTTGTCAAAAAGTGGTCAATTTGGTTTTTGTAGTAACTGACTGATTATCTGTTGTCTAACAAAAGGGTTTAAATCCCGGTTCATCTGCCATATGATGTTCAATTCGGAAAACAATTAGTGCCTTGCTGTTATTTTTTTCTACCGTCTTAAGTGATTTTTTAACCTGGCCTATGACTCTTGCCCTTTAGAAACTCAGGAGCTAATTAGAAAACAGTGTTGACTGCGCTCTAACTGTAAATGTTATGAAATATTGAACGTTTTTGACATATCGTTACGTGTTCTGTACAAATTAACGCCCATAGAATTTAAAACATGTTCTATAAAATGTGACGCCAATATAATTCAGAAATACGAAGTACTTTTTTAAAATTGTTTTTGTTGCTTTCTTCTTTTCTCAATATTTTTCAACAAAACTGTTGTGAGATTTTCTTTCCGAACCGTTTTAAAAAAAAAACTTTCAAGTGTTTAATCTAGCTTTTTTCGCGTATAAGTTAATAAGCTTTGCTGGGAGTCAATAGTGGTTGTTTCCATAAGTTTTTGTCGTTATCCATGAATTATTTTATCCTACATTCTGTTTTATAATTGAGGACCTGTAAAACTCATTTTTCTGATAACGTTGTGTACCTTTATTTACGTAACAAGCATCCGATCACGCGGCAAGAAATTAAAGAGCAACAATCTGTCTGAGATATCTGCCACTCAGGAGCTAAATTTCTGTGCGTGAAGTCTGTTTTCGGTGTATTCTTTTTAAGGATTTTTGATGGGTTGTGCGATAATTTGCATGCATGAATTATATCACTCCACTCCGTAAAAATGACGTGTGTACCTACTTTTTAAATATATTGAGGACTTAGCTTGTTCTCAACTTCAAATTTAGTGTCATCAATTACGTGGTGTTATTTTTCTGCTCTGTTTTGACTTAAACAAATCTTCTTAAAAATAAGTGAGTTTTTCAGAGTGCATAGAAAATAGTTTTTGTAGTTGTACTTTTTTGTTCTCTTGAAACGTATTTCATTATAATGAATAAGAAGTCTTGTGAAAACTCTAATGTGTCATGGTAAATTGGCTTAATGTTCTCAGTTTATAGCTAATTTTTTCGCTGACAAATAATTTTGAACAGTTTGTTTTGTTAATCTTGCCTCTTTTGTTGTTTCTCATATATATTCATGTTCGCATTATGAAATTGAAAATTTATGTTAGCTCATTTTAGCAACAAATCTTTTTAGGTTGTCCAGGATTTTGATATATGTTTATGTGTTCTTTTTACTTTAGAAATCATTAATTTTCAAAAGCTTTTTGAGTCATGCAGTTTTCCTTCTTTCCGATTGGAAAGAAAATCTGCTTATGTATATTTATGTACGGTCATTAGCTTTGTTAACAATCAAAAGAAGCCCTAAGCATAAAAGAATAGGTAATCAACTCATTGGTTATTTCAATTTGGGGGTTGATTGGGACGGAATTTGAAATCAGAATCTCATGTTTGTTTCTATTAGTTTACTTGATAAAATTGCTTTTTTCTGTTTGATGAACGTGTTTCCTTGATTTGTTTTCTCTACCAATTTTTCCCAGATCAGGTTTTGTCCATGCTGGTTAATTAAAAAATACCCGTACTGGTGTACACGTCCGTCCGTATTTGATGATCCCTCAAGTATCTTTGAGAATCCATTACTCTGATTTATAAAAAGTTTCCTATCTGTACTTCATTTGCTAAAAATTAAGCTAAGCATGTTGATGATCATGGTCGAAACCGTATCTGAGAACACAGATGAACAACTCCTTGTTGTTTATCCGATGGTAATTGGTTCTTAATATTTTTCATCGAATATTAAGGATCATACATTGTCATTGCACTCGAAACCAGAAATTTTATAGAAAAATTTGAGAAAGATCGTTTTTTTTCTCCAGCAAAATATTGTGACCAAATTATTTATTAATTGCTCTTGAACGCAGTTCATAGCAATTATTGTAAACGTGTGTGTCTTTTTTATGTAAATTTTCCGCTTGACAATTTTGCGCTTTTCTTCAAGAACATTCTTTGACTTCTCAAGTGAATTTTTCACGCTTTCGTTGATCACTTTTGTGTGGTCTCTAGTGCTCCGAAGTAAAGCTTGTTGCTAATATAAAATCAGTTGCAGCACAGCAGCACAGGAAAATTAAGTGAGGCGTAGCGCTGTGGTAAGTGCGGTTGGGCATGGATTGGGAGGTCAGTGGTTCGAATCCCGGTGGGGTCGAGGTTTTTCGCACCCATAAAGAAACATTGATCTATACTAAAGACCATGAATTAAATTGCCTCGCCTGTCGTTCAAGAGCAATTCTTCCGACATTTGTCGGTTTATGTTTTTTTTTCTCAATCATTGGGCGAAGTTTTAGTTTCCAGGTCCTTAATATTGAGGAAGCTATAAAATGCTGATCCATTTTGATGATAGCATCGATTGGTATTTTAGAGCAATTTGTACGCTTAGGTTGAAATTATTCCTCGCGGTAAAAAACTTCCGAAAAAAAATGTTTTCGAGTGGAACAACCAGATATGAGCCGTAATATTAGGTGTAAAATTATTAACCAGTTAATACCAGAAAAACAACAAGGAGGCTCTGTAATGCGTGTTTGCACTAAATCTTCAACCCCTCTTATCAACATTTTCTAGCTTAATTGTCAATAAATGAACTAGAGGTAGGAAACGTTTATAGAAAGCAGTTATGAATTCTCCTGGATGCTACTTGAGGGATTCTCAAGTTCGGACCGACGTTTATACCAGACACGCAAGTCCTTCGGGATCCGTTGCTCAGTTTTATATAAAAAACTTTTATCTCTATTTCATTTGCCAACAATTAATCTGAGATATTTCATAAGCGGGATCGGAAAATTGTTTGCTCGTAAATTTGAGAATTGCAATGACCTTTCGCAGCATCTACGAGGCCAGAGTTTATTCAATGTTTGTCATTTCTTGGGCTGGAACATTAGGCTCGAACGTACATTCTGCGTGTTATCTGTAAACAACAATATCTGATTAAGCGTTGTGCTTTTAAATTTTTGAAGACCTAAAACATGGCATTCTGAAGAGACATTTTGAATGTATCGACTTATAGTTTTTCTTAGGTTCTTCCGATGTTGATTCGCTGGACGATTTCTCCGAGTCTGACAGCAATACAATTCGAACATTCTCAACTGCGACAAACCAAATCGCCAACCAGCAATCACATATGAATTCAACTTCTTCCAGTCCTAATCGGGACGACGAAGACCTTCAAAAGTCTCCGGTGTCAAAACTGTTTGAAGATGCCAGAACTGAAATGTCTACTATTGGAACTAGACCCCAACCCGTGAGACCACCGGAACCCTTGACACCAGAGTTGTCCGACGACTCTTTGCAGGGATTACAACTACCTGGGTGCCTCGATTCGCCTAGCTTTTTTGCCAATTTTGATCAGAAAGACCTCGAGATGAACTTGTTAGACGACTGCTTTACAGATTCTCTTGACAAGTTCATGAGCGGCGTGTTTGATGAAGTTTTATCCCCGAACCACGAGACGCAGTGTTTGACAATATTGAGTGAAAAGGAAACCGAGAAATCTGCCGATGTTTCACTGCAATCTGGCCGTATGCAAAATGAAAGTGAAACGACTAATAATGCTGAGTCGAAAAAGGAAAAGTCAGAAACCAATACTAATAAAACTGGTGAGGATTCTTGTGTTCTCGTTAGTAACTGTAATCGGGAATCGGAAAAAATCTCGGATAGCTCCGATCACGAAGCTCGGAAGACCGTTTTAAATTACGCCGACCACGATTACTCTGTCGTTCACAATTTCACTGTTGACGATTCTTCTGCACGTTTTAAAGATGTTGATGCGAACTCTAGCAAATGCGACGAAGAGAATGCCGAACAAATGGCTGTACCTCAGAAGATTTCGACTGTTTCGCAACAGACTCTCGTAGATTCAGTGAGCATTAAAACCGCCACGACCTCTTTAAAAGGGCGAACTATTGACCCGAAAGACCTCAAAAAAGACAGAATTTTGTTCCAACCCAAAGCGGATGCTCAAAATATCGTTCGAGTAAAATTCAGACCCGCCATAGTTGAACGAGGTCTAGACCCTCATTTTGGGTCACGTGATGGAATGGAAACTTCCGGGAGGAAATCGGGTAAACGGAAATCGAAGTACAAAATGGTGTTTGCGTATGGTTCTGTCCACAACAATGCTTAACAGCGGCTGGTATGCGTGGTGCACAATTTCATGTTCTTTCTATTCCATTCATCACTCCACTATTTAATTCAATTGACTTCCTTAACTTGTTAAAATGTCTAAATGTGTTTTACGCCTAAAAGTTATTAATTGTCTTTTCTTAATCATGTATAAATTTGCATTATTGAAATTGTTAAAAGTGATTGTGTTTACTAATCAGCCCCAATTCGAGAAAAATATATTCGCTAAATGTTTGAACGTTTGATTTGGTTCAAGAATGAGCAGATAAATTTGGTCTGTGACTGTTTCATTTGTCAGTGTTCACTCTTATTTGTTCTCTAGTTGATTTGACAAATGAATTCGTAGCCATGATTTTCGGGAAATATTCATGCAAGATTCTTCTGAATAATAGCTGATATTTTTTGCCTTCTCCTGGTATTTTAACAATTCAAAGAATTTGAATTGTATTGGGAAGCTGTCTATTTTCGATCGGTAATTTTTGGGAGTTTATTTGAAACAAGAAGTGAAATGCGTTAAAACAAGGTGTTTACGACAAATAGTCGAATAGACCCGGAGCGCGGAAAGAAAAGAGATAGAGAGGTTTTCAGGTTCTGAGAATGAGAGAGAGAGAGATCGAGCCCAGTGAGCAGAATTTTTATCACACGCGGCTAGAAGTAGTTTTTTAGGTTTATTTTTAGCTTCTCGCTCAAAATCTCGCAATATAACCATTTACGCAAAATAACTGCTAACGGAACCTCTCGACTTTAATACCGGCAATTCATGCCAAATAATCGTATATTAAGTAGCTCACAGCTGAAATTTTATGCCTTGTTCTGGTAGTGTAGTCCGGATATATATTCTGAGAGGTACAAGCGAAATTTTGCTCAAAACCACCGTCATTATGACTAGTATTTCAGCCCCCTTAAAGCTCATGGGTTGGTTTAGTTTATTATCAAATTCGGGGCTGTATCCAGAATATATCCGAACAGTACACAATTCTCGAAAATGATAAAGTAAATCAATCGCAGTGTTATCGCTCTTGATTTACCGATTAGTGCGTATAAGTCTCAATTTAATTACTAATGGTGATTAAATAGTTAATTATAAAATCCAAACTATATCACAGTTAAAAACCCGTTAACCGATTTAGTGGTTATCTAACTTATAAAACACAAAATAGAAACTAATGAAAAGCTCTTTGTTCTTAAGTCAGCGGAGCTAGCTGAAACTGGTGAGCTGAACAAATTTATATTTACTAGTTAGAATTTCAGGACGAGCGAATTTTGTTGAAAAAAATTAGAGTATTAATATTTGCAAAGTATGTAGTTGAATTTATCACTAAGTTGTTAGCTGAGTTAGTGTGTCTGAAGAAATCTGAAACTTTTCGATTTTTCTGAACCAACTGAACAGTAAGGTTTTTGGTTTTTCTGTTTTTTTAACTCAGAGTTTTCTCTTTCTCCACTTCGTTTCGAGAGAGAACCATCTGTGCCACGCCAGAAGGGTTGGGGTGACTCATTTTTTAGTTACAGAATTGTGTTTATAACAATGGTGACATAGGTGACGATATCTGACGTTGCAGGATGAAAATATTCATCATTAAAAATGCACAAGGAAAGGTGCTTCAGTATTTGTTAACCACGTTTATTTTCAGTGACAGTTGGTTTCAAGTAGTTACTTTTTTGTGCCTGTGGTTAAAAGTACCATATGGTGCAAGAACCACGGAGCCAAAGTTTTCATGTGTGACTCAACTCTAACTCAACTTTTAGTGACCTTGAGAAAGTTTAAAGTGTTTAAACTAAGGTGTTTTAACGGTTACAGCTCACCCCGATTTTAGGAACGAAGAAAAATTTTACTGCATTGGTTGTACACTTTAGAAAATATAATAATAGCGTAACGTTTATACAAAATAGCCATCACCATGCAAACATAATTTTATTCAGGTTTACTTTCAGCCATTTTACTCTTAAGTTTCTTTGATTTGTTTTTAGCCTTCTCTAGTTTTGCCTCAAGCTGACGATTTTTCTTTTCCAAAACAGCAACTTGCTGTTCCGCTTTTCTCGCTTTTGCTGACAGTTCTATATTTGTTGCAGCGTATGACTTTGCCAATTTAGCTGTATTGGTTTCACTTTGACTCTTAAGGCGTTTTGTGATTAATTTCTGGCGTCGCTAATAATCGTTGTTTGATGCTCCTGTTGTCTTATCTAATTTAAGCTGTTCGACTTGTAGTTGGAGATCTTGTAGCTCTAAATCCTGTTGCAACAATTTTCTAAACGAAAAATTTCCGGCCACTAGAATCTCATAATCGGCATTTCCTTCGTCAAGAAAGGCGGTAATAGCCTCGTATGGTGCTTTAATATACGTGCGTAATGCTTTATTGTATAAGATGTAGCTGTTATTCTTACAGTCACGGTCCTTTATTCTCCAAACGTTTTTTGAACTTGGATATGAAAAGTTGCTAATTATGGGGACTTGAAACAGGAACTTCATGTTCTGTTTGCGGGGTTTTGTTATGAATGATGGTCTTGCCTTTCGCGTTTAAGTTGTTGTACTCTGGCTTCAGGCTGTATTTTAAACTATTGACAAATCTGGGGTTTTCCTTGTTGATTTGTTCTCTGACTCTGTGTTTCTAGACAAAATTTAAAATTTTGGCGATCTTGCTCGCACAGAAGGTCATCTATATTAGATAGGCGTGTTGCGTTGCCACTATGGTTAGGCAGTGTTGTCGTTGTTTGCTTTTGGATACTCCAATTCGATATTGTATCATACGGTTGGTTGTTGGGTGCTAGGAGATAACATGTTTCCTCTGGGTGCATACTGTATGTTGGCTGATAAAATGGCTGGGTTGGTTGTTGTTGTATTAGGCTTGAATGATTCAAGACAGACTGCATTGTTGAAAAGTATGTTGTTGGCTAAATGCTTCCTTGTTTTATTAACTGGTGGTTTCTTTTATTTGCGAAGTGTAATCCCACCACGGTCAAAAGAAAATGTTTGTTATCTTAGCCTTACCCTACCTATATTTAGAGCCCCGCCCTGCCAAGGAGGGGCGCTGCATCGACCCGTGCAGCTGGGACCTTGCTAAGCTCTAAAAATGAATAACATCGTTAAATATATAAAACATAAATATTGCTAAACTGATGGTAGGGATGTAAGCGACTATGAGGTGATTGGTTTAAGGATAACTGGGTTTTTATGTTAAAGCATTTATCACATTGGTAATAGAAAACAATTGGAAAGGGGTACATTTGTGTATTACACAGTGGGCAGTGTGTATTTTGCTTATTAGCGATTAAATTTTTTTAAGAACCTAGGCATATAAAGTGATTTAAGTTATTTTTTGTGGGGTGAAGTTTTTCGAACCGTTTGCAAATTTTCAAACAGATTGGACATACTATCCCTGTTGGCGTGATGTTTGTTTTGGCATGTTTATTTGTTGAGGTACCCATTTTTAATGGTGTTCTAAGAGTTTCCTTACCTAGATTTGTTTTTAGCTCCAGGGATCGTCGGTAGTTATAGGGTGGCTGCATAAGGGGCAAGATGTCTCGGGTTTAATACATTCATTGCAATAAAATTTTTGTGAGTATACAAGTGAAGTAGACGGATTTGATGTAACTCTTTTTTGATTTGTCCGCATAAATCACATTGGAAGTAATAACTAATACTGACTGTATAGATTGGTTGATTACAGACTGGACAATTCGGGTGTTCCCAATAATGGAATAATTGTTCTCGACATGAGATGCAAGCGAAATGGGCTGGCTGATTTTTGGAACTCGCGTGCATCTTTTTAAATTTTTTACAATGGGTGTAACATAAGGGGCATTCAAAGAGGTCAATCTTAATTGGACTTTCAGAGGGCTTTGAGGTGAGCCAACTGAAGAAAATTCTGAGGATTATACACAAGTTTTCTTTGGGAGTTTGAGAAAAGAGTTTGGATAGAAATAGGAAATGCGTCCTTTAAATCCACAAGAGAAAGGAAGAATTTCCATTGTGTGTTTTCGGGACATACTTTGAGTGTACTCCTTTTCTTTGTTTCCCAGTCTTCATAATGCACAATTATGCATGTTTCGACTTCTTGGAAACAAGTCGACACCACATCAAAGGACTTCTGAATCTAGGTAATACGGACCAGAATATAGATAATGTCCCCTCTGTAAAAAAACGTTGTAAATTTAAGAATTGTCAAATTTGGTCAAGATTAAGTGTCGTTGAAACTGAAGTAGATAGTGTCAGGAAAAAGTACCAATAGGGAGAATTTTGAAGAACAGTAACGTATCCGTCTTCCCAGGAATCTAATTATTCAAAGTGAATTATCAGAGTGGGTATAAGGGTAATGTCTAGTTTTGCGAATGATCTTTAGAACTAATGAATCTGTACTAATTTATTTTGGTAGGGCAGTATCATATTTGTGTGAAGCTTTAGTTAAAAATTAGTGAATCCGAGTCTATCGATTTTGGTACACAAGGGGAATTTTCCATTAGGAAGAAAAAGTAGTTCCAATGTGGTGAAGTTGGATAGACGCATATTTGCCAGGACCCATGGGAATCAACTTCTTGGACGTCATTTAAAATGAAAGGAGTTAGGAGTGGATATGATTCAAAAGCGCGTTGAAAACGTAAAATTTCAACTAGTTTCCCGTTTAAAAAGAACATATTTTAGTTATTTTTTCTAACTGAAGTACTATTAAAAAAACATTTTAGTTTTTTCTCTAAATGAAGTAGTATAGACTATCGAGATTAACAGGCCAAAAGCTTGGATTGAGGTTAGCAAGGAAAACAAAGAAGTGCCGGTGAATAGAGTCTGGGGTTAAGATAATAGATCCACTTTCGCAACTATCCCAAAAATTGAATTCGACTATCAGTTGGGGGGTCAGTATATTATTCTCAGATGAAAATGTTCTTGAAAAACCGCATAGAGACAGACACTATACGACCTTTATAAAGAAAATGCATTAATGTTATTGATGGGTTTAATGAAAATTATCTGATAAAACACAATTTTGTAGAGTGCGGGAGTGACTACCGTTATTCGGAAGCAGTCCAGAAGACTGTGATAGGGTTCAGGTAGGTAGTTTGTTTTAATTATTTATGTTATGGTTAGTAGAATAATAAAAAGTAAATCCAAGAATGTAGCATAGAGACAAATAACATAGAACATGAATCCTATTAGGAGTATTAACGTGATTATGATCATATTCAAGATGACGTAGACTCGGAAGAGTCCAATATTTTCGATTAGGGGCATTTTAGTGATGGATCATTTGTCTACATAGGACACCAATCCAGAAAGGCATCAGGGAAATGAAAAAAGGACAAGACAATTAAATTCTCTGAAATAAGGAATTTGTTCAGGTGGATAACTGTTGGATGATGATAGAGCTTGGTATATCTGAATTGCAATATAATACATGCAGAGGGTTCAGAAACCGACTATAGCAGTTGAGAGGAGAGAAAATGCGAAACCTATATAAAAAATTATTCTATATCTGTCCATAAATTGGAGTTATAGTTTTTCATAGTAATCGAAATTGACACCAATATCTACAAAAGTTTTATTAAAATCTATTAGTGCACGTAATAATTTGTAATAGTTAGGGTTACTAGGATAGACAATTATGTCTAAAAGATCTTGCAAATCCCGAAAATGGAATGAAGAAACTCTGATATGAATTATAGGATGTAATATACGCAAATGTGAAAAAAGTATTTGTCATGTATATCCTTCAAAGCGAATGAATAATTGATTGGGTTGTCGTACAAGGAATGAAATCCTTTGCGCAGGGGAGCCATCACCTAAACATTTTGATTTGCTTATCAGTGTTTATGGGGGAGCAATTACGTTCCCAGTTATTGCAGGTACTGGAGGGTATAGTTTAGGATTTTCGTCTTCCTCTGGTTCAATCAAAGCGTAGTTTTGTTGGGTTGAACTTCATGGTTATTGTCAGTATCAATATTGTAGTTGGAACTGTTTCTTCTGTTTGGAGCAGAAGGGGGTGGTTTTTCGCTAGAAAAGATCGACGTGAACACAGAGAATAAACAAATTGTAGGTTTCTCCTAGTAAAATTTTCCAAAATCCTAAGGTCCTATTAGACATTTTGTGTATTTCAAAAGCTCTTAGCATGGTTGTGATAACGTCAATAATGAATTTTAGGCATAGGAAAACAGCGAAGTAAATTCAAGTTTTTCATGATAGTATGTTATTATTCCAAATGTTCCGATGAATTGCGAAAAATAATTTGGTGACAAAAGTGAATCTAGATAGATTTGTCTGTTCATTCCCATTGCAGTGGAGTAAATATCTTTTTCAGTGTAATCAATTTCTCTTGACCCTAAAACTTCCTGTGAGATTTTCTGAGGAACTGTTTTTGACGCAGAATTGTGCAATATGTTATCCCAAAACGATTTAAGTTGGTTCGGAGTATAGATTCCTGCACGTTGAGATCATTATTCGTTGTATAGATCTATACGTTGTATAGATCCAGAGTTTATTATTTGACCATAGAAAGCGGCGAGAACAAAAAGGGAGTTTTGAAAGGGACAGGTGCATGCATTAAGTGGTACCACGATTTTTCACGATCTAAGTCAAGTCGGTAGGCTTTTTTGTATCCTCGACGCAGTCAACTTTATTGGCAAAAGGAACAGTTTGTCTGGTAATTGGATCGACGAACATTGTCCGATCTTTATAATGAACGGGTATGCGGTCGTAGCAGCGATCAAGGGCTTTTAGCGGGGAATTTTTCTTTGGGCATTGGTATAACCAACCAATGCTGCTGTCTGTGTCAAAAAACATTTGAGCGATTGCCTCTTAGCATATAACCAGCTAGTCGATTATTTTGAAGGGCTAACATAAGTATCGTTTGTTTTTGAGTTCGGTCAAGTTCACATTGGTTCATAACTACGGTATGCCATGATTGTTTGATCTTCAAATAATTATGATAAATAATGTAGTCCAACTTTGCTGCCAGATGTACTTCATAATCTAACTCATCCTCACCTACGTGGGCCCAAGGCCTATTTGAGGGATAATTAGAAGTGGTATCAGGCTTTCGAGTGTACCCATTCCAGCTAAGTTTCGTTCCAGTTGCTACGCTTACTTTATGTTAATTTTCCGCATAAACTCATTTATTAGGTTTGCCAGTTTTCATGTTCAAGCCACCTGTATAGGAAACAAAAAGAGACTCCAAATTAGTTTTTTACAAAGGTTCAGGTTTTCCGCATAATTTTTCAGGTTGACTGATTAGTCTTAACTTAATGTCCATGTCCGCAGGTCTATGTGATCCGGGACCTGTATATGGGAATTCTGCTTTTTCATAACTCGCTATGAAGTACTTAGGATCATCTGGTTCATTATCGTGCTCGATCATTTTTGCGTCTTTCGTAAATTTTTCCAAATACAAGGCAATTTTCTGGGCTGTTCTATGAATATGCGAAAGGATCTAAGGAGGTTGCATCGCAACCACCCTCATGTTGCGGACTGGGTAATTTTTGACCTTGAGTATTATAGATAGATTTTTCTTGTAGGTTGACTTCTTGTGAAACTTCCTGCATTATGGTTTCAAAGGAATAATGTTTGATTTGTCCTCTATCGTCACAACATGTGCAAAAGTCACTTTCTAGATCAATTCCAGAATTTTTGCGAGATTGTTTCTTCACATTTGGTTCAATATCTACCTCAAAATTGTCCGCAAAATCATTTACCGCGATTTTATGAGTTTTATTGGCTTGTTTGCATTGTTCAGGAGATACAACTAAATTGTAAGTAATGGTTGGAGTGTTGTGAACTATTGAAGAAAGGGAAAACATACCACAGTTAAATCTCAAAACATTAACTCGAACTTTGCACATGATAGCTTTCACGATGGTGCGATAAGATTGTTGGTAAAGTGTCACTCGTACATCGCGCATGTCAATGTTGTCAGGACTAATTTTACAAGGAGCTACTTGATTTAATGAATACATTTTGTTTTCCTGCATTTGGGAGCAATCGTAGTGCATTACTCGAAGTTTATGAAACGTCATTCAGATCATCAGCCGGCTTGTGGTTTTTAATAAAACAATTTGGAATTTTTCTAAAATAAGAGTATAAAAATCCCGAGAGGGGAATTGTATTCGGTGTGCATTATTTTTGTTTATTTTATTTTAATAGATTTTAAAATTCAGTGGTCTTTATCTACTGATTTTATTCAATTGGTGTTAGAGAAAATAAAATGAATAAGGCAATAAGAGTTGATAAGTGACTTAATACCACAAGGTTGGTTTAACTCTGATGTCACCTGAAACACAAAGAATTAGGTGAAACCACCAGCTTTATATCGGTTTATCTGTCGTTTTGCCCAACTAGAAACTCTACGTAATCTTGCAGTATTAGGATTAGGGCTTATTAGATTCTGTTAGTTAATTTGGCGTAGGGGACTTATCTGTGGGTTCATTTGGTCTATGTTTTGTCTGAGTGGACGAGGTGTTGAACTTCTAGTTCTGTCAGGAGGTATTTGTGTTGTAAGATTAGCCGGGCGATTATTTGTAGCAGCACTAGAGTTTCCTTCAATGAAACCCGCATCAGGGTTAGTTGGTGTTTTATAAAAAATAAATAGGTGTTTGATAAAAGTGTGATAGGTGAGAATTCAGTTTGCGTAGGTGTTTTAAAAGAAAATTTATTGACTGGTGTGTTAAGTCTTTTCAGTTGGGAACTCCTAATGTTCTCATAGAAAGTATCTAGAGAATCACTATTGATACCATAATCAACTGTGAGTTCATCGAGTGTCTCCTCAGCTGGGTAATATTCAACAAGATGATTCCGGTGTGCGACTTTTCCAACCTTTTTGTCGTTATTGAGTTCAACTTCACAATTCACGTTTGTAATTTTCGTTACGCCAGTATATGGACCTGATCTAATTTCGTGGAGTTTCTTTGACTTACCTAAAGCTAAGCTATGGTTTTCCATTAGAACCTTTTGTCCAACTTCTAACTGTTTACCTAATTTGGGTTTATTTCTGTATTTGTGTGCTTTTGCGTTGTAAGCTTGACTGTGTTTGTTTGCGTTGTTGTAAATTTGCTTGAATAGATTTTCACGAGTCAGTAGGGAAGAATCTATTTTTGGCTTGTGCAATTTGTCAATTTCTTTGTTTTCAGATTTTTGCAAGGTGTGTCGGTGTAATGGTAGAGCTTTACAAAATTACATGTGAGGTTTGAATTTCTTAGCAATCCTAACTTTAATGAAAGAGGTATTTGTAATTTTTGTCCAAAAACGATTTCATAAGGAGAAATTCCAGTGCTTGAGCTTGGTAGTGTTATGTGCAAAAGTAAATTTTGGGGGAAGTTCATCCCATTTTCCTCTGGCTTGTTCCAAGAACATTCTAAAATGCGATCCTAAATGTTTTTGTATTTCAACTTTTCCGTTAGTCCGTGGTGAAAACGCTGTTCTTGGAGCTGGGGTTATTCTCGATTCGTGAATCCAGCTAGTGAAATCTTGATTCATAAACGCGGTGCCTTTACCATAGACAAGTTTTTTTGGGAATTCCAAAAAACAGAATGAATTTTTCAAAAGCTTTTATAGTATCTGATGCATCTGTTGAACGTACTCGATAAACTTGGATGAATCTTGAAAAGGAATCTACAATCACCAAGCAATGATTTTTGCCATTTGATGGTAGATTTAGGGGTCCCTTGTAATCAATGTGAACAGTGTGGAAGGGAATTGGTATGGTATCAGTCCATTTTTCTAACGGTGCTTCATGTATGTCTTTTCGTTTGTGTTTTTTGTGACAATCGAGACAACTTGCTATTAAGTGTTTCACCATTTGTAATATTCCAGGCCAATGAAAAAATCGTTTGATGTTTGCAATTGTTTTATTTAAACCTATGTGTCCTGATAAAGGATCGTCGTGTGCCAAGTTAATTACATCAATTAACAGAGAAATTGGTACACAAACTTTTATTATTTCAGTGTTAGGGTCGTCAGTCGGTTCCTTAATGCAAAGTAAATTTCCAGTTATGCATAAATTTCAAAGTTGTTGAGGTAGTTTTATTGCTTTCGACTGACGATTTTCAATTGTCTTAAAATTTTTCTTTTGACCTAGGAAGAGTTTACGTACTTGTTGCAGAACTGGGTCTTTTAATTGTTCTTCACATAAGGTTTCAGTGTTGCGAATGAGGTTAGTTTTATGATTAGTCCTTTTTCGTCCAATTTTTCGTTGCCTTCCTGATGAAATGGTGATTGTTTTGTCAAAGGGGCGTTATTGTTTTGCTTTTTTGAATCCTGTATTGTCAAAATTTCCGCATAAGTGAAAGTTTCTTGGTCTGACTCATCAGTTTCGTGACAAGGATTTTCTTCAGGTGTTTCAACTGCCGCATGTGAAAATGAATTCTCTTCGCTGTCAGCCTCACCCTTATTTAAAAAGAAAGTTTTTTGTTGGTCTGATGTATTAGAAGAGCCTTGTGAGAATTATTCGAAAAGATTTGTTACTCCACAAATTGTTTCCTTGCTTGGTTTATAACGCTCTTGTGTCAATTGGTCATTTGTAAATGTATACTTAGCTAAACCCGCCTTGCTTTCCTTTAGTTTGTGATAAAAATCGGCTGCATTTCCTTTTTCATTGTCATGAAGAACGAAGTATTCTTCTTCGTTTCCATTCTGATCGTAGAAAGAAATATCCTTCGGAAATTTTTTATGTTTTAGTTGATATTTGTCTAGATTTTTGAGTTTTACATTTCGACGAAGGATGCCTTTTGTCTAGATCTTTGAGTTTTACATTTCGACGAAGGATGCCTGGGAAAGCCAAATTTTTTTTTTTCGGTCCAAATGATTTTCAGATTTTTGAAACTGTGAAATGACTAGTTGATAACAGAAAAAACGATGGGAGAGTTTTCCTCTTCATCCCCATAAGTACATTACTGGTTTGTGTAAACCAGTACTGGTTCGGTGTAAACATAAACAGGGAAAGGTGAACCAATTATGCCTTCAATTAAGCTAAAGCTAGCCTCATTAAACCGTGCCTAGCTACTGACGAAGCCAACCGCTCGCCGGTCGTTTAAGAGCAATTCGCCCGACGTTAGTCGGTTATGTTTCAGTTTCAAATATTGATACCTATAAATAATGATAGGACAAATTAAACATTAGCTAATCATAAGCAGTACTGTTGTATTGTGTTATATCTGGTGGTTCTGAGGGTGATCATTTTTCATCTTGAACATCTTCAAAATGTGATCACCGAGTACGAGTTAATGTACCCTTTAATTTTCGTATCCATTGAAGCCCAATTGAAGCACTTGAGTGGAAATCTCTCATTTCCGAGAAAATTTGGGATCTTTTCCGTTTGTGCCCGCCAGCGTAGTAGTCGCATATTATTTACACCCCCCAGACGCACGTGCCATATTTTTACATGATTTACTATGTAATGGCACGTGCTCTGTACCTGGGGGAGGGGGAGGGGGAACAAACGGAAAAGAATCAAAAGTTGAAATACAATGAACTGTTTTTTCAATGATCGAATTTGCCTTGTTGAATGTATTTTCTCTTTAACCGTCTTTTATGTCCATATTTTTTGTTCAAACCCTCATTTTTACTGCCAAATTTTAAAGTTTGTTAACACCCCCTTTTAGTGCTAAATACCCCGGTCCGAATGGTTAAGCTGGCTGTGGGCCCAAAATTAAAAGTGCTTTGATTGCCCGGAATTCGGTACTGCTATTAAGCGAGTTAAATTGGATGTCATCAATGCCAAATTTAATTGCGCACGTTCTTGTTTTGCAACTTATAATCACCGGGGATCGCACGCAAGTCGGTAACATTGAAGCTGTATTTGTGCATCTCTAAAGAAACTCTCAACATTTAGAAAGGATTCGCGCATAAAATATTGGGTTGGTTCCTGCTTCTGCTCCTAAAAATTGCATCTGTAAAGCTGTCTTTCTTGATCGTTGATGATTTTGATAGCTGCTGTCAGGATTTGTATTGGAATGCTCATCTTCCAGACGTTGGCTTCGTTGATTTTGTTCTCTTCTAATGTATTGTTTAGTTTATTGTTTTTTATATTTGATGTGGGGTTTAAAAATTTTTTGCAGCTTTTTTCTCAGATCTTTCGCCAGGTATTAAATTAAATTAAATTAAATTAATTTGTTCCTTCAGGCATCAAATGGTACCTGAAGAGGACAGCTGAAGAGCGGGAAAGCTCATCTAGCAGCTGCCCCAAGAAGTATGAAATCAAACAAAGACAAGGAAACAAATAAAGACACGATAAATACAATGAATTGCGGAGTTCAGATTCAATTTAAAACCTAAAAAAAAAAAATTAAGTAGATACTACCTTATATAACTTATATATTGGTGCAACCCCCGACGGCATGCAGGGCGCCTCACAGCGCTGCCGACTTGAGAGTCTAAGTACATTCTGAAATGATTAGAATGACTTTCGAGTGCTCAATTAAGGCCACCTCGTGAAGAGAGGTTCAGTTCCACACCTTTGAGCACTGAAAGACACCCCGCACAAGCCAGAGGTTGCACCAACTCAAAAACAAAAGCAATACACTTTATGAGACTGTAGGGTTTATATTAAGGAAGTTACAAAAATTTTAAAACTATTTGAAAACTAAATCCACAAGTTGTGTATCGAAGAGTAGAATATTATCTTTAAAATTATGAAGTAATGCGTAAAAAATTGCCTCGCAGAGTTTTCTGTGGCGTTAACGTAGAATGCATGGGCTGTTTTTGACGTTGTAAATGAATTGACAAATACAATGTAAACAATTTGAAGTGTTGTTATTTATTGTTTTAGCCTTAAATACAGGTATTGTCCAATTTTGATGTTTTTAATATATTTGTGTCGTAAATGCCACAATTGACTTTAATTTGTGGGTCCATAAAGTTCGAATTTTGAAGTACACATATTAACTAATTTCAATTTATTTATTTCAATTCATTCGCGAATTAGAATTTATCTATTTTTCAGTCTCCTACAAAATTCTATGTGCAGTTTTGATTTATATTTCTTAATCTGTTCTCTTGAAAAGGAGTTTATATCAAAATATCATGATGAGAGCTTATATTTGTCTTTCTTTCTTCAGTAACTTCTCTCTCATAATAAATTATGTAATTTGGTTGTTTAAATGTCTGCTATAGATGAGGGCTAGATCTTGATAAATACATGGTTCATATGCTCAATCGCTCTCCCTAACGATCGGTTGCTGGCCTATCAGAATTTAGGAAATGTAGTGAAAACCTCATTGTATGTTCCAATTGAGCCAATTGATTACACAATAATAAACAAACGCGCGTATCGCATGGTTCAGCCAAAAAGGAAAAAACGTTTTGGTTAATTAATATCAGGTCCTGCGGGCCGCTGAAGCGTGGATTTCACGAGCTCTTCTTCTTAGTAGCCATTTTAGGTTTTTTTAATTTTTGTCTTTAAACATGGGAATCGAACAGTTAAACAGACGCTAAAGTTTCATAAAAGAAAAAGCAGCGAAAAACATTTAGTTTCCTTTGTTTAAAATCTTAATTGATTTTTCCAAACAATGCGGTGCCTTGCTGTTGTTTTTTTCTGAATTCGTGTCACAGAGAACAAATGCAATTGAACTATTATTAATTGCTCTTGAACGCAGTTCATAGCAATTATTGTAAACGTGTGTGTCTTTTTAAGCAAAATTTTCGCTGGACAATTTTGACTTTTCGAGTGACTTTTACGCCCTTGACTTTTTGCGTTTTGCGTGATCTAAAGTTCTCTTTCTATCACAATTTCAAGCAGCTGAACTCAATTGGCGGCAATTTAATACTGAAAGTCAAATGAAAAGTGCGCCGAAACTGGTGTCATTTTTTACTTTAAATCTTAATAGTTGGTATATGTTAACCTCTAATGTGATTATTTGAAGTTCACTGTTGAACTTCAAATACCCCCCCCCCCCGACTGAAGCAGGCTGCAATTGATTAGAGCTCCCACTAGTCGTTCAAGAGCAATTCTTCCGACGTTTAGTCGGTTATGTTTTCTCATGTAGAAGATTACTACAAATTATTTTTCTAGAAGAAAAGGAGATTAAATAGTTCGTTTATCTATTAGGTGTTTTCTCTGGCCTCTCAAAAAATTATTTTTTGTTCAAGGTAGGACCGCTGTATAGACCATTTGATGCAACGGCAAACGTATGGACTCCTTCTTCTTTAAAGAAAAAATCATAAGTTCCTTTTTTTTAATTAACTTAATTTTGTAAAATTCTGCGAGCAGCTGTGCTTAACTCAATACCGCCTCCCATATTTCATTTCAAATTTGATTTAATTGAGATTTCTAAGATCTAGCCGAATATGGGTTTTTTGAGACGAGAAAAACGTAAAACTTAATTTGGCAAGAAGGGATTTTTCACTTCTATATCAAGTTGATTGTTCCTGATAAATGTTCCTGGTGAATTTAAAAATTGAGCTCTCCCTTGGCGTCCGGTTGAACATTAGGTGAATAAACCGTTAAAATATGACCAAAAATATATTAAATTATAGTTAAAATATAATTGGCTTCAAATAAAAAATCAAGGGCGTTCTGACTCCTCATTTTATGCTTCCGGCAGTTTAGTTGTAAATCTGACTTCAAATAGCAGAACTGGTTCTATCAACGATCAGAAACATAACAACTGGAAAACAACGACGAAAGTGTTTCTTTTTCAATCTCCTCAATTCAGACTTAGATTGACTTGGATTCTTGCTCTATTCATTTGGTCTTATTTTAAATAGCAGACCGATTTAATGGAATTTCAATAGGAGTCCTCTATGTTTTTTTGGCTTCAAATATTAACTTCAAATATAAAATAATTAAATTTTATTGAGATAGCAAAATTTTTTCTCAGTCGCTTCAAACTACCAGCCAAAAACAACTACTCTAGTTAATTTAAAAAGCAACTACTCTAGTTAATTTAGGGTCCTATTTATCTGTGATCAGTTAAGAACTTTGAACTTTTTATCTGTGATCAGTAAAGGAAATTTGTAACAGATGAAAAGAGAAAACAGCCAGTTGAGAAGAAAATGAAAAATAATATCTTTGTCAACACTGCAACCGTCAATCAGCTTATGCTTGGCTGACTTTTAAACGTTCTTTCTCCATTTGAACCAAATGCTACTGAGTTCTCAAATTACAAAATCTACTGACGCGATTCTATAATATACGGAAAACATCAGTAATCAAAATACAAAAAGTTACTTCGAAAAATGTAAAAAATATATCCAAAACTATTCATCTAAAATATTTCGACTTTTCACTAAAATATTAAAAACTTTTTAATTCAATTGAATGAATTCAAAATTTAAAATATTTGAATTAAGCAACACGGTATTTAACATAGTTTCAAACAGAGTTCTTAGCAAAAATACACTTGACATAGACAACTTTTTTGATGAATTTTTGATATTCGGTTACATTTATTTTGAAAAGTTCTCCACTGGGTCCTCAGTCTAATTGGTATTAATTAACTATTTGGTAAAGATTTTAACAGTTACTGTTGGGGTTTAGAAAACAAAAACTCTCCAACCCCCTCCCCCTACATGCACCCAAATATAAATAATCGAAATTTTCTTTTTTTCTGTGCAATTTATTAAATCTGTACCCCTCTTTCACTTTAAACCGTTTCCCTTTAAGTTTGACTTCTTCAAAACAAAACTAGCCTCAAACAGCTACAACATAATGCATCTTTTTTCTCTACGATGTGTAAACAAAAAAGGAAATTTCGACTGAAAAAAAAGACGCACACCAACTCTTGCTAAAATATTTGAAAGCACTCCAACAAATGCTAGAACATGTAGAATAACACAATAAACAAAAATAAATTGTATTTTCTGAAAAATAAATCGCCGACTGACACCGTCATTTCATAAACTGAATCAATAAACAAAGTGGTAGAACGAAATGAAACTGTTTTTAGTATTTGTTAGATCTGGCAAAAGCTTTCAACTCAATTCCTAACGAAGGTGTTAAAAAATATCCAAGTAGGGATTTTGGTATAGAATCGAAAACTATGCTAGGATCGTTTCTATCTAATAGAAAACATTGCGTTAAAAACGGAATCATGTATTCAGATTGGGTGACAATTAACCATGGAGTCCCTCAAGGTACAGTCCTTGAATTCGGATTTTTATGCTGTATGTTAACAATTTCTCGCAAAATGTGAAAAGCGAAGAAGTTTTTCAATTCGCAGATGAAACATGCATTATATATCACTCCAAAACAGATCAGTAACTTCTAACATAAATTGAAAGCATTCTTTAAAAATTGATAATTACTTGACATAGAATATGTGACCATAGGATCACTATCACGTTAAGCAATTTCATTATAATGGTAAAATCATAAAACCGAAGGTCAGTTGTCGTTATCTGGGCTTAATGATTGACATTGAAATTTCACGCAGATGTGAACAAAATATTGACAGAAGTGGCGACTGCTATTAGATCAATCTACTTAGTAAGACACCTGATACCGTTAAAGACTAGAATTGTACTTTTCTTAGTCCTGTCGCAATTTTAGTGCATTTTTCTCCAATCGTTGCGAGCTTCATAATTTCAGAGAATAAATAGGCAAATAAATTGGGGTATTAAGGTTTGCCATATGCGTAAAATTTTAAGTGCCAGGGATCTGCTAATAAGAGATAAAATTTTATCTGCAGAGCTCTTCATTAAAACTTTTCTCAAATTTTTTGATTTAATGAAGCATTACAAAGAAAGCAGTCAAGTATTCGGAAAAAAACGATCAAAATTTAGGAAAATATGAAATGAGAGAAAATTGCCGAACTGTCCAGCTTTTTCCGAAAAATTGTTTTAATCTAAATGGAGTGACCGATCAGTAATCAGGAAATTCTCGAGAAAGTAACAACCTACCAATAGAAATCCGGAAAGAAAAAAATAAAAACAAATTTAGGGCTAATTTAACTAGAGAAATGATGAAATTACATGAACGCGTTCCAATAGATAAATAAGTACAAGGTTTTAGAAGTTATTCCTACTAATAAGTTACTATTAAACCTTTCATATGTTTAGAAAGTGACTCTTAAGATGTAAATGTTTAACCAAACTTTTTGTTATGCTTATAAAAATTTGAATTTACATTTTATAGATTACAAAATATATTCCCCTATTTAGGAAAAATTTGGAAACAAAAATAAATAGACGCTTAAGAAGAAAACCCATAACATTTTTCAAAATCATTGATCCAATTGTTCCATACTTTTTGCGTAACTGCTCTCGTTGGATGCAGCTAGTGATATATGTATCAATGTAGTTACTCGGGAGGCTAAAGCAAACTTTAAAGAATAATGCACAATAGAGGTTTATTTATAAGTAGTGATGTTTGGAGAACTTTCTGAAGAGTATTTATGACATCACAATTTTTTTTAAAATGTGATCATATTTACAATTCTCAGCTCACCACTCAAATACACATGTACAGAAATGGTCCTCGCCCATTGAGGTAGCAAATAATCTTAAGTTTGTATAAACTACGTATTATATATAGATATGAAGGAATCATTCTCCTCGCTAATGTCAAGGATAGTATAGAATAGATCAACAATGCCTTTTGTCTTCAAACTATGCTGCTTGCTGCATGTTTTCCCTCAAACTTTCTATTTTAATAAAAATTCGCGGTGCGGCACACAATATGGGCACTAAATCGCTATTTTCAGGTAACAGTTTTGCGCACTGGATCCTAGGGTAAAAGTTTTTTGGTCTAGGAAAATCGAGTATTAATTTGGGGCAAATTTTAAAGCAAATTACTTCAAGATTTCAATTTTGACGTGTAGCTCAAATCGTACTTGCTCACACATGGTTTACGTAGTTTTTCTTACATCAAAATGAAATTTTGCACCCTTTTTTAGTAAAACTTAAAAACGGTATTATCTTTTGTACTTGTGTTACTATTATCTCCTGATTACAGAAGCAAAAGTAGAAAAAATGTATTGATTGTTTTTCCACGCTGTTCACAAAGATTCGCATTATCAAGTTGCTCTCAAAAGAAATTCTTAGCAATTATTTGTGCATTAATCGTCTTTTTTGCGATTTTTCGTTGGATCAAATTTTTTTCTGCCGCTTTGAATCTTAAGTGTTGTCTTCCGCCTGACTTCGGTATTTTTGCTTGATCTTAACTTTTTTCGTTCAGAACTAAAGACGCTATTTTGATTCGCGGCACCTTCATACTAAAAGTCGAATCAAAAGTGCGCCAGTTTGGTTGAAATTTAATGCTTGGTAGTGGTATATAATGCTCTTCTACCATCATTTTACGCCCCTTAGTTTCATTATATGGCGTATACCACTAAATTAATGTACAATTCATGCCCATTTGTCGTTTGAGAGCAGTTCGACTGACATTGTTCAGTTATGTTTTCTTCTATTTATTGCAATTTGCGAGGAAGTTTATGTTGAGTAACTTTGACTAAGGTGAACAATGCAATGAAAAATCGAGAATTGCCCAAAATAGCCGATGCGTTGAAAATTCTCAATTGCTACAGCAACAGAAACAACTTTATTTAACCAGCAACGGATGGGTTAGAAACCTAAAATCTAATAATGTGAAGTGTTGTCGTTTTTCTAAGGAAATGGTTTAAACTCGGTTGGTATTTTGGCCTGATCTGCGCAATTGAAGTTGAAAGTAAAAAATAATGTAATTATGGGGGACGAGATATTAGGCGAAAACTCGATTACGCGAACACGTTTTTGTAGCCATCAGGCGTAAATTTTGAAGTTTTGTGGACATTTGGCGAGTACCAATTAAACAACTTATAAGAGGTACTTCAATCCACTTGACGCTATAAAGTACTCAAGTGTTCCTAACAAATCTCCTGAAATGAAAATGATTAAATAAAACCTATTTAAAATGTAAAATTTTTGCCCCTCGGTAACATTCAGGCAGAAGTATTTGGCAAAAAAAACGGAGGAAAGAGTCGAGAACATAAAACATATTTTTTAAGCTTTTATTATATGGGACACTCTATAGCGTCAAGTGGATTCTGAAGTATCGCATATAAGTGTTTGAATTGGTTTTCGCCTAATGTCCACAAAACTTGTTGTGCTCGCCTCGATTAGGCTAGCACAAATATGTTCGCCTAATCGGGTTCTAATATCCTGCGCCCCGTAATCTAAAATTCCCCATGAGATGCAAAAGCGGTAAAATAGAATTAGAAGTCTTCCCTGTCCTTTTTTGTCCTGTCGTATTGTAGTTACTGATTACTAGGGTTCTAGATAGGACACAATTTTTACCCTAATAAAGACTTCCAATATATAGAACTTGTTCGCTAAAATTTTTTCATTGTATATAGCTATAATATTATTAATTAGAAACGTTGATCCTTTGGAAGATATTGTCATTGTTAATAACAGCTGTGCTTCAGAGTAAGAATGATTCCTGACTTGATTCGTAAAGACGGACAGTCTTTGCAAAAGTTCTTCGAAGACAATGAAACTCTATCAATGTTGGAAGAGGTACGCAAATGGCTAACAAACAGCGAAGTGTTCAAAAAGTTCCTTTCGTCTGATGTAGTGTCAACTAAATCTCTGGCTGGACTCATTATCCAGATGCTTAATTGCTATGAGACGTCATTTGGACGTAACGTCAGTAAACCTGTCATGACTCGCTTGCCAGTTAAATTTTTCCTGGATTTCAAAGCTGGCGGAGCGCTTTGCTTGATTCTGGGAACTATGTTTAGAATTAAAAGTGAACGAAATTGGCGTCGGTTCGATTTCACATCTTCGAATCGATTGGACAGCGTAGCAGAAGCGTTTATGGCGATTGAGGAATGTCTAGTTCAAGCTAAGCTGTTCACAGTTCCGAATGTGTTCATAAGACCTGATGTTGATTCGAAGCTAACCGTAAAACTGGTCGAAATTCTCAAAAGGCATAAAGGGAATGTGACGTCAAGTTTCGAGGGCGCAACTCATGTTATCTACCCACCAGGACCGCCACCACCAACAGACGAAGATTTCGTGCGACCTTTATACAATAACGGAAGCAATTGTTTAGTACATTTGTGGTTCTATCCTGATAGTTGCAATTGCTTCCTCCCGTCTAACTATGTACCAACTATTGAACCGAGAATTGACCTTGAAGAGCACATTGGGTCTGCTGAGAAGTACGAAGTGAACGCCAGGTGGGTTTTGGATTTGGACGATTTCAATGAATGGATGTGCGAAGATGATTATGCGCTTGATACGAAAGACGGACAGAAATTCATGACAGCTCCTGTTTACAGGAACACAATTACGCGATGTATTCCTGTTTCTTCCATTAATGATCGAATTTCGGGCAAGCGAAAGAAGTCGCCCTCACCTGTTTCGAACTCGGACAGAAAGAAACGTAAGACAGCACCGAAAAAAAGACGCGCGGACGAGGATGAAAGCAGTAATGATATGAATTTTGACCAAACTAGTCAGAATTTACCGTCACCTACTAAACCCAGTGGGTCTGATTCAACTAGCAATGATATTCCCTCTTTCGCTGACAATGCAAAGCAAGGAACCCAATACCTCACTGCTGAATCAGATGTAAATTCGAGCTCGGCAACAGCATCAACTAAAGAACCCCTGGTGGCAAAGGAAATTAAAGAAGCAGTACCTCCAATTAGTGGTCCAATAGAGAAACCAAATCAGAACAATGATTTCACCAAAAATCAGGTGACTGTGTTAGAAACTTCAGCAGCTGCTGTTAAAGATAGTACTTCGAGACACGAAACAGCCACAGAGCAAACGCATCATATCATTATTCCGTCATATGCCGCTTGGTTCGATTACAATGCAATTCACGCTATTGAGAAGCGCGCTCTTCCGGAGTTTTTCAATGAGAAGAACAAGTCAAAAACACCCGAAATCTATTTGTCCTACAGGAATTTCATGGTGGACTCCTACAGAATCAACCCCCAAGAGTACCTATTTTCCACTGCTTTGAGACGCAATTTAACTGGTGATGTGTGCGCTCTTATGCGAATCCATGCCTTCTTAGAACAGTGGGGGCTAATCAACTTCCAAATTGACCTGGTTGACCGTCCAAAGCCAATGGGACCTCCATCAACATCCCATTTCCACATCTTGGGAGACACCCCGTCGGGGCTGAAGCCAATTCAGCCGGTACGACCGTCTCTGTTTATGGAACCCAAAAAAGAACCCGCAGGTGAGTCGAGAGAAGCAAAGACTTCAACTGAAGCATCTTCATCAATTGGTGGCCATGATGGTAACACTCAGAGCTCGTCCACTGCTCCTAGTACTTCTGCAGTAGCACTCGCTCAAAATTTAGGACTCAGAACGGACAAATACTCCAAACCTAAGGATAAGGCCTGGTCAGATAAAGAGATGCTGATGCTGTTAGAAGCGGTGGATCTTTACAAAGATGACTGGAATCGAGTTGCCGAACACGTTGGAACTCGTAATCAACATCAATGCATCATGCAGTTTCTCCAACTACCCATTGAAGACCCTTATGTTGATCCATCTAATCTGAACGGACTTGAAGATCTCGTCCCTGTGCCATATAGTCAACAAGGTAATCCACTGATGACAACTGTTGCTTTCTTGTCATCGGTCGTGGATCCGAGAGTGGCCAAACAGGCGGCGGAATCGGCTTTGGAGAAGTTTGAGCAGATCAAGGATGAATTGCCCAAGGCGTTTGTGGAGGAAAAAATTGAGAATGCAGAGAAACTTGGAGTGACGGATGTGAAGGGAATTGTCAAATTGAGTGACATCGCCGGCTGTGACGAAGAGGAGGAAGAGGAAGAAGAAGAAGAAGATAACGACGATGCCATGACTGAAAAGGCGGATGAAACTCCTGACGAAAAATCAAGTGAAGAAATCAAAAAGCCTGAAAGTGAGTCTGTGGAACCAGAAAGTGAAAGTAAGAAGCCGCCAACAGGTGCGCCTGATGAAACAGAGGAATCGAAATCGGACGAACCTATGGAAACTGATGTTGGAAATACAACAGCCTCAGAGACCTCTGCTGATTCTGACGCAACTATTGAAGCTACCGGATCTGGTGCTGGAAACAATACAGAAGAGTCAACTGAATCGTCGAAATCGGAAAGCAAACCAGAGCAAGCTGTTGCGTCAGTAGAGGACGAGACAGGTGATACCGAAGAGAAAATGGACGATGAAAACACTGCAGTTGAGGTTAAAAAGGAATTTGATCCTGAAGAAGCAAGAAAGAGTTTGACAACTGCAGCTTCTACTGCTTTGGCAGCATCTGCTGTTAAGGCGAGACATCTTCAAAGTCTAGAAGAGAGACGAATCAAAAGTCTGGTCGCTATAGTTATTGAGACTCAAATGAAGAAACTTGACATGAAGATGAAATACTTTGAAGAGCTTGAAACTATCATGGAGAGGGAGAGAGAAACGTTGGAGTGCCAGAAAGCTGAGCTGGTGAAGGAGAGACAACAATTTTACATGGAACAGATAAAGTCTACTGAAGACAAGTTGAAAGGAATTGGAATGGCAGATATGGCTCTAGAGACGCTTTCTGCCAAACAAAACTCGAGCCCTGCAGTAGCGGAGCCTTGTTCATCGTCAACTGTTGTCAACGAGAAGGTTCCTAGCCAGGCATCTGTACCAGATTATCGAAGTGGGCCTGGACCAGCAAGTCATGCACCTGTGCAACATTACCCAGGACAGTCTCAACCCTCTGGATCCTTTGCCCCTCCGTCGCAGCCAACTGCCCGTCCACATGCATCAATGCGATCATCGCCTGGACCCGCCAGTCACCCGTCTTTCGCGGGACCAGGTACTGCAGCCCATCTGCCACCACATCCTATGTCTCGTCCCATGCCATCAGCACCTGGACCTGCATCGGCGTCACTGCACGCAGGATCCGGATTCCATCCTGGTACGTCACATGGTCAAATGCCACCGCGTGCTCCAATGGGACAGCCAATGGGGTATGGATACCCGACGGGTCCTGGTTCACCAGCGAGTAATCCGAGCCCTTCGACGGGTAACATGCAAGCCGGGCGACCGGTTTCGGAACATCAGCATCAGGCTACTGTTCAACCGAGACCTAATTCAAGGAATCATCAAGCTCCAAACATGGCAGTTTCAAGCCAGGATGCTGTGAGTGCTGGAGCTTCTGCTTCGATGACTGGAGGCACTCAGGCTCAACCATCCTTCACAACCTCATCGCCATCATCTTCTGTCTCAAGTGTGAGTGGGTCTTCAGTAACCAGCTCATCAGTTCCACCACAGACTCCAGTCTCTGTGCCAGAGCCCGTAAAGTCAGGAGTGTTTCCCATAAAGCAAGTGGCGAACCCTTCAGCAGTGGCTTCTGCCTACCAGCAAACTCCGAGCGCCAGTCAGCAACAGGTAAGTAATCCATACCAACAGCCACAACAAAAGTACCCACCGGGACAATCAGTTGCAGCTCCGGTAGCAGTTTCCACTGGAATGCCAAGACCAGCTGGGGTTCAGAGCTCTGCTGTACCAGCAAGTGCTGCGCCTTCTTCGTCTGCTCATGCTGGTTCCAATAGTTCACAGCAACCCCATGCTCCAACATATGCTGGAACAGTCCCGACTCCGCAACCTGCGGCACAAGCCGCTACGAGTGCAACACCAGCGCAACCGTCTTCTGGGCAACCTCCTGTGCATTATGGATCGGAGAGGCCGGGATACACTGGACCAGCTCACCACCCCGGAATGATGCATCCTGCTAGTGGACCGTACCCTGGAGCACAGCAACCTCATGGGTATCCGGCCAGTGCTCCCCCACCGTCGGCCCACCCGATGTCAATGTTCCCTCCTCATTCTAATGCTCAAATGCCTGCACCGCAGCATAGAGGCTATCCAGGATCAGCAGAAAATCCCAACTACCCTCATCAGGTATTAAGGTTTAATTGCAATACAAATATATAAAGCTCCGAGCCCAACTTAGCAAAGCTTTATGGCAGTTGTGGTTAATTATTTTCAAGCAGTGATTTATGCCTGGCAATTTCCCTCCTGCAAAACGGGATAAATAGTTTGGGAGGTTTGAATGGACCAGTTTTTAACTGCATGCACACAAACACCCACACATACACGCGCAAAAGCACAAATAGACACCAACAAATACGCACACTTAATAAGACGTAATACTTGTTCTAATGGTAGTTAATTTACAGATGCTCGTGATTTTTGTATCCGTTAATACAGCATTACTACGCGCAAAACTGATCATTAACACTGAATATTACGTCAACAATCCTAACATACAGCTGCCTGTTTCAAAAAATGTCCAATAGTAGGTAGTATTATAAGACAGTTGATGTAATCTTCAGTATCAATGAACAGTTTTGTTTGTAGGACATCTTTATCAACGCCTGCAAAAATTCATGCACACTTTAAATTAAGCACAATAGACTACTGCTTTAAACACGCAATGTTAATTGTTTGACTCGGGCTCGTTTTAATCCATTAATAACTCGATAGGTCGAAAAGCAGTGGTTTCCTGTATACAAAGTTCCAATTTGCTTTAGTCATATGGCAGCTAATGGTTATAAGGAATTTGACATTTGGTTTCAAACAATATTTGTGAATGTCTTAGGGCTAGGGTTCTATTGTTCTATTTGTTACTTTGTACCTTAGTCCAAAAGTTGACTGGTCTCAAGTGCTTTTGTTTGATTGATGTATATTTCATTCTGTTCTAATAGTATAAAGTCATTGATTTTTATAAAGTCATTGATTGGCGAAGTGTCTTTAAAACAGGAAAGTGAAGTGTTTAAGTCAAATTGCGGAAGAGCTGAGACGAGAGGGGTTTTTCTGTTCATGTCGCTGATTTGAGAGAGCGCGAGAAAAGTAGGTGTAATTAAAAATTTCACTAAGCGAGGAAAATTTTTTCGCTCAAGTGCGGCTTTTTGAAAGCTGTTTTTCATACTAACTCCAACTTTTTCAGTGAAAGACGTTTCTTTCAAATATCTAAACTGGTATTAGTGCTATTGGAAACCTATTTGATCATCTGAAGCGAGTTTACACTTTTAGTATCAATCTGGTTTGTTTTGTTTTTTACATCAGTTTTCTAGCACGTTTGGTTGTCCCTCAATTTGAATGATTTTTAATTGTTTTTTTTTTTGCTTTTTGCGCATTTTAGTGTTTTCGTTCTAGATTTTGTTGATCAATTTTTAATAAAGAGCAGTTATCACCCGTAGATGTTATTAGTACGAAGTGACACCTGAAGGCTAGAGAGGGCTTTTTTCACTGAAAAAATTTATACACATTTCTAGTTTCTTCCAGGTTTTTTTCTTGGCATTTGTTGTTTACTATTTCTCTGCGAAGCATTGTGTTGGTGACTGATCTATGAAACAACCAAATCAATTTAATTCTCCGAATAATGGTCGAGAAATTGCTCTTTCTCGTTTTTTGTTGTGATTTCGTTTGAATTTTATAGATAATAGTAGTTTTTTTCCTTCATCAACTTTCCCTTTCCTATGTTTTTCTTTATCAATCAGTTACATTGTCTGTCAATTGGTTAAACTTGGGTGCAAGCTAACTGTATTCTTGTATCACAAAGTTTTTCCGACAATTCTTTTGGGGTGGCAACTTAAAGTGAAGTTTGTCAGATGCTTTGAGTTTTTGTCAGTTAATTTTCTCATGTCAATTTCCGGTTATTGTTTCAACATGTTTAGTATAAGCAAGTAGGAAGTACAATGGGTCATTGAGGATGGCCAATTTTTTTGTTTTCAGTCGTCTGGACTTTTGGCTATGTTTTACTTCGTCAAATAATTTGTTTGGCTTCACCTCTTTTGGCCGCTTTTTCGACATTTTGCATGAAATCTTTTCGACTTCTCCAGATTAGTTTCATTTTTTTGCGCATTCGTCTCAAATTGCTTTTAAACAGCAGCTGCTCAGCACATCAATCTAAATTGAACAGAATTAGCACGAAAAACTAAATAAAATTAGAAACGGGATAAACCGATAAAGTCCAATTTTAGTCTCCTACATGAACTTTATTATAAGATTTAGTTGTTATTTTTGGCACTAATACTAGCCCCTGTATCCTCTCGTTAAGAAACAGGAGTATTTCTGACTGATTGATTTTGTCCAACTATCAATTTTTTCATTGTTTTTTCTGTCCATACCAATCGGTGTTATGTGAATCAAAGGCGGCTTTTTTTCGGGCAATCTGCATGGTATGTTTTATTTTCGACATTTTTCTTGAAACTTTTTTGACTTCTCTACGCTAGTTTAATTCTGCTCATTTATCGATTTCTCTTTTAACTATCAAGAAGGGAAAGCACAAAAATTTGAAGAAGAAGATCGCTCGTCAATATAGCTCAAAGTATTTGTAAACAGTTGCTGCTCAGCATAACATGCTAACTAAATCTTTGATCATTTTTCGTTAAATCTCAATCCAACGATTAGGGACCAACTTTTTTCTGTGTTGAATTTAATTTTCTACTAGCATCTTGAAGACTTTCAATGGTCTCTTAAATGCGCACTTATTAAATTGAAATTTGTTGTTTTCTTGCAAAGTATAAGTTTGGTACCTATGGCTAGTGCAGATGGATTAGCTTTCTATGCCGAGGAACGCTAATTTTAGTTTTCTGAATAAAGGGTTGTACCCTTTTAAGACTGAAGTGATAAGAATGCAGCACAAATTGCGGATAAGCCCATTTCAGCAGCCCGGTCTGGATTTATCCAGCTATGTCTTTTTTGGTTCTATCAAAACCGCTTCAGCTTTCTTACGATCAAAATGGTGGATTGTGTTGTCGAAGCAGATATTGTAGCATAAATAAATCGATATCTCTTTTAACTATAAAGTAGGGAAAACACAAAAAAAATCAAGGAAGATCGCTCGTCAATAATGATCGAATGATGTTAAATTGAATTGAGTTTGTTTTGGTTCTCAGCTGGTTGCTGATTTTGAATACCGAATAAATGTTTTATGAACTCCCCGTTTAAATAAATGTTTTTTCAGTATACCAAAACTACTTTAAAGTTGTGTTCGTATGTTTTGCCTTTTCACTTACTCCTGGAATTGATTTAGTTTGATTACAATGCCGATTTATTGAATGGCATAGCACGTCTGGACCTAAAATTACGTCATTTTTCTGATGTTTTCTGTCTAGTTTTTAGTTTAATGTTTTTGGTTGGTAACCGCAGATAAGGTTTTGGGGCAATTTATAAAAACCGCCTAATTGTGAAAATTAAAATATTTGTTTCTTGTTAAACTTGTCTGTTGTGATAAGCTTATTAAATAGCATATCATGATTTTTAATGTAATGTATCGGTGCCTCTATCTGTATCACCGAAGAGGATAATATTTTGGGGAGCCCTTGCCTACGAAGGGATTTTAGTGATCTGGTTAATTATCGCCGTGCACGTCAGACCAATTTCATTGTTCCAGATTTTCGACAGCTCCGGTTGCTCTCAACTGTACTGCGCAAATTGACATCACTGCTAATGTTATCATTTATTTTATCTCTATAGTAAGACAAAGCACTCTGGTGCAGTGAAAAAGTTTACTAGGTTTCTCGATATCAGATCTTTATGCTGTAACTAGATATCTTTGTGCAACACTCTAAAGCGGTACTGTGAGTTAGAGAAATTTCGACTACCTACAGAATGGGTCTTCGAACTCGATAAGATCTTAGCTCTGCTAGCGACGATATAGTTGAAAATTGGACCGGCATTTCGCGTGAAATAAAAAGGGTGAAGTATTAATCTTTCGTGGTGTAATTTACGAAAGGAAGAAAACAGTCTAATAACATAACTGATGTAAAACTGATCCTTAACACTGAATATTACGTCAACAATCCTATAATACAACTTCCTGTTAAATAATGTCCCATAATAGGTAGTATTATAAGACAGTTGATGTAATCTGCAGTATCAGTGAACAGTTTTGTTTGTAGGACATCTGTATCAACGCCCGGAAAAAGACATGCACACTTTAAATAAGGCACAATAGACTACTGCTTCAAACACGCGTTGTTAATTGTTTGACTCGGCCTCGTTTTAATCTGTTAATAACTCGATAGGTCGAAAACAGTAGTTTCCTGTATACAAACTTCCAATTTGTTTCAGTTATATGGCAACTAATGGTTATAAGGAATTTGAGCACATTTGGTTCCAAGCAATATTTGTGAATTTCTTAGGGTTAGGGTTCTATTGATCTTTTTGTTACGTTTTACCTTAGTCCAGACGTTGACTGGTCTCAAGCGCTTTTCTATGATTGATGTAAAATTCTTTCTGTTCTGATGATTTAGTGTAAAGTCATTGATTTTTATTAGCTGCGATAGCAATAACTGAGTGGAGCTAATAATGAAGTTTTCTTGGTTTTTTTTATTTCCACCACTTCTTCGATCTGTGGTGTCAAAAGCTAACCACGGACCAGTTTTTTTATACATATACGTTATTGTTCATATTGTTCATTTCTTATTAATTCGTAATTTGTTAGCTGTTCTCATTATCTCAGCGGGCTATTATTGTGCTCGTATTTTTACGACTCGAAGAGGAGTATTGGTGAAGTGTCTATAAAACAGGAAAGTGAAGTGTTTAAGTCAAATTGCGGAAGAGCTGAGAAGAGAGGGGTTTTTCTGTTCAAGCCGCTGATTTGAGAGAGTGCGAGAAAAATAGATGTAATTAAAAATTTCATTAAGCTAGGAAATTTTTTCCCTCAAGTGCGGCTTTTTGAAAGCTGTTTTTCATTCTAACTTCAACTTTTTCAGTGAAAGACGTTTCTTTCAAATATCTACACTGGTATTAGTGCTTTTGGAAACCTCTTTGATCATCTGAAGCGAGGTCTACACTTTTAGTATCAATCTGGTTTGTTTTGTTTTTGACATCAGTTTTCTAGCACGTTTAGTTGTCCCTCAATTTGAATGATTTTTAATTGTTTTTTTTTGCTTTTTTCGCATTTTAGTGTTTTCGTTCCAGATTTTGTTGATCAATTTTTATTAAAGAGCAGTTATCATCCGTAGGTGTTATTAGTACGAAGTGACACCTGAAAGCTAGAGAGGGCTTTTTTCACTGAAAAATTTTACACATTTCTAGTTTCTTCCAGGTTTTTTTTCTTGGCATTTGTTTAATATTTCTCTGCGAAGCATTGGGTTGGTGACTGATCTATGAAGCAACCTAATCAATATTATTAGCTGAGTAATGGTCGAGAAATTGTTTTCTCTCGTTTTTGTTGTGATTTCGTTTAAATTTTATAGATAATAGTTTTTTCCATCAACTTTCCGTTTCCAATGTTTTTGTTTATCAATCAATTACATTTTCTGTCAATTGGCCAAATTTGGGCGCAAAAAAACTGTATTCTTTTATTATAATTTTTTTTGACGGTTCTATTGGGGTCGCAACTTAAAGTGAACTTTGTCAGATGCTTTGTCTTACTCCTGGAGCTGTTTATTTAATTTACAACGCCCGCTTGACCTAATTTTCTGTCATTTTTCTGATGTTTTCTGTCTAGTTTTTAGTTTAATGTTTTTGGTTGGTAACCGCAGTCAAGATTTTTGGGCAAATTATAAAAACCGATTAATTGTGCAAAAAATATTTGTTTCTTGTTAAACGTGTCTGTTGTTATAAGCTTATTAAATAGCATATCATGATTTTTAATAAGTAATGTATCGGTGCCTCTATCTGTATCACTGAAGAGGATAATATTTTGGGCAGCCCTTGCCTACGAAGGGATTTTCGTGATCCGGTTAATTATCTCTGTGCACGTCAGACCAATTTAATTCCTCCAGATTTTCTACAGTTCCAGTTGCTCTCAACTGTACTGCGCAAATTGCTTATTATAGTATTATTAATAGCAGGCTATTATCTTTTCTGCCGGCTATTATAGCGCTCCTATTTTTTACAATTCAAAGAATTTGAATTGTATTGGTGCGCTGTGTTTTTTTTAAGATGTGTTCACACATTGTTCAATGACTTTGATCTTTCAAAACGGGATAAACAGGTAAAGCCCAGCGGGCATTAAGTTTCATTAGAGGCCGAATGTGGGCTTTATTAGTCCTTCAAGTGCTTATAGTAGTGCAGCTGCTGGTATGGCCTTAATTTAAGGTTAAAAGACCATTTTTAGGAGTCTCTGGGCTCAAAATGGTGCAATTTGAGTAGTGAAAATTGGGGTGGTCTACCGCACAGAAAAAGGATCCCTTGATTCTAAAGGCTCGAACCTCAGTCTATGTTCTTTATGCTTGATATTTTTTCTTCTTTTAGTGCCTTAACCATTGTGCCACAGGGACATCAGATCTACAATTTTTCGGATATTATTATACCATTATGTTTCAAGGTTAGTCCATACATTGAGTTCATTGATGATCATCATTTACTGATTTATCTTTGTTTGACATATACCAAACTGAATAGTTTGCTTACTGTCCGTTTCGCTTCTGTTTTGTGTGCCTTTAATAGCTATCACGCGTCTTGTGCATGCTTTGAATTATTGAATCCGTAGCACTAAAGTGTATCAAAGAATTGCTTTTATTGTATGCCCTGAGCTATTTGTTATCAAATTTTTGGTTCAAAGTTTATTTCATTTTCAAGGTACGTTTCGATTTGGCCCCACCACTCAAAATTAACTAATCTGACAGCCGTTTGTCAGACTGTATTTGGTAACTTTGATAACTTTCTAGTCTTTCAGGAGAGATTGGTTTTGGTAATAATAAATTGAAGAAATATTATAAGATTTCACCAAAATTGTGAATAAATTCACAAGGTAATACATTTAAGTTATATACATAGGATTTACATAGTTAGAGTTTTAATAGTTTTCTTCGTCTGAGGGAAGAACTATAACGTCTTCATCATCAGGGGTTTCCTGAACTTTGGGAATTTTTCGAGGCTGAGGTTGAACGGATGCGGTTGGTTTTTCTCTCTTAACTGCTCTCTCTCTCTCTCTCCCCCTCTCTCTTTCTTTGAGTTCTTGTAATCTCTGTTAAATCGCAGTAGAGCTGGCATTTCTCTCAACCCCAAGGACACCTAGCGCAGCTCCCACATATCACCTTTTCTGTCAAATCTCTTTATATGGAAGAACACGCTGAGCAATATGTCCTCGGGGTCCAAGTACTTCATGGACAATCGGAAGTACGTATTGTCGTTATCTAAACAGAGAAACATTCATTAGATCAATTTCTATCTTTAGCAATAGACTCCTAAGGTTAGAGTTTTATATTACGCGTCACTTTTGCTCTGATAAAGTTTAACTACTGAATAAACTTGATCATTTGAAGAATTATATTACCTCTGAGGTCCCTGATGACTTCACAGCTTTTAGAGTCCAACCGCATCCGCTCAGAAGCCTCCTGATGAACTACAAGTTTGCCCTCTGGATGTATTCTCCCGTCGATGATGACGCGCAGCAAGTCCACCTCCATCAATATGCTGTCCAACATTGATTGGAATTGATGTTCGGGTATGCTTATCGTTTGGTAGACAAATTTTTCGGTATTGGAAAATTTGTAGAGCACAATTTCAATATTTGAACCCTCCGATTCAGCTTCTCGCCACACCTTTACTAGGCGGGTCGATGTTTTATATTCAAATTGATAACTAGGAGAAGTCATGTCGTTGAGTAGTACTGTATTTGTTCACTATTTTAGTGTAGGTGAAATCAGGTTCGGAGGAGTGATTTTGTGGTAAAATTGAGGGCTTTTTATAGTGTTTATCGGTGCATAACTCAAAGTATCTAAACAGGTTGAGATTATTTTCAACTAATTTTACATAGAGAAACCTGGGAATCAGCTGAGAATGGGGCGTGTATAGCCTTTTGAAGTCATTTTTATCAGAAACTGTGTGAACAAATTCGATTGAATACCTTGAAAATGGCCTCATATGGTACGACCTATGCCCTACTGATTAAGTTTTGTATCAAGCATTATTGGTTGGATTAGATAATTGGGCTCCTAAGTTTTAGGGTGTATTTTTATAAATCTAAACCTTGACAAATAGTTGGTAACGCTCCCTATTTTCTTTCATCTTCTAACACAGATTAAATTTTATTGCAATTGGTTTGAACTTACCACTTAGGTAAACTGTTACTATATACGTTCATAGTAACTATTGAAAAATTTTGATAGGATATCGGGGTTGCTATAGATCGAAAGGAATATTCAGTCGAAATCTCTTGGGAACTTTATGCCGGGTTTTTCTAAAGAACTGTGCTCTCGTTTTTTTCTACTTATGCTTCCAATTTTTTCGATGATAATTCGAGTATCAAGTCAAAATTTTGAAAAGAATTTTATGCCAGGCTACTGTGAAGAGCAACGCTCTTCTTGTTGTTTTTTGTATCCGCTCATTGATATTTATATCATCGATAAGAGCGGAATTATTTTTCGCACCGATAATATCAATATAAAGCGAAAGCTGCGCACTTTCTCCAATGATGTTTTCAAATAGAAGGCATCTTCTTTTAAAGATTTAAATGTTCCATGCATTATTCAAATTCTGGAATATTATTAAACCTGGGTAGATTACGAACTTGTTAGTCTTTTGACAAGATTGTGCAGAGTGTCAAAGTTTATCCTCACCCGGAGGGTCTGTTTAGAGTCACTGTTTACGGGACGCTAGTATTAAAGATAGATCATCTAATGCATGGGATGTAATGTTATTTATAGTTTTTTAAATATAACTATTAATAATTTATGAAATCTGACTTTAGCTGAGTATAGTAAAGTTCAGCAATTACATTCACCAAATTCGATCATATTACGAGTATCAAATCACAACTTTGAAAAGAACTATATACCAGGCTACTGTGAAGAGCAGCGCTCTTCTTGTTTTTTTTTGTATCCGCTCATTGATATTTAGACCATGGATATGAGCGAATTAATTTTTCGCATAGTTTATAGCAATTTGAAGCGAAAAGCTGCGGAGAGCTGCGCTCTACAGAATTTGGTATAAAATTATTTCATATACTTACAATTGCATATTGTTTAAAAACAATGCTGTTTTATATTGTTTATAAAACAATATAAAACAGCAGTAACTATATCTCTGTATAACTCTGTTTAAACAACAGTAACTATATCTCTGTATAACTCTGTAACTATATTGTAAAAACTATATTACAAAAATAACTATATTATAAAAATGTTCTGGAGATGCAAGAATAGCTGCTTGACGAATTATTCTTCAAAATCTCATTAGCATGCATTCAAATTTCTTGTTGCTTTGCAGCTCCTTGCGTCACTGGAATACTTTAAACTTCCTTCTGGCTTTTGTCAGACCTGGCTACCTCTCGTCGAAGGGGCCAGGCTGAAGTCATGTGGAGGATAGTCGAAAAAAACAGTCTACGAAACCTAAGGTTTTAAAGACTGTTTTTCCGACTATCCTCCACCTGAAGTATTTTCAAATCAAAGATGCCTGGATTCCCGGTTTTATTTAAACTGGAGCCTCGCATCTTTGCTGGGTTGTTCCTGAGAACAACACCAGATTACCTAGCCTTTATAAAAAGACGAGGAAACCTAAACTAATATTTGGTTTAGGAATCATGTTCAAATGCAATTTCTGCAGTCAGGACTTCGCTAAACGAAAAGCATGATGAAAAGCATGTTGACCACTCAAATCAAAATTTTGTTTGCGGACATTGCTCGAACACTTTTACGCTAGCGAAAAACTTGGTTCGGCATTTGAAAAGTGTGCATAAATTTGCGCGTTCTGTTAGATGCAATTCGTGTCAAACGTTTTTCGGAAATTAGCAAGCGTTGCGAAAACATTGTGCAGACGAGCATTCTGTGGTGGGCTCAGTTATTCGAACTGATCCATCCAATTTCTCTCAAGAAGATCGTTTTATTTTGGAACGTGAGAGAAAGTCAGTTCGCGAGCACTTCCAGTCATTCCGACTCAAAAACAACCGACGGTTCAATTTTTGACCCCTTTGAATTTCTCGTTCTCCAGGAACGAAAAATTACAGATTTTATCACGACGAAGCTTCGGGATTTGGTGACTGCGAAATTCGGAATCTGCATAGAGGTGAAGTTCACCAAGCCTCTAACTGATGATAGTACTCTTTGTTTCTTTCACAGTCCAATAGAGAGCCTCTCGACATCATTGACTGCTGAAGAGTATTTCGGTCATATTGACGAACTATTGACTAAAATAAACGTGTATTGCACTGCAGGAAGTGGGTGGGTGATAGAAAAGTTAAATGTTGTCGAATTGAAGATTTCAAAATATTCCCCTCTTCGCGCGGGATCCTATATTGCAACGCCTCCTGAACTTGAAACACAACGCAAATCAGTCTTGAATATCAAAAACATGAAAGGCAATCTGTGCTTCATTTACTCTGTTTTAGCCGCGCTCTTCCCCGTAAGACGTTTCTTCCACTGTATTTGACGTTGCTCACAGTAGTTGCAATTTGTTGGTTACGGTTGGTAGTTTTCTTCCTGTTTTCTTCCATAACTTGCCTCGTTATGATGCTCATCATATTATAGAGTACATGAAGCTGGAAGAAAACGAGACTCTCTCAGCTATATCTAGGACAGAAGAGACGTTTATTTCATTCTCAGTTCAGGTTCCCATTAGAAGTTACATAAACAAATGTGGTGTCGAGAAACTTGTACGCAATGAATTGCGCTTCCTGGACAGTTTTTTTTGGCCTCGAGCCTTGATTCACTGGCACAAACTTTGCAAGATGCCGACTTGAAATTACTCCGATTCCACTTTAAACAATTTTGTGATTCAGATTTCAAGAAAATAAGAGCAAAGGGAATATTTCCTTATTCTTATTTAGACTCATTTCGTAAGTTTGAACTTGGCTTTCCTGCCTACGGTGACCATCGGAAAAACACTCTAACCGGTAGAATTGATGTTACTCAAGAAATGTATACACGAGCTGTTGATATGTATCATCTCTTCGGTTGTTAAAATTTTGGAGACTACCACGATGCTTATCTGCAGACAGATGTGTTCTTGCTGGCAGATGTGTTCGAATTGTTCCGCTCGGTGTGCATAAGAGTTTATCGTTTGGAGCCTGCTTATTTTTATAGTGCTCCTAATCTAAGCTGGGATGCAATGCTGGTAACAAATGATGTTGAGTTGGGGCTTCTGTCCGACGTTGACATGCTGCTTTTCTGCGAAAAAGCTATTCGAGGTGGTCTCAATGGCGTGGGAGCGCTGAGACATTTTCGAGCTAATAGAAAATATCTTCAGAATTTCGATAGGAACGAAAAATCCGTTTTTGGCGCTTTTGATGTTACCTCACTCTATGGTGGCATCATGATGAAAAAGTTTCCAAAGGATGGCTACAAGTGGAGCGAGTTTTCAAACATCGATGAGCTAATTGGAAAGTACAGGTCAAATACCGACTTTGGCTACTCCGTTGAAATTGATCTAGAATATCCACGAGAAATTCACGACGACCACTCTGAGTTTCCCTTGGCTCCCGAAAAACATGTTATCAAAGACGATTGGTTGTCTGCGTACAGCAAAAACTTAATGGTTAACAGATGTGCTGTTCCGAAATTGGTCGAAACTTTGTTTGATAAGCCGAATTATATATGTCAAATTGAAAACTTGCTATTTTACATCGATCAAGGTTTGAAAGTTGGGAGACTTCATTGCGTTCTACAATTTAATCAGTCTGATTGGTTGGGTCCCTATATCGAAAAAAATACGGTTATGCGTAAGCAAGCTTCAACAACGTTCGAAAATTTTTTTTATAAACTGATGTCGAACGCTTGCTTTGGCAAAACAATGGAAAACCAACGAAATAGAAAAAATATTCAGTTTGTATCTGAAGAGGCGAAAGCCTCCAAGCTTACGTCGAGGCCGAGTTTCAAGTCATTTCAAATTATAAGCGAAAATTTGTGTTCCGTTTATTTTTCCGTACCGAACATTAGATGGGACAAACCAACTCCCGTCGGAGCAGCCATCTTGGACCTTTCAAAACTTGCTCTGTACCATTTTTATTATAAAGAAATGAGACCGAGGTACGGGAAACGGATTTGTGTCACTTACAAAGACACTGACTCGCTTCTGTACAGAGTTGAAACCGAAGACTTGTATGAAGACATGTACGAATTTAAACATTTATTGGATCTCAGCGATTACCCAACTTCTCATCCTCTGTTCGACGCGAGTAATAAAAAAGTGCCTCTGACAATGACTGACGAGTTGAATGGTTCAGTTTTGGAAGAGTGTAATTCTTCGATCTAAGATGTACAGCATCAAGTTTCAAAGTGGAGTAAAACAGAGTGCCAAAGGCGTGCAAAAACTTGTTAAAAAGACTCTGCATCATGACAAGTTTCTTGAGTGTCTTCTGACCGGAGTTAGCAGTCGAGCACCAATGACGTTCATTCAGCAAACCATCAAATAAAGGTGACAACAACAAACAAAACGGCTCTAAGTTGTTTTGATGACAAAAAATTCATACTGGATAACGGTGTTGACACTTTACCTTATGGCCACTACAGCCTCAATCAAACTCCAACAGTAACCTTCGAATCGGATTGTCCATCACTACAGGATAGTGACTGTGAGAACAGTTCGATTTCATGTGAAGAAGAGGAGAAGGAGAAGGACTTCGAGCTGGTATCGACAGTAGACCTTTCTGACTCCTGCTCAATAGCTTCTACTACGGTGTCTTCTTTTGGTAAAAACGCTTTTTGCAGTTCCGTTTTCACGAAATAATTATTATGTACTTAGTTTTGTTTCAGCTCCGCCCGATCCTGGCTTTATACCTCGAGAAGTTGACGACTCGGAGCCAGTCATTAATTGGAGTGATCTCAGTGATGAACAGGACAATAGCGACGAAGATCGTCGTCTACTCCGGAATCCCTTTATAGATGATGAAGCAATTGAAGGAGAATGTAGTAACAGTAGTGGTGATGAATCTTGTATCATTCAGCCTGTGCCTGCAAAGAGGCGACGACCTCTTGTTTCCTACCCAGACTCAGATTAAAAACACATGGTTAGCCATACAAATTAAATTATAAAATGTTCAATGTGTAATTGGTTTGAGGTATACTACTGAAAAATCTTATCAAATTCAACTCATTAAGCCAATATTTTTAACTGCGTTTAACACTAGAAATCTGAACTGCTTCGTTGCCTTAAGGCGATCCCGAAACTTTGTGTGATGTGTACAGCCCACCTTTTGAAATATTTCTAAGGCTGCATACAAGCAATACAGCCCGCATAAGTTTGAAGATAAAGATTGAGGGGGAGGCGACCTAGCAGTTTCGTGAATGTCAAAACGAACTGATATTTTATACAGTGAATTAAATCGTTCTTGGAAATGAGTGAAAAAATTAAGCGGAATTTTCGGGCTGTTCCAGGTTAATTGTTTGTTAATTTCTTGTTTCTTTTTTGTTTGATTGAGCTTTTGAATGTTGATTGAATGGCTACAAGTAATATCCAATGAGTTCCCTTGAGGTTTTTTGGAGATGTATTTACAATTTGAAAGCGGGGACCTGATTTCATTCTTGGAAAATTGTCTGCCGACCAAACACCTCCAAAAGAAAATTTTAATAAACGTAATTTGCCGACTACTCTTTTGATCGAAATGTTATCCATTGAATATAGTTTGGTTTTTTGAAATATTCCTTTTGGTGTCAATAAAAACTTGACGGAATCTCTCTCTGATAATGAAGAGTTCAACTGCTTCTGTGAGGGCTTCAGAGAAGAATAGCTTCAGAGTAATTGGCGCTCCTGTCAGTTCGGGGAATAGGGTAAGATTTTTTGACGCCTCTTGTGATGAGGTCAAGTCGAAACTGACAATTAATTTGTTATCAAAATCCTGCAGAGAAATTTTATTGCCGCCGTTTTTAAAGCCTAGCGCTGTTAGTGTGTTGTGATATATTCTGACATTATTTTCAGTGTCAATTGGTGTGCCTGCGATAGGTAAGCCATTTCCTCGTATGATTTCAATTCATTTTATTTTATACTTGTGGTACAGAAAAGGGTTTGTATCTTTCGATCCTCTGAACTTATCGTTTGCTACTATGCACATTGTTAAACGTCTGATTTGCTCCGTTCCAAAAATTCATTCTTTAACATAAGAATTTTGACCTGATTGCATGATAAAACTTTTGCAAAGGGATTCTACATAGGGGTACCTTGCTGGTGATTTTAATAATGCCTTCTCGATTGAAAGTCGTACTGATTCAGTGACAGTTATCTTGCGGACAAACATGGAAGCTTTTTCTATTACTGCCGTAAACAGTTTGCCGTTATCGTCGGCCAAGCTGATAAGACTGAATTCGTTACTTGCGCGGTAGAGTTTAACTCGAATGTCGACTTCAGGGACCATACGCTTTTCGCAACTAAAAAAGTCGACATAAAGGGAACCATAGAGGTTAAGTGTGTAACCTGACTCCAAGGTTGCTTTCAAACGGTTTTGACGCCACTCAGATTGATTGGCGTCTGACGAAGGCTCTGAGTCGTAACTATCCTTGACAAGCGGCCCAAGTCTCTTTGCTATCGCTGTTCGTTGTTAATTCTGTCTCAAGAAATGCTCGGTGGTGGTAAGAGTTGTTGCTATCAGAAATCAAAATACCGTTGGCGTAAACTTCGAACTGTGAGAATAGGCTGTGTAGCGCATTGTTTGCAAATACAACTTTGCTTGCGTCACTTGCTTTTACGCGATCTTTTCCATCTGGCGTGTAGATGGACACTTGAATTCCTAGTTGAATATAGTTAAGGTCAATGCAGTTGCGCTGGTCTCCGCTGAATAAAAAGTCTAATGTTGGTCCTCTTGAACCGACTTGTGGGTAAATTTCTTTATCGAATCCGCTCTCATAATTGACAAGAACATTAGGTTTTTCAAAAAAAGTCTGAAGCTGTGTTCGTTACAGGATTGGCGATATCTGCTGCAATGCTGGTGAACTCAGTCATTTAGAATCTTACATTGGACAAAATATCTGATCGACTGCGTTTCGTCTTGGTTGTCTTCAAAGTGGTTTTGGCTGGCCTCTTGCGTGATGGTATCTCTCTTGTCTCTAGTTTGTTTGTTGATAAGGGGTTTTGTGTTAAGCTGCGCCCAGCCGCCTGGCGAGCGGACTGCGCGGTAACCCGCGGCCGCCGGACGCGTGCGTCGATTGCAACCGTTTAGGCGGGCGCGGGCGGGAACGATCGGCTGCTGTCGATTCTGAAATTGTTTTTGAAACTGATTTCTTCAATGAGTCTTTTGCTGCAGATTTTAGTTTCTTTTTTCCTGCTATCATTTGCGCAATCTCAGGAATTGCCGCTGTAATAAGATTGCGTCCAATTTTTTGGCAAATGGCAAAGCGTACTTTTATAGTAGTGGTAAAGTACAGCGACCAATTCGTACAGCTAATGCGCCCAATCCTGCGGCACCAGATCCGAACTGCCTTGCCGGACCGCCATGAGTCAGAAAGTTTTCTTGATTTCTCGCAATTTGTGCTTCATAGTGTGCATCCATGCTTCCAAACAAACCAACTGTTTTTTGGGTAGCCTTTGCGAATAATGATTTAATTTGGTAAAAATTGAAATTTCAATGTCAAGCAGCTTTGGCCCATTGAGAGAAATGGCATCAGTTGTCCGGTTTCGTCGCAAATCGTTATGTTTATAGATTGAAATGATGACTTGACTACATTTTTCCATTGCAAGTTTGAGAACGATTGATGGCAAATGATGGCGTTTTGTGTCTTTTGTGCCGAGTTGTTTGGAAGAGCTATTGTTCTAAGAAGCAATGTTAATTTGTTTCCAAGAATCTGATCTTGTATCAAATCACAATAAACAGAAATTGTGTGACGCCCACCGGAGATGTCTACTGGATATTTTGGGTTGACACCAATTTTAAGTATGTGTGTTCCAAGAATGTTTTGCAGATCTGGTGAAAGGAGTTTTATACTTGTGTGACTTCTCTGTTCAGTTTCGTCTTCTGTTAGTTTATCTTCACTGTTCAGTTTCGTCTTCTGTTAGTTTATCTTCACTGGAACTAGCAGCGGTCATAAAACCATCCTCATTCCCTGTTGATGCCTGGTCTTTTTGGCCACTATTGCTTAATAGCTTCGTTTTCTGAGTATGGCTTGAAATGCACCATATGGTGGGCCAGTCATTTTCTTGTTTGGTTCTAAAGCTTTTGCGAATATTTTTTGCATCAGACTTTGAATTGTTGGGTAAAAACCAGTGCCAATTTTGCATTTGAGGTTTGCCTTTTTCCGAAGATGGTACTGTTTTCTGTCGGCCGGTCGACGACGGCGGCGGTGACCTATATCAGTGAAAAGTTTTTCTGCGCTCGTTGGTTCTATTGGCTCTTCATCATCCGAGGAGGAATCTGTTTCGTCCATATGTGGCTCTATAAAACCATGTGTAACGTTTTTAAATTTTGCTGGCCATGATATTTCGAGAAGTGCCACTTGCCATGTTTTGAATGTTTTGTTTAGATCTATTGGTTTGGGCAATAGATTTGTGAAAGACGCCATCAACTTGCCGGGGTACGTTTCCGCCGAAGCGTTGGAGACTAAATTTATTGTAAAAGTATTTTCAGCTGGGTCCGTTTTTAATTTTCTGAAAAGTTTGTCAGTTCTGATTCGTAAAATCGGCTGACTATTTCTTCTCCTGTTTCATGAGAAACAACGCGGTAAATTGGAGGATTGAGTGTGAGGACTTCGTCTATTCTGAATATTTCGTGACTGAATTGAATCTTATAAACCCGATGAAACGTTTCGATGTTGCGTTTGATTCGAACGGTCTCACCAACGGCAAATTTGGGCTTTTGTATCTTGTCGTTTACGTTTAGTGAAATAAGATAACTTGTGTGCTGTTTGGTTACGCTCTTTGGAGCAAGACCTGTTATCCTGTTGACTCGAAAGTTAATAACTTTGACAAAATTCTGCAGGTTATTTATATATGTGCTGGTATGATTTTCGTTTAAGAACTTATAGATTAAAGACTTTATGGATCGAATGTTACGTTCTGCAAACGAACTTTTCTTTTCGTTCCGAGTTTGGTAAATTGTTATCTCTTTCTGCTCGCAAAAATTTTTGAATGATCCCAGAAATTATTTTCCTTCATCAGTCCATAATTTTTCCGGTTTGATTTTTGTCGTCATCAAGGCGAAATCGCGTCTGGTTTTTGATGCGTATTTATCTTTCATAGGCTGAACCCTAAGGAATCTACTAAGTGTATCGACTGCCACCAGTAGATATTGAGTGTTTCGATTTTCTGTGGACAATGATTGCATATCCGCAAGATCAATTGACCATATTTCATTCAAACGATATGACTGTATTTTAGGCGTGGAAAACGGTGACGTGTTTGTTTGAACTTTGTGTATATTGAGCTTGTTGTTAGGTAGGTTTCCACTGTTTTACGTTTTAGGCCTGTTGATTTAACCAGCCTGTTGACGCTGCCGTAGGCTGATGGATTATTCGTGTTTGTATAATTTTGTTGAATAGTTTGCAGGTCCCTGCTGTTTGTGGTTGCTGATGAGATGACCCTTTCGTTTTTGCATTTTATGCATGTAAAGTTTTCTCTGTCATACTCTTCAGCCTTCTCTATCCCTGAACATTGATTGTGTACCCAACCACAAATTGTGCAGTAAAACAGTGGTTTCTTTCTTGTGCTTTTTCCCAACAGTCTCCTACAGTTTCTACATGTCAGCTTTCTCGGAGGACCGGGGTTTTGCTCTATTCCACTGATTTGGAGAAGCAACTTAATAGGCTTTCTACATAATAGCTTTACTATCTGTAGCTGAACATGGAAAGCCATGTAGTGTTCGAATCTTCTGCAAGCCTTGGGCTAACCGATTTGGCGTTTGTGTTGGCAACTAGATGCTGAGCAATTTTCAGCTCTTTTATTAGGGTGAGATCTGCTGGAGAATTTTTTTTGTAGGGTGCTGAATGGTTACTAAAAGCTCAAACAAATTGCTCTCAGATGGAGGTCCTCCAGTTTTGCTTTGAATTTTGCCTGTATGCTTATCAATTGTAACGGTTGTTGAGTTTTGTAACAGTTTAATAATTGTTTTCGACTTCTCAATTTTTCCGCTCGAAAGTCCGGCGAGAGTCAGTTCTTCTAATATTTGATTTGCTTCGTCAGCGCTAAGATTTGTTTGATAATGTTCTCTTGTTATTATCTCCTCTGTCTCCTCTCCCGATTTTTGCTCCTCATTGAACGTGGCTGCAACACTTAGTTGGGCTGCGACATCGCTTTCGTTAGAATTTTTTTTGGTTAGTAAAATTTCTTTGGCTGTTTGGGGCTTTTGGTAGCTCTCGTTGGCTGCTTCGAGCAATTTGTTATAAGTTTGTAGTTGAATGAGAATGAATTTCTGTGCCTCCGTGTTATTGCGCATGTTTCTTGAAATGATTTTGAATGGGATTGTGAATTAGTTTAATTTATTGCAGGCCCTGATTGGCCGCCAGCATTTTTGGTTTTTGAGGTAATTTAACTTTCTTATCAAAAAGAAGAGAAAGAATGGTTTTAAATTTCTTGAACTGCTGTTTGGTTATATAAGTATTAGCTAACGAGACATGGCCTTGAACAATATTGTATAAACAGTCAACTAAAAATTTGATAAAATTATCATCGAGATGAATAAGCGCGAAGCGCTTCAGAACAGGTTTGAAGTTGATGAGCAGTTTGAAAGTAGTCAGATGTTGTGAATTGTTCATCGAGTTCAATTTTCTGCTGCGAATTTCCTACTATATAAAATATGCTGAGGTCGTTTGTTAAATGTGAGCAGAATCGTAGGTGCTCGCTGCATCTGGGATCCTAATCAATCAACAAATGACCGAATGGTTCTTTAGTAGCTAATTTAAACGCTGACTGCACAAGATATCTGCTCCCCAACAGACGACCTAGAACATCGACCTGAACTCTATCTCGGGGATTTTTCAGTAAGAGCATCTGTGTAACATTCACGTCGATTGTCTTCGAATTTGGACTTTTTTGGTACAAATTATGCTTAAAAATTATGGCGTGTTGGTTTTTGTGCCGTCCAGAAATGACCAAATTCAAAAACTCTTCTTGTTGGCTGGCTTCATCGTATACATCATCAAAAATGATCAGTCGACGGTGTGTTTCGGGATGAGAATTGATCTTGCTCCAATTGAGTCCTTCGATAAAATTTATTGTCGTTCCGAGTTTTGCTTTGATTTCTGTATATACTTCTTGCCAATGCTGATAAACGTAAATTATTTTGTCAAAATGAGGATAAAACAGTTCTCTTTGTTTAATTATGATATCTGCTTAAGGGGTTGATCGGGATTTACCTGATACACGGGCCAACCAACATCATCAGTAAGTGAGGTTGAGTAACAATTATTTTGTTCATTTTGGTGTTGGAATCAAACAACCAATACTGAAAGCGAGCACTGACCTAATTTCTGGGCGTTCTGTTGAGAAATTGGCAACAAAATGAAAATTAAGGCTGCTTGTTATTGCTGCGAATAAAAGAAAAATGTGTATGCTGTAAAATATTAGTGACCTTTCAATGCTACCACAAAGCTTCCACGGGGGGGGGGGGGGGCGCTCTTCATCGTTTTGGTCGAATATTATTTTACTAGCAATATCCAAGTGACAACCTGGAGAGTCAGTCATTGCTTTAAGATGCGCGAGGGGGTGGTGCAGGTGGTGGAGACTGACTAGATTGTCGTGATAATGTAACAAAATACTCTAATAGTTTAGAAGCTTCGGCTAAGAGTTCAATTTCAGAAAGTGATAGATCAATTTCAGTTTGTACAAGAACAAAACGTTGACCCACTTTTTTCCAGCACTGTTTTCTCAGCAATATTTCTGTCTTGTCATTGGCTTGAGATAGTTGTAAAGCTGCCAGTTTCGAAATATGCAGTGTGGGTCGTAATTATCGGGGTTAATTATCGGGGTTCCCGAAGTTATCGGGGTCGTAATTGGTCATTCTAAAATGGCAATGCTTCAAAATAAGACCAGAACACGAGCTTAAAAATTATCCAAAATAGGACACCAGAAGTGCCCAAGCAGAAAGTGACTAGGAAAATTTGAAACATATACACATATACTGGTCCGAGTCCGTATTCTTCTTTCATGAATCCATACGCGTCATGAAATGCAGCATGTGCTCGTAGTATTTTCAAATGCTTAAGATACTCATGCAGTCTGCTATTACCGGGTCCTATTAGTCCTCCAAGCGGGGCCAGTTTATTGATGACTTGAAGGTCAGAATTGGGATCAACTAACATGCAAACTGCAAGAAATGCATTTTTTGTTGTTTCGTTCTGAGGGAAATGCCTAGAAACAATTTCAAAATTGCTCAAAACTTTATTAATATCGGGAATAAATATCATTAAATTGGTAAACCAACCGATTTACGGATCGCTTTTTTTGGAAAGTGGTAGTCAGTGAGAGTTTTTTTGTTATCAGTTTTCTGTTGTTTGTTTAGATGAGTCATCGGAATTTTCTGTGTTTTCCTCCAATGAAACATCCCAGCATTCCCAACATGTGCATTGCGCATTGTTCATTCCACATTGAACTTCCAAATAAGTTGAATGATCCGTTCTGTAGATCGATCCCCAACCGGTTGCCAGTATGTCGATGTAGTCCTCCAGTGTCTGCTTGAAAGGAGATTCTGTACTCTCGAGACTCTCTATCTTTGCTAATATTCTGCGCTGGTATTCCGTCATGGTAGCACATTCTTGTCGTCTACTTGGACACGAGCGTTCTATCTCCCATACTGTTTCCATCAATCTGTTTCGTTTTGGGGAAATATCCATTACTGTATCAGCGTTTCTTGTGAATTGTTCGAAGATGTCTCCTCGTCTTGTAATGTCTGATACATTGAATCATTGGAATCGCTGATTGAACGTTTGAAATGCGCTTGTTGGTACGAAAATTTTTGCTTTGATCTCGAGCAGTACTTTGCTTTCATGGCGAATATAGGATTTGATAGTCTTCATGTGTTTTGGATTATCGTTTGTATAGACCAGAATGTGTTGATGCTCAAATGATATGTCGTCGCACCATCTGTATTGCTGTTGCATCTTTTGAGGATCTTGATGTACAACAGCAAATTGATCTGTAAAGTGATCAATCCAGTTAGCGAGGCCCTTCGGTTGAAATTGTGTTGCCAAATTTGAGTCTCTTGTATCAATTTTGCGTCTTTTTGTTTGCGCCTCGAATGAATTGTGAGGGAATCAAACTTGAGCACTATAGACAATGTATCGAAAATTGTCAGAAATTTCTGCGCTGTTATTCATGGCACTTGGAATCTGTTGAGAAATGGTCTTAGTTCGTGTTTCTTGGTATATATAGCTTTAGTTATTTGTTCAGTACTGATAATTGAGAATTGAGATTACTTTAAAATGATAAAAGTGTGAGCTGATTGAAAAAGACACAGTTTTGCCCACAAGGTTATTCGAAATAACATCTGTGCCAAAGTTTCTCTTTGTACGGCATTGTAGTTGATGATTTTCATTCAGTAAATTTAAAACTGCATGTGGGGTAGTTCAATGGCATAACTATAGTGTATACTTATCAATATGGTCGTGCCTATAGAATTGTTTAAGTTGTGTAGTTGTTGGATCTTGTAGTTCAGTGGTGCAGACGTCTTTCCTATTGTAATTAAGATTGATTTTGGCGTAGGTTCGAGACTAGATAGGAGGGATCCTAAATCTGTGCGGTAGACCACCCCAAATTTCACTACTGATTAGTTTTAGGCTGAAGCTTTTAAAAGTTGATGAAGGCCTTTTGCGAGACAAAATTTTTTTATGACCATTTCATGAGCTATATATTTAGGTATTACAAACATAAACACGCAAAATGATACTAATTTCTGTAATTTTTTTCAGGTTTTTTTGAAAATTTATATTTTGAGGTTTTTAAGCCCTAGGTGTCAAGAAACCTCCTCTAGGATTTGATAAAGGGCTTGATGATAGATTTCTAGTGCTTGGTTTCTAGTGGTAATGGAATGGTTTTCAACTTTTTAGCATGATTTTTAGCATTTTTTTGACAAAACTTTCAGCATTTTTTTCTTCAAAACTTCAACATTTATTGTCATTATTCAAGTTGTTTGAGTCCCAGGGGCCAGAAAACCTCATCAGGGGTTGGACGATAAGTTACTGAAAAATGTTGAGTTGCCCTTGGAATAGGTTTCAACTTGTTAATATCACAAATTTTTTGCAATTTTTTTTGACAAAATTCGCATTTTCAGGTTTTTAAAAATTTTCGTCATTTTTTCAGTTTTTCCAGCTTCAGTGACCAGGCAATCTCCTTTAAGGTTTGTTTATGGGGCATTGCATAGTTTGTAGTAGCATTGGAATGGTTTTTAACGTTTTAATAGCTCGAATTTTAGCTTTTTTTTGATAAAATCTGCAATTTTTTTATGGCTTCCTTAAGTTTTTGTCAGTTTTTGATATTCGTCCATTCTCAAGCACGAAAAAACAGATTCTACATTCTGATAAAAAGTTACTGCATGGTTTTTAGTTTCAATGGATTTGTTTTCAACAATTTAAACTTTCGACTTTTTTAAGTTTTTTGATTAAATTTGCAATTTTTTTTCACGTTTTTTCAAAACATTTGTATTTTATTTTTTTCTTGCCTCAGTAGCCAGATAACCTCATCCAGGGTTTGATAGTATGTTATTAAATAGTTGCTAGGGGGCAATTGCATGGCGTTCGACATTTTAATAGAACGAATTTCTATTTTTTGAAGTTTGAAATTTTTCTAAAAATTATTGCCTTTTGATCTATGATCCAATGAGTTTTTTAAAGCTTGGAATTGGGTTACTGGATCGCCTCTTACATATTTTTGGAATAGATTTTTTTCAAGGGAAATAATATTGCCTTAGGTTTAAAAGCTTCAAGAGTTTCAGCAATGAGTATTTTTTTGTTTAGTTTTGATTCTTTTAGTTTCTCAATTTTTTGATGATTTTGTTTGTTTTGGCTGGCATTGTTCAATTGATCTGCTGTTCAGGTAGAGTACGTCAGAGTTTTTCATTCAATTCCTTGAATTGTATTTCAGGAATTGTCCTGCTATGTTTTTTTAACTTCATCGAACTTTTTTTCGCTATACCCATTTTGCCGGTTTTTCGACATTTTGCGTGAAATCTTTTTTGACTTCTCTAGGCCATTTTCACTCTTCGGTCGTTCTGCTCAAAGTCCTTTTAAACAGCAGCTGCTCAGCAAAGCAATTCAAATTGAAGAGAGTCAGTATAAAAAATCAAAGTCAGAAATAGAAACGGGATAAACCCATAAAGCCCATTTTTAGATGCCCGGTACTTGAGTTTCGTTATCATAAGTTTTAGTTACTATCTATAATGCTTATTGTTATTGATACTAGACCCTGTAGCCTCTCAGTGAGCGACAGGAGTATGTTCAATTACGAGTTGACATCATAATAAATCGCACTTAAAAATGTTTTTATACAAAAATCAATTTTTGTTGATATTTTCTTTTCTTTCAATCCCAATGGAGTTATGGGAACCAACGGCGGATATTTTCCGGCAATCTGCCGGGTTTGTTTTATTTTTTCTCTACAGTAAGCTACAACAGTGCTCTCTGGTGCAGTGAGATAGTTTACTTGGTTTATCGACATCAGATCTTTATGCTGTGACTAGATATCTTTGTGCAACACTCCAAAGCGGTACAGTGAGTTCGAGAAATTTCGACTACCTACAGAATGGGTCTCCGAACTCGATAAGATCTTAGCTCTGCTAGCGACGATATAGCTGAAAAATTGGACCGGCATTCCGCGTGAAATAAAATGGGTGAAGTATTAATCTTCCGTGGTGTAATTTACGAAAGGAAGAAAACCCTCTAATAACATAACTGATGATGCTCTAGTTGAAAAAGTTGCAATAAATATTGACGTATCGCTCAAATATTTTTTTCAGTGCAAAAGAATTGGAAGTACGCAATTTAGCGCGAGGATCAAACTCTTGCATCAAATCAACGTTAAAGACATAATTAAGAGTGAGATAGGGTTTTTACGGAGTTCGAGCACACTGAGTAATTGTGAAAGCTTGGAAAATGCTATCATATCACCTGATTTGACGCCGGAATCCTTTAAATTTGTATCAAGCTCGAAGAAGGAGAGTGTAACAAGATAAATGGCTAATGCCAGAACAGTCATCATAAATTAAATTATTCTAAATGCGCACAGCATTCTCTTTCGATCGAAGGTTAAGTTTATACCAGGACCTTAATATAGAACAACCGGAGGATAATTGTCTCACACAAACGTGGATAGACATTTGTTTGCGAGAGTGGTGTCTTTGGCTGGTATCATTGCAGGTACTGTCCACTCCAGTCGATCATTGGGACGTGTGGGAGGAATGTTGCGTGCTGTTAAAATTAAGTTTTTGGTCTCTTATGAAATACTGCACTCCTTAACGCGAGCAGGAATGTGTTATGTTGCTTAGAGATAATTTTTTGTGGAACAATCCTTACACCAAAATCCTGTCTAACAATCCTGCCGAGCAACAATCCTCTGACTCAGATTTATTTATTTATCCCCAAAAGGTTCTGGCACGCCCACTTTGTAGAAAATCGGGTGAGCAATGTTTTTATTCAAAGTCAACTTCTGAGCGGCTAATCTCTGATGAGTCGGTTGTGCTAGGTGACCTCAAATTTTCTTATGTTCACTAGGAATCAATATGATTGCCTCATTTAGGCGAGCAATTTCTGCTATGTCATTGTCAAATTACATTGTTCACAAAAGTTTTATAGACGACGCATAAACGTGGGAACTTTCTAAATTTGAAAGTCTTTGCTCTAATCCAAAGCTCTGGCAGGTCTGTATTAGAAATTGGACATGTACTGACCGTTAGCCTGTCCATTTTGCGTTCTAACATATTTTGTGCTTTTCAGATTCCCATACATTCAGTTCTTTAAAAAAAAGAACACGTAAATTCCTGAAATGATATATCAAATAAATCATGCAGGTAGTGTATGTAATTAATAAATAAACAGAAAAAGTTATTTTTGAATTGTGAACACCAATAATTGAAATGGTAGATAAATAGATAGATTAATAAATACATAGGTAGGAACAGCACACATCATGAACTAAGTTTGAATTCACGCCACGTTAATTGGCCAAACTGAATTTGGCCTGGATCCTACTTGAATTTTTGTAAGTAGTGAGCTTTGTATATTTTTGTGGCAGTTACAGAAGATTTTGACAAGGTTTCATTCGCCCTCAAAATTTCATTATGATATCTTACACCACTATTGATCACCCCTTGTTCAATGTATTTAGTTCTAGCAATGAGTTTATTTACTAATTTTCTCGTCCGACTAGCAATGATTTTATTAACTAATTTTCTCGTCCGATTGTGAAAATAAAAGTTCGCCGTTGGTAATGGAATGCCAGAAATATTTTCAAATGCTTGCTTTTTGTAATTAAAAATTTGTCTGGTGTATAGTGCAACCCTATATTGTATTAACATTCGAACAGGTAATATGTTATTCATCAGTTTAAGATCGTGAGATGAATCAAACTTTTTACGATTGTAGCAAGCTTTGACTGCCCAGTTTAATTGTTTTTCGAGAATTGTTATAAGATTGCGATAATGAGCACAGAAGTACTGCTGGATATTGCAGGTGACTTATAACAAGAGAGTTAATAAGTGTTTTTTGAAGCTTTCAGTAACGCAGTTCCCAAATGTATAGATTGATTTTATGCCTTGTGCCATACTTCGTAAAATGTTAACTCGGATTGAAAGGTGAGTTTTTCATAGTAATCCCAAGATATTTTACTTCCGTTTTTTCTTTAATTTTTTGTGCATCAATTGTAACTCATGTCTTTAGATTCTGTGGAGCCGAAAACAATGAATTCCGTTTTGTCAGCATTAAGCCTAAGAGAATTGCAATCAAAGTAATTAACCAATTTTTTTACATCCTCTTCAACAATTTCGAGACTATCTTGAACCTTTTTTTCGGAGGAGAAAATGACTGTCATCTGCATATTGAACTATATTAGAGACTATATTGAATTGCAGGTCGTTTGCGTAAATATTGAATAAAAGGGGACCAAGAGCCGTACCCTGCGGAACCCCTCTGATTTATTTTAACCAGTCCGATTCTACATTGTTTACTTTAACACAGTGAAACCTATCATTAAGAAAACTTTTGATAATGTTCTTGGCTGAACCGGTAAAACCCGCGGTTTCAAGTTTTGCTAATAAATTCTCGTGGTCTATCGAATCAAACGCTTTTGATAAATCAAGGAAAATGGCTGCTATATGGTCTTTTTTATCAAGTTTGCATCGTATTGTTTCTGTTAAATATACAAGTGCGTCTATCGTGGAATAATTTTTCTGGAACCCAAATTGCGTTTTGTTGTAGATATTGGCTTTGTGAAGATATTCTTCAATTTGCTCTTTAAGTAGTTTTTCAAAAACTTTTGATAAGGCAGGCGTTAAAGAGATTGGTCTATAGTTTAATGGATTGTCATTATCACCCTTTTTAAATAGAGGACTGATGTGAGCAAATTTTAGTTGCGAAGGATTTTGTTCGGCTTTCAAATTTTCATTAAACAGAAAACACAACGGTTTAGCTAGTTCTGGTGCTCCTAATTTAAGTGCTCAAGCGGGCAAGTTAGAAGGACCCAGTGGTTTATCTTTGTTAAAGTCAAGGAGCACTCTTAGGCATTCATGGCTGGTTACAAATCTAAAATGAGGCGGAGTTTAGTCGCCCCCTCTCTCTGACTCTCAAAATCATTCGCTGGTGACCCACTACAAAAACCTTACTTTTCTGGTTTTTTCAGAGTTTTCTCTGCTCCCTCTTTTAGAGGCAGCCTTTCTCTGCGCCTTTTTTTAGTGTCACTGACTGCAAACGAATGAAGGCACTGCCTGAGTAAATTGTAAATTGCAAAATGAAGAACAACTTTACTAGTGACCTTAAAAAGGAATTATATTGGTTGACATGGACGAGAAATTTTTGCTTATCAACGTCAACACATTAAAACGACTGAATCATTTGCTTTCTAAAAATCTAAATCTAGCGCAAAGGAGATAGTTTTTCGATAAGTTGACTTCATCTGATGATTAAGAGAGTACATATTTTTAACAAGTTATTTGTCAAATCTTAGAGCAAACTTATTTAGAATATTTGGCGGTAAACCGTCGCCAGGAGCAGAGCTGCCTGGAGGAGTAAAATAAAGATTGTACAGCTTTTCGCCGCAAAAACTGATATGCGAGATAATGGTCTGGTTGCCATAAACCAAATTGCTGCATTCTACTTTAGTATCGGTCTGGAGAACAATGAAATAACTTGTTAGTAGCCGCACAGCGATAGTTGGGGCTATTATTGGCCTGCCCTTGGTTTTTTTTACAATTAAAAGAATTGGAGTTGTATTGGGGCGCTGTCTTTAAGATCTGTTCACACACTTTCATGATTTTTGAATTGGAGAACTGATTTTGGTCACGCTGAAACAAGAATTGGAGCGAAAAAGCGAGTGGCTCTGCGGCGTAAAATTTTTTTGCTCTAATTTTAAAGGAAAACGGTGTTTGAACAAAAATTCGCTTTCTCGCTAGTGGTTTTTTGTTCACATGTGGCAATTTCACTTTGATGTTTACTGTTTTTTCGATTTTTTTGGATTGGATTTCTAAATGGCTTTTACAGTCCGTTCGAGGTCTTTTTCTGTTTAGTCAATGAATATTCTTTGAATTGTACGTCAGCGATTTTTATTTTGTCGTAGCGATTTTTGTTACGACCATATGTCACAACAACTTCAAATCTGCTTTTTGTTCATTCGTTCATGCAATTTGAACTGAAGTGTGTGCATGACGTCATTTTTCGCTCTTAGTGGAGCGAGTATTTTGTTCATTCGCGTGATTAAATTTTTGGTCACACTTGACTTATCTCACTCTCAAAAATGACTTCCTCTCTTTGAAATTGACTTTTATTTACTTTAATTCAAAGAGATAAGGTGAAATGGGTTTGTGTCACTCTAAATGAAGGCTATTTGAGAGCAGATAATAGAGGAAGCAAAAACTTATACAGATTTTAATCAAAATATAACATATCAGCCTTCAATGAAAAGACGATTACTGTCTTACTGTTTTTTGAGACTGCAGATCTACGAAGCTATTGCGGCTATTTTCTGGCAATCTGCCAGCTATGTTTAATAATATGTACTCTTTGTTTTCCAGATCGATACTAAAGTAGAATGCAAAAATTTGGTTTATGGCAACCAGACAAACATCTCGGATATCAGTTTTTGCGTCGAAAAACTGTACAATCTTATTCACTCCTCCAGGCAGCTCCTGGCGACGGTTTACCACCGAATATTCTAATTAAGTTTGCTCCAAGATTTGCCCCATTTAAGTAGCATATTTTTACGTTTATGGCTCGGCCAAATATTAAAGTGTGCTTTCGTTACACCGATTCGCAGAAAGGGAGAACTATTGACCAATCTCAATTCTGCGCGGGCTGACATTGACTTTTGAAAAGATTTTAATTTTTTGTCACAAAATAAAAGAAAAACGGCAGAATAGCATAGTATATTGGTTGCAGGCAATACTTTTAACGGTTACTCAATTAGTTACTTTTCTGCTCGAAATGTATCTGATTTTTGACGAGATTATTGAACAAGTAATAGTTTAAGCAAGGCATTTGACCCTGCCAACCACACATCCTTGTGTAAGATACCTCATTTTGGTTTTCACGAGGTATTCTTGGATCCTATGTCATTCTACTTGTCTTATCAAACTCAATTGGTAAAGGTTGGAAACTCTTTTTTGATGAGTTACGGGTGCAGTTCCACGGGGAAGTGTTATTGGGCTGGTTTTATTTTTGTTGTATATTAATGATATGATCAATGTTCCCGAATTATAGAGTGGTCTGCTACGCTGACGACTCAAATTTGCTCTGTCAAGGTAATTTATGTTTGCAATCAGATCAGAATGATCTGAGCATCCTTAGGTTATGTTTGTGTTCTAATTATCTCCTTTAATTCAAACATTGCATACCTACATATAAACTAAACATTGTGGCTGTTTCTGGGGAATAATGATATCTGGTGTTAACAGTATAGCTGATCTTGCTGTTGAGTTTCGAAATCAGATTCCCTGTAATTTTCTGGCTTCTTTATCGGATTCTGACCTCGGTTCATAAGAAATAAATATACAGGACAAGATGAAACACAATTAGACAGCGTTCTGGTCCAATCGGAAAGTATTCACTAAGGGTATTGCAGCAATTAATATAATATCTAGTCAGGCAAATGCAGCACAAGAACTTTTTGATACTGCTCTATTAATTTTTCGGGCCAATGCTTGGAAGTTTTGTTGGTATAGAATAATTGTTTTGGCTAGCGGGCTCCCCATCGTCGCTGTACACTTAACGCAAAACTATTATCAATTTGTTCTCTTTGTTAACAAAACGAAACTTGGTTCACCGAGGAGATTTAGGCCCTAATTCTTGTAGCTCTAAATTTTGCGTAATGTTCTCTAGGTTCATCAAGGATATCACCCTGGATATCCTGGACCAGGTCAACCTTACCAACATCACCCACATATGCCCCCTCCTCCTCCTGGGCATGCACAGCAATATCCTCCCCACATGATGCCACCGCCTTCAGGACAACAGACACAACATCATATGCCTCCCCAAACACAGGGTGGTCCCAATGCACCAACATCAGTCGGAGGGATGTCCGGAGTCAGTGGCAGTGGTATCGGACAACCCGGCGACGTAGGGGCTAATTCGGTAGCTCCTCCAACTTCGCTTCAACATGGAGATATGGGACAAATAGCTGCCGAAACGGAATCGGGTGACAGTGAGCGAAGTATGGACCAGGATTGAGAGCTTGGTCATCGAATGCCAGAGTTTCCAAAACTGGCTAAGAATTGAAGATATACATGAAAGGAAGTCTGGGAAATAGACCACATACTGAAGGTAACTTCAATTTGAATTGTAGAAGATTTTCCATTTCCCCTCTAAAACAAGCTCAGAAAATTTGTACTGATCTGAATAATACATTTTGATGGAAAATGGAGTGTATTTACATCCTAAAGTTGCTGAAAAGTTGAGAATATTTTTGAGTATTGTGTTTACGAGTTTGTACTTTTTTTTGGAAAACTTCATTTTGCCAGTTGTCTAACAAAAAATTACCCCGTAAGGCGACATTTTATAGAAGCGAAAACTGTTTCTACCTTCCATTCGATGGCAGTTATGAAATTTTTTTAACTTAACGAAAATACAGATTGAACACTGTGAGCTATTAATCTGCACTTATTCAATTTTAATCGTCGGGTCTGATTAACTGTCGCCTTGGCTCTATTTTTTGCTCCAAGAATTGTTCTCTGAATTGAAACGTTAACTGTAAAAACAATGCTTGTATGAGGTAAAATGTTATCGACGCTCTTGATTTGAACGATATGTAATTGCATGACATTATTGAAAAACAAAACTGAAGTTGCGACTACATGAGTCTATATGTGGAGTGCTGCAAAACGTTATTTCGGCAAAACTCATTGTTTTGCTACTTGTATTGACAAAGTGTGCTGTATCTGTTCTTAGTTATTTCTTTTAACGTTAATTTATCTCTATATATATTAAATCTAGTTGTGCAGTAATTAAAAGTTTTTCTGTCCTGTTTTTTTCCCGCCCACGAGGATGTGAGGGTTGATGAATGAAGTTAATTGAGCTGCAAATGAAAAAGGCATTGTTCCGACCTCAGGTAATGAGCGAAAGGAATTCTGGTAGCCTAGTGTTTTTTTTTGTCATTTTTGAATCGCCTAAAATTTTATCTGAGAAGGGATCAGAAAATGTCATCTGAAAGCGCTCACGGAGAGCAGAATTGTTACATAGACTGTATACTGATTAATTGCTCTTGAACGAAGTTCATTGCAATTATTGTAAACGTGTGTCTTTTATGCAAAATTTTTGCTTGACAGTTTAGACTTTTCGAGTGACTTTTACGCCCTTGAATTTTTGCGTTTCGCGTGATCTAAAATTTTCTATCACAATTTCAAGCAGCTGAATTCAATTGGCGGCAATTTACAACTAAAAGTGAAATGAAAAGTGCGCCGAAACTAATGACATTTTCACTTTAAATTTTAATAGTGGTATATGTTAACCTCTAATGTGGTTATTTGAAGCCCACTATTGAACTTCTCAGTCCCATTTAAGCTACCACCCGCGACTGAAGCAGGCCGCAATTGATTAGAGCTCCCACTAGTCGTTCGAGGACAATTCTTCCGACGCTTAGTGGGTTATGTTTTTTTAGCTGCTAATCTTAAGATGAGAGTAGCTATTTTGCTGTACTCTTGGTTTGGGTTGACCGTCTTTGATCGATAACTTGGTTGGATATGTGTATTTGAAACAGGAAGTGGAATGCGTGGGAAGAAAGTGTTTTGGTCAAATTGTTCAAGGGCTGAGTGAAGAGAGTATTTTTCTGTTCATGTCGCTTATATGTCAGCGAGAAAAGAAAGTGTGAAAATTGGTGACCGGAAAAGCGGAATTTTTTGAGCACGTACGGCTTCCTGGAAGCATTTTTTTAAGTTTTAACTCGTTTTTTCAGTAAATGGTGTTTCTCTCCATTATCTAAATTGGTAATATAGTGCGTTTGGAAGCTTATTTGGCCATATGAGACGAATTTATCGGTACCACTTTTCAGCTATTTTTGCAATTGTGCCTTGTTTCAGCATTTTTTTGTATTCCTCTTCAAACTTTGATTGCATTGGCTAATTTTGCGGTTGAAATCAGTTGTTCTAACTGTTTTGGTTGTCCCTCATTCCGACTGCTATGAACTTTGAGTTGTTTTTTAAAAGAAAATCGAGTAAATTTGTGCAAATTCTTCTCTATCGGTAAGTTTGCCTATTTTTTCCAATTTTGTTTCTCGCTGCCGTTTTTCCTGATTAATCCTTAAGAGAAATTTCTTAGCCGTTGTAATAGTGAAGGAACACTTGAAATCTAGACAGGTCACTTTTCATTGAATAAATTTATAGCATTTTCTAATTTTTTTCAAGTTTTAATCTTTGCTTTTTAGTTACTCTCTAACGAAATTTGTGGCAATTATATTAGTCCTGATGGTCTTTTTTAATGTGATTTTTTGCTTGACCGATTTTTCGTCTGACCCATTTAAATTTTCGTCCTTAAAAACGGGATAAACGGTTAAGGCTGAGCGGGCATTAAGTTTCATTAGACGCGTTATGTAAACCTTCAATTGCTTAGTGTGGTGAAGCTACTGGGAAGGCCGTAGTTTAAGCTTGAAACGTCATTTTTAGGAGTTTTTGAGTCCAAAATTTTGCAATTTTGTCACTTTTGTCACTATTGGCAACTTTGTTTGATCAGTCTGAAATTGAGGCTGTTTGAAAATGATAAAGGCATTTTGCAAGACAAAAGTAATTCTTGTGACCATTTTCTATATGTTTTGGTGCTCCAAACAAAAACACGCAAATTTATATTTATTTTCACAATTCCAAGTTTTTGAAAGTTTTCATTTTTTGTTTTTTTTAATCTTAGGTGTATGGAACCTCCTCTAGTTTCATAATAGGTTACTAAATAGTTTCTGTTGGTAATGGAATGTTTTTCATCGTTTTAACATCACGAATTTTAGCGTTTTTTTTAGAAATCTTGCAATCTTTTAACATTTATTGTCATTATTCAGGTTTTTCCAGCCCAAGGGGGCAGTAAGCCTCATTTTAGAGTTTAATAACAATTTACTGAAAAGTTTCTATTGGTCTTGGAATACTTTTCAATTTTTTAATTCCTTAAATGTTAGCTAATTTTTGATAAAACTTAAAAGTTTTTTGAAAGTTTTTGTCATTTTAAGTTTCCGACCTCCAGAGCCCAGGAACCTCTTCTAGGATTTGATAATAGATTACTGACTAGTCTCTAGATGTAATGGATTGCTTTTCAAGGCTTTAAAATCACGACTTTAGGCAAATTTTCAAAAAATATTTGCAAGTTTAAAATAATGTCATTTTTTTAGGTTTGTCCATTGTCAAGAGCCAAGGAACTTCCTCTGGGGTTTTCAAATAGGTTACTGCACAGTTTTTAGATGTAATGGAATGTTTTTAAAGATTTTAATATCACGAGTGTGAGGAATTTTAATAAATAATTGTAACTTTTTCAACTGTTTTGAATATATGTTTTTCCCCGGCCCCTGCGGCCCTCGGATGTTTGGTAATATGCTGCTGCGTAGTGTCTAGAGTTAATAGAATGGTTATCAATATTTTAATGAATCGCGCTTTAGCAATGTTTTGATAAAATTAATTTTCAATTTTTCGAAAAAAATTTTTATGTTCCAATTTTATGCATCTTTGAGCGATTGGAACTATTTAAGACTTGAAATAAGGATACTGGATAGTCTCTTGAGACAATGAAATGGTTATAAAGATATTAATGTCACAAATTTTAGCAAGATTTTGTGAAAGTTTGCAATTGTTTTTAAATTTTTGTTCTACTTTTTTGAATTTAACGAAACTTTTTTAGTCTTGCAGATGGGCTACATGACACAACTGAAGAGATGAAAAAAGCCTCTGAACTTTTTTTCACTGTGAAATATGAAAACTTTTCTTTTGAATTCTGCATTTTCAGTTTTTTCTATGTTTTAATTACTAACAACGCTAGAAAACTAGAAGTTGAAGTGTCGAATCTCATAATGGAAGATATTCCTTGCGCTGTCTCTCTCTCTCTCTCTCTATCGGTTGGGGTTTCAATCGTTCTTTCTTGTTCACGTTTTATCACTCGTACAATCTATCTCTTTCCTTAACCACTTCAGCTGCTGTTATGTGGTGTGATATCATCTATTACACTCAATTCACGCCCGTTCAATAAAGCCAAAGCTAGCCTCACTAAACTGTTGTTAGCTACTGACGGAGTCAACAGATCGCCGGTTGTTTGAGAGCAATTCGCCCGACGTTAGTTGGTTGTTTTAAACTATTTTTTTAAAATTTTGCTCTGCAAAATTTTGGGTGGGTGCCTAACTAGTGGAAGATTGAATTAACAATTTTCTCTGATTAATGGTTCGGAGGTTTACTTTTTATCGTTTTCTATATATAGAGATTTTTTTTGAATTTCATACAATTTTTTTTTATTTTGTTATTTGCCATCATTTTCCCACCGCTGATTTTTTATGAACCTGTTACATTGTCTGTCAGTTATTACTATGCTGTTGTGAAATTCGTGTATATTACAAAATCTCTTCAACAGGACTTTTGGAGCTGTAAAGCATATTTTATCAGACGATTTTTTTGTCAATTAGTTTTCTCGTGTAATTTTTTCCTGTTATTGGTTCAAAATGCTTAGTGTAATCTAGTAGGAGGTGCATCAGGTCAGCGAGGTTAGAGTTCTTGTTTAGTGTCTGACAGTTCATTTTTAGTTCCACATTTGCTGTAGAACATTTTTTGGCTGACTTTTGAATAACATTTTCACGCTTGGTTTCTTTCTCGTGATATATTTTGGGGTGTGCAAAGGCGGTATCGCTGTGTGGTTAAGTTTGATGACCGTTATTGGGTCTTCACTGTCGGAAGTTTTTGCTCCAATCGAACAAGTCAAATGTCTCCATTGTTGAAATTTGTTGCATAGTTTTTAAGAAGCGCCGATCATTTCATGTAACGTTCATTTCATTTCATTCTATGTTCTTGAATTTTGTTTTTTGTAAACATTTGGTTTCGAAAAATCAAGGTTATCACTAAAATGGCTGGTAAACGTTATCTTAAAACATGAAATTTAATGATTTTATCATTTTTGTAGCATTGGCTTAATTTGAACAGAAGAAAGTAAACTGCACTGTGATCAATTATTGCAACAAAAAATAAGTTTTCGGACGTAAATGCGTTAGCTTCTTTCATTCAGCATATTTCGAACTACCGAAATGCATCATAGGCAAGATGTAGCCTGGTTCAATAAAAGTTGATGCTGTTTAAACTGAACAATCGTTCAAACTGAACGGTTTGTGAAAGTTGAACTGGAAAATGTGACTTTTCAGGAGCACTATGTTTCGCGAAACCATTTTCAATAATGATATCAAATCTAGAACAAAATTTGGAACGCATTTTTGGGTTGCATAGCATAGATTCACTGGACTGCTTCTGAATAAATAATCAAATTGAGCTCATATTGCTTAATGGAGAAAACTTTTGAATAACCAACATTTTTCCAATTGCATTTTTTAAACTATTTTATGTAAACTCTAGTTCAATAAAAGGTGCTCATAAAATAACAATTGAATATCAATACGGAAAACTTTTCTGAACTAAATAATTTAAGAGATTTTCAATTTTTTGTCCTGTTGTCGAAAAAGATATATCTCATAAGAGAATTAGAAAATAAATTATTTTGATCGGTAAGTATCGGTTAAGTAGCAGAGATTTGTCTATCGGTTAAGTAGCAGAGATTCTCAAGATTGAAAATGGATTCAAAATTTTAAGTTTGTGCTATTTACACGTTCAAGAAAAAACCTTCAAAACAGAAATTTTCCCGTCAAATGCCTTGAACACTTGGAGTTTCTATTCAAACTGTCGTCTTTAATTTAGCTAGAAATATTAGAATTTTTTAACTGCCAGAAATGGTGCTAAGAATCAATAATCGGTTCAAACTGTTCAACTGATAAATTCAGATTGCTATTATTAGGGTTAGATTTTTGATGTAGAATCTGCCCGGCACGTTTTGAATGAGTTTGATGCCACCAAAAGTGAAATTGAAGTCTGAAAAAAGTTCAATTGGATTCTTAATATGGTATCCCCTTTCGACTGATTTCTGGGGATTCTGCGGAAGCAAACCGCAAGCGAGACCCACTATAACTCTTTGCACTGAGAATAGTTTTGTATCTTAACTTTTTTGCACTGATTATGTGTATGTATGCTGATTTTTGAGTCCTTTTTCATCCCAAAATTCAGATTATCAATTTCATCTATTAATCCTAATCATTCTCATAAGTCTTTAAATTTTATTGTAAAATGTCATTGCTATTCCCTCTTTTTTTTGAGAAATTAGTTCCTTTACTCTATTAAAAACGATTTTTTTTCGCCTGTGAAAGACCATAACCCAACAGGTTAAGGGCCCGGTAATTTTCTAAGTCACAAAATTAATTTCTAAAGCAAGAATAACGAGTTCTTGACCGTTCTTGTTGATAAACCTGTTCTTCTTCGTACCTTTTTTTCACGTCTGTTTTGTCTGCTCATTCTTTGATGGAATAACAGACAGGCTGCTGACCTACAGGCTGCTGACCTAACAGGCTGCTGACCTAACAGGCTGCTGACCTACACATGAAATGCACATGTTGTCCCAATTTGGAGCACAGATGGTCCTGACGAAGGGACTTTAAAATCACAACCGAAAACTGAGGAGCAACCAAACAGCCTGCACAACGGGCCAACGGGGCAAGAGATGATGGGAAGACGAACCACAAGGTGCTAAAGGATGCATATCCGAAGGAAGTTACAAACATCAAGGAGTTACAAAACGAACAAATTATGTGTTGTCTACTGGCACCGACTCAAGGTGCAGTAACAATCATGCTGCTGATACATGACGGAGTGTGAAATGACCGCATATGAGATGAAGTACAGGCTTCGAAGATTTTGCAAGAGAGGTGGAGACGCCGACGGCGATGACTTTGGTGGCATAGCTGGCTCAACTACAACTCGAGGGTTCTGAGCATTTGGCCGGCTTCTTCCTTCATCAGAGAGGACAAAAGCTACCCACAAGGCTATAAGAAGCAGGCAAGCAGTCTCATAGAACCTTTTCAAGGCCTTGGTCCTCAATGATCTGCCAACGACGTATGAAGTTTTTGTTGTAAAGGCAAGCTTCAGCCTGGCAACTTGCTTTAGACAGTTGAGGAAAAGGCTGGAGAATTTTTAGGAGCATGGCACAGAGACCGAAGGTACAAAGTGGTTCAATGGCACTAACAGTGAAGCTTGACTTCAAGAAAGGACTCAAGAAAGAAAACTGCCTTGTGCATGGGATCCCTGGAAAATTTTCCAAAGACTGCATGAGGAAGGAGACAGCACAATAAAGCCATTCTTGTGGGAACGGTCACCTAGATAGGGCATGCCACAGACAAAGTTGGAGGTAAACCTAAATAAGTAGCGAGGGGTCAATTTTTTGCTGCACTGGGCGGCTCTTTGCCATTGGAAAACAGCAGGCAAGCTAGAGGACAGTGGTTTAACAGATCATATAGTGACAAACATCCATGCGTTCCTGGATTTTGTGCCCCCACTAAATCAATGATTGGAAATCCCAACGGAGAGGCCTTCAGAGTGGTTAGCGGAGGCTGAGTGACAATCAGCGTAGCCTCAAAGGAGATTTCAATGCGAACTCGAGAACTTTTGTGTGCAATAAGTGCGCATTGGTCTATATCACAAAGATTTCACTACCAAAAATGGCAGAAAACCAAGCTGAGGAGAAATTAGTGAGGTTGTTCACAGAAGTGATCGGACCATTCAGAGTACAGTAACTATCAGGTTGCCAATTTTGCTTGGTGTTTGCAGACGAGAGTATAGGAAGTTCGTGTTTTGAGACGTTGTTAAGACGAAGAGTGAAAAACTGACCAGCCTAAAGAAGTTTGTACCCAGCGTAGTGCGCTCAAAGTTTTAGACAAGACAATGCAACGGAGTTTTTCTCAGATCAATTCAAGACGTTCTGTTTAGACGCAGGAATTTCACAGGAGATCATACCAGAGACGCCACAGCAAAACATGTTTGCTGAGAGGTGCGAAATTACATTGCTGGAGATGTTTCCTCCTTGACTCAGAAGTTCCCAAGATGATGTGAGGAGAAGCAACTTTCCACGCAGTGAATATCAGAAATTTGTTTGTGAGATGAGAAGACAGATTTCCAGCAGAGTTGATGCGAGGTGCAAAACCTAAGCTTTCAATTAGTAAATTATCTATTGTTGTTTGCACAGTCTCCATGTGGAAGACGGACAGATATGTCAGCAAACTTGAAGTCGAGGCGCCGGAAGTAAAATTTGCGCGTTACACTGAATTATGGCAATGGAAACCTCGTGTTCATACTCAACTAACAAAAGATGAAGGCAGTTTGAGATGTGATCATCAAGTAATCCGCACTGGGCTCAATCCCTGACAACACTTAGACGGCTGACGTACTAGATAAGGGGTCTGAGCAATTCTAGATCAGACACCCAGATTATAGTCACTAAGAAGATGGCAAGAAAGTGAGACAGGGCACATCTACTGCAGTAGAAGAAGAGTGCATAATGCAGACAGCGTGACCACTCAAGCACGACGATGAGAGATGTTGAGGAAGCAGCACTAGATAAAGCCTCGACTGCAACAACAAGGAGTCTCAGAGACTCAGTTACTGGAACACAGTGACACACAAGACATCTCACACTCAGAAAGAGTTAGTTTTAATGAAGATGCATGGTAGCTAGTGGACATCAAAGATCCCAGAGGAGTGACACGAGCAAGGAATGTTCCGCATTTTGTGAAGAAATCAAATTCCATCTTGCTGTGACTGCGGATAACAATATAGCAATTAAGGAGTTTTAACTCATCAGAAGCAGGCTAGCAGGGCATGGCTGCAATAGTTCAAAAAGCATTGTTAATGAATCAACTTGTGGATTTTGGCATCCAACAGAAGGTGTCAAGAGCAAATAGAGAGAAAAGACAGAGTTCTATCAGACTCCACCAATACCCAGTCATGCGCAAGAGAGCAAATTCACGAGGCAACATTTCACATCATTCTGGACAAGACGGAAGAAAAGTCATTTCGGTTTAAGACATTTGTACTGACAAAATGGCAGCGGGCATCTTCATGAAATCATTACCGTTTAGAAGGAATAAAACAATTGGAATAGTTTTGATGAGAGCAAACTCTAGGCAATCTGCTCAAATCTAATGAGGAGTGCTATAATTTCGCTAAAATCTATGATCTTAGGCTCAGTTACCCATGCCAAATAGTTGTTAAAAAATTGTTAATTTGCGATTCTCTATTTGCTGTCCTGTTGTCGAACAGGATATACCTCAAAAAACAAAGAGAATGATCAATAGAAGGATCCAATGGCAATTGGAGAGGAGAGACAGAATTGTATCAGACTCCACCAAAACCCTATCAAGCACACGAGAGCAAATTCATCAAGCCAAAATTTCACTTCATTCGAATCAAGACGTAAGGTAAAGTTAGTTCGGTTTACTGCGTTTGTATTGGCAAAATGGCAGCGGGCATCTTCATGAAATCATTACCGTTTAGAAGGAATAAAACAATTGGAATAGTTTTGATGAGAGCAGACTCTAGGCAATCAGCTCGGGTTTGATGGGGAGTGTTGGTGTTAGAATTTGGGTTCAATATATAATCTTAGGCTCAGTTACAAATTTCAGAAAGTTTAACTTACCAGTTTAATTATACAGGAGCAAATTGATTCAAGTCACTAAATACTCGGTTCAAACTGATGATTCTAGATAGCTATTATAATGGTTAAAAAATATTTGATATAAAGTCATCCCTGCATTTATTGAATGATTGTGATCCCACTGGAAGCTTGAATGAATTCTTAGATTAAAGCAAATGCGTTCTATGTATGTTATCCCAAATGACTGATTTTTAAAAGTTTGCTGAAGCAAACCATATTGTGTAACCCTTGCGACCCCCTTTAAAATTCTTGGTGCTAAATTTATTTATATTTTTAGTGAACAGCAGTTTTTGATGTTTTTTCATCCAAAAAATCAAATCAGCATCTTGATCTATTAATTTCGTCCAATGTCTCCTGTAAATCTCAAACTTTTGTTTCTCTAATTTTTGTGTCTTGTTGTCGATAAAGGCTATACCTCATAAAAGAATTAGAAATTGTAAAACATTCAGTTTTTATCGAAAAAATCAAATGACCATACTGATCTATTAAGTTAATCTCATGTCTTCTGTAAATCTCTAAACTATATTGTAAAAAGTCTGTTTTGCGATTCTCTATTTTTTATCCTGTTGTAGAGAAAGATATACCTCACAAAGGAGTTAGAGAGTGTAAATTATTTAATTCGAGGAAATTTTTTGTCTATGACTGGTTACGCAGCAGATTTCCCATAATTCAAAATGGATTCAAGTTTTGTTTGTTCTTTCTCTGTTAGTTACATTTATGTGGATCTCAGACGTCCGAGAAAAACCTTCAAAAATTTTTCGGTCAATTATCTTGAATACTGATAGAATTTTGACTCACTATAGTCTTAAGCTCAAAGTAAAAAATTAGAAAGTTTGTTTTACCAGTTTATTAGGACAAGGACAAATTGGTTCAAGTCACTAAATAGATGCATCTGAATCTTCAAGAATTGGTGCTGTGAATCAATATTTGGTTCAAATTGATAAATCTAGATAGCTATTATGAAGGTAAAAGAATTGATGTAAAATCTTCCCTGCATATATTGAGTGATTACAATACCACCAGATGTGTGAATGAGTTCTTAAAAAAGTGGAAATCTATTCTGTATGTCATCCCTTGCAACTGATTTCTAAGAATTTTGCAGAAGGAAACAGTAGTGTATAAATCTTTTTTAACTCCACTAAGAATCTTCGTGCTGAGATTAGTTTTATTTCTTAACTTCTCGGATCGGATCACCATCTTGATCTATTAAATTTATCGAATGTCAATTTTAAACCGCTAAATTTTAGTGTATAATATCATTATGTGATTCTCTAAATTTTGTCCTGATGTCGAACAAGATATACCTCATAAGAGGTTCTATCTGCGTTAGGTCTATCTGCGTAGAATTCAAACGTTCAAGACAAAACCTGCAAAATATTACCGTTCAATTGTCACTAATACTGTTGGAATTTCGATTCAATCTATAGTCTTAGACTTTGTTTTAAAAAATTAGCAAGTTTATTTTAACAGTTTTTTAAGACCGTGGCAAATTGATTCAATGCACAACATTGATTTTATTGAATATTTAACAGTTGTTGCTGCGAGTCAATAATCGTTTCAAATTTATAAATCTAGATAGTTATTATGAAGGTAAAAGAATTGATGTAAAATCTTCCCTGCATATATTGAGTGATTACAATACCACCAGAAGTGTGAATGAGTTCTTAAAAAAGTGGAAATCCATTATGTATATGTCATCTTTTTCTCACTGATCTTTTTCTCACTTTTTCTCACTGATAATGTGTATATATACACCTGTTTTTGAGCCGGTTTTTATCGAAAAAGTCAAATACCCATACTGATCTATAAAGTTAATCTCATGTCTTCTGTAAATCTCTAATTTTTGTTGGACAGCATCTGTTTTGCGATTCTCTGTTTTTAATCCTGTTGTAAAGCACCATATACCTCTTAAAAGAGTTAGAGAGTGTAAAATACCTAATTTGAGGGAATTTTTCGTCTACGACCGGTTACGTAGCAGATTTCCCATAATTCAATATGGATTCAATTTTTTTGTTCTATCTCTGTTAGTTACATTTATGTGGATCTCAGACGTCCGAGAAAAACCTTCAAAAGTTTTTCGGTCAATTATCTTGAATGCTGATAGAATTTTGACTCACTATAGTCTTAAGCTCAAAGTAAAATATTAGAAAGTTTGTTTTACAAGTTTATTAGGACAAGGACAAATTGGTTCAATTCACTAAATAGATGCATTTGAATCTTCAAGAATTGGAATGTGGAATCTTCCCTGCATATACTGAATGAATGATACCACCGGAAAAGTGAAAAACCAATTCTTAGAAAATTCCAAATGCTTTCTATATTTGGTACCATTTGCTGCCGATTTCTAGGAATTTTACAGATAGAAACCATATTGGGTAACCCGTGTGATCCCACTACAAATCCTTGTGCTAAGATTACTTTTCATTCTTGTCTTTTTCTCATTGATGATGAGTGTATACGCAGATGGTTTTTGATTCAGTTTTCATCCAAAAAATCAAATCACCATATTGACCTATTAAATAATCCCATGTCTACTGTGAATCTCTAAATTTTATTGTAATATGTTAAATTACGATTTTCTCAATTTTTGCTTTGTTGTCGAACAAGATGTACCTCATTGAAAATTTGGAAATGTAAATTTAAGAAACTTTTTTTGAGGGAATTTTTTCGTCTATGATCGGCTACGTAGCAGAGACTCTCATATTTCAAGACTGATTCAATTTTTTTTCTATCCAGCCTAACTACATTTTGTGGAATTCAAACGTTCAAGAAAAAACTTCATTAATTTTTTTTTGTCAATTGTTTTGAATTTAGTTAGAGTTTCGATTCAATTTATAGTCCTAAAATTAGTTAAAAAATATTAGAAGGCTTAACTTACCAGTTTATGGAGACATGGACCAATTGATTCAAGTCAATAAATAGATGCCATTGAATCTTCCAGAATTGGTAATGCGAATCAATACTCGATTCAAACTGATAATTCCAGAAAGCTTTTATTAAGGTAAAAATAATTGACGTAAAATCTTCCCTGCATATATTGAGAGATTACATTAACACCAGAAGTGTGAAAATTTTTTTAGAAAAGTGGAATTGCAGTCTGTATATGTCATCCCTTGCGACTGGTTTCTAAGAATTTTGCAGAAGAAACCACTATGAATCTTCGTGCTGAGATTATTCTTCTAATTTGAGGGAATTTTTCGTCCTTGACCAGTTACGTAGCAGATTTCCCATAATTCAATGTGGATTCAATTTCTTTTGTTCTATCTCTGTTAGTTACATTTATGTGGATTTCAGACGTCCGAGAAAAACCTTCAAAAGTTTTTCGATAATTTATCTTGAATGCTGATAGAATTTTGATTCTCTATAGTCTTAAGCTTATAATATTAGAAAATTTGTCTTACCAGTTTATTAGGACAAGGACAAATTGGTTCAAGTCACTAAATAGATGCATTTGAATCTTCAAGAATTGGTGCTGTGAATCAATAATCGGTTCAAACTGATGATTCTAGATAACTATTATTCAGGTAAAAAAAAAATGATGTAGAATCTTCCCTGCATATTCTGATCGAATGATACCACCGGAAAAATGAAAAACGAATTCTTAGAGATTTTCAAATGCTTTCTATATTTGGTAACCTTTTGCTGCCGATTTCTAGGAATTTTACAGATGGAAACCATATTGGGTAACCCGTGTGATCCCACTACAAAACCTTGTGCGAAGATTGGTTTTCGTTCGTGTCTTTTTCTCATTGATAATGAGTGTATACACAGCTCGTTTTTGATTCAGTTTTCATCCAAAAAATCAAATCACCATATTGATCTATTAAATAGTCCCATGTCTACTATGAATCTCTAAATTTTTTTGTAATATGTTAATTTACGATTTTCTCAATTTTTGCTTTGTTGTCTAACAAGATATACTTCATTGAGAATTTGAAAATGTAAAACATTTTATGAGGGAATTTCTTCGTCTATGATCGGCTACGTAGCAGAGACTCTCATAATGCAAGACTGATTCAATTATTTTTCTATCCAGCTTAATTACTTTTTGTGGAATTCAAACGTTTGTGGAATTGTTTTGAATTCTGTTAGAGTTTCGACTCAATTTATAGTCCTAAACTTAGTTAAAAAATATTAGAAGGTTTAACTTACCAGTTTATGGAGACAGGGACCAATTGATTCAAGTCACTAAATTGATGCCATTGAATCTTCCAGAATTGGTAATGCGAATCAATATTCGATTCAAACTGATGATTCCAGAAAGCTATTATTAAGGTAAAAATATTTGACGTAAAATCTTCCCTGCATATATTGAAAAATTACATTACCACCAGAAGTGTGAAATTTTTTTTAGAAAAGTGGAATTGCAGTCTGTATATGCCATCCCTTGCGACTGGTTTCTAAGAATTTTGCAGAAGGAACCACTATGAATTTTCGTGCTGAGAAAAGTTTTCTAATTTGAGGGAATTTTTCGTCTATGACCGGTTACGTGGCAGATTTCCCATAATTCAATATGGATTCAATTTTTTTGTTCTATCTCTGTTAGTTACATTTATGTGGATTTGAGACGTCCGAGAAAAACCTTCAAATGTTTTTCGGTCATATATCTTCAATACTGATTACTGAAAGATTTTTGATTGTCTATAGTCTTAAGCTTATTCATTAACATCGGATCAGCATCTTGATCTATTAAACTTATCGAATGTCAATTTTAAACCTCTAATTTTTATTTTTTAATTTCATTATGTGATTCTCTAAATTTTGTCCTGATGTCGAACAAGATATACCTCATAATAGAAATAGAAGATGTAAAATTTTTAGTTTGATGGAGTTGCCATAATGGTCAAAACTGATCACTATGGCAACTCTGATAGATTACCTAGCACAGTTGCCATAAATCAATACGGATTCATTATTTTTGTTCTATCAGCGTTAGTTACGTTTATGTGGAATTCAAACGTTCAAGAAAAAACCTGCAAAATATTTCCGATCAATTGTCATGAATACTGTTGGAATTTAGATTCAATCTATAGTCTGAGAATTTGTTTAAAAAAACTGGCAAGTTTAAATTAACAGTTTTTTAAGACCGTGGCAAATTGATTCAATGCACAATATTGATTTTATTGAATAATTAACAATTGTTGCTGCGAGTCAATAATTGTTTCAAAATGATAATTCTAGATAGCTATTATGCAGGTAAAAGAAATGATGTAAAATCTTCCCTGCATATATTGAGTAATTACAATACCACCAGAAGTGTGAATGAGTTCTTAAAAAAGTGGAAATCCATTATGTATATGTCATCTTTTTCTCACTGATCTTTTTCTCACTTTTTCTCACTGATAATGGGTATATATACACCTGTTTTTAAGTCGGTTTTTATCGAAAAAGTCAAATACCCATACTGATCTATTAAGTTAATCTCATGTCTTCTGTAAATCTCTAATTTTTGTTGGACAACATCTGTTTTGCGATTCTCTGTTTTTAATCCTGTTGTAAAGCAACATATACCTCTTAAAAGAGTTAGAGAGTGTAAAATACCTAATTTGAGGGAATTTTTCGTCTATGACCGGTTACGTAGCAGATTTCCCATAATTCAATATGGATTCAATTTTTTTGTTCTATCTCTGTTAGTTACATTTATGTGGATCTCAGACGTCCGAGAAAAACCTTCAAAAGTTTTTCGGTCAATTATCTTGAATGCTGATAGAATTTTGACTCACTATAGTCTTAAGCTCAGAGTAAAATATTAGAAAGTTTGTTTTACCAGTTTATTAGGACAAGGACAAATTGGTTCAATTCACTAAATAGATGCATTTGAATCTTCAAGAATTGGTGCTGTGAATCAATATTTGGTTCAAATTGATAAATCTAGAGAGCTATTATGAAGGTAAAAGAATTGATGTAAAATCTTCCCTGCATATATTGAGTGATTACAATACCACCAGAACTGTGAATGAGTTCTTAAAAAAGTGGAAATCTATTCTGTATATGTCATCCCTTGCAACTGATTTCTAAGAACTTTGCAGGAGGAAACAGTAGTGTATAAATCTTTTTTAACCCCACTAAGAATGTTGATGATAAGATTAATTTTTTAGCTTGACTTTTTGTCACTGATAATGGGCATATATACACCTGTTTTTAAGTCAGTTTTTTTCGAAAAAATCAAATGACCATACTGACCTATTAGGTTAATCTCATGTCTTCTGTAAATCTCTATATTTTTTTGTTCAATATCTGTTTGTGATTCTCTATTTTATATACTGTTGTAGAGCAAGATATACCTCACAAAAGAGTTAGAGAGTTTAAAATATTTAATTTGAGGGAATTTTTTGTCTTTGACCGCCGTAGCAGATTTCCCATAATTCAATATGGGTTTAATTTTTTTTGTTCTATCTCTGTTAGTTACATTTATATGGTTTTCAGACGTCCGAGAAAAAGCTTCAATTGTTTTTCGGTCAATTATCTTGAATACTCATTACTGATAGAATTTTGATTGTCTATAGTCTTAAGCTTAAAGTAAAATATAAGAAAGTTTGTTTTACCAGTTTATTAGGACAAGGACAATTTGATTCAAGTCAATAAATAGATGCATTTGAATCTTCAAGAATTGGTGCAGTGAATCAATCCTCGGTTTACACTAATGATTCTAGATAACTTTTATTCAGGTAAAAAATATTTGATGTAGAATCTTCCCTGCATATACTGAATGATTGATACCACCGAAAAAGTGAAAAATGAATTCTTAGAGAAATGCAAATGCTTTCTGTATTTGGTACCCTTTGCTGCCGATTTCTAGGAGTTTTGCAGATGGAAACCTTATTGGGTAACCCGTGTGATCCCACTACAAATCCTTGTGCGAAGATTGGTTTTCGTTCGTGTCTTTTTCTCATTGATAATGAGTGTATACACAGCTCGTTTTCGATTCAGTTTTTGTCCAAGGAATCATATCACCCTCTTGATCTATTAAATTAATCCCATGTCTACTGTGAATCTCTAAATTTGTTGTAATACGTTAATATACGATTTTCTCATTTTTTGGTTTGTTGTCGAACAAGATATACTTCATTGAGAATTTGAAAATGTAAAACATTTTTTGAGGGAATTTCTTCGTCTATGATCGGCTACGTAGCAGAGACTCTCATAATGCAAGACTGATTCAATTATTCTTCTATCCAGCTTAATTACATTTTGTGGAATTCAAACAATTGTGGAATTTTTTTGAATTTTGTTAGAGTTGCGACTCAATTTATAGTCTTAAACTTAGTTAAAAAATATAAGAAAGTTTAACTTACCAGTCTATGAAGACAGGGACAAATTGATTCAAGTCACTAAATAGACGCAATTGAATCTTCAAGAATTGGTGCTGCGAATCTATACTCGATTTTGTACTGATGATTCCAGAAGGCTATTATTAAGGTAAATATAATTGATGCAAAATCTTCTCTACATATATTGAATGATTACATTACCACAAGAAGTGTGAATGTTTTGTTAGAAAAGTGGAATTGCTGTCTGTATATGTCATTCCTTGCGACTAGTTTCTAAGAGTTTTGCAGAAGGAACCACTATGAATCTTCGTGCTGAGATTAGTTTTATTTCTTAACTTCTCGGATCGGATCACCATCTTGATCTATTAAATTTATCGAATGTCAATTTTAAACCGCTAAATTTTAGTGTATAATATCATTATGTGATTCTCTAAATTTTGTCCTGATGTCGAACAAGATATACCTCATAAGAGGTTCTATCTGCGTTAGGTCTATCTGCGTAGAATTCAAACGTTCAAGACAAAACCTGCAAAATATTACCGTTCAATTGTCACTAATACTGTTGGAATTTCGATTCAATCTATAGTCTTAGACTTTGTTTTAAAAAATTAGCAAGTTTATTTTAACAGTTTTTTAAGACCGTGGCAAATTGATTCAATGCACAACATTGATTTTATTGAATATTTAACAGTTGTTGCTGCGAGTCAATAATCGTTTCAAATTTATAAATCTAGATAGTTATTATGAAGGTAAAAGAATTGATGTAAAATCTTCCCTGCATATATCGAGTGATTACAATACCACCAGAAGTGTGAATGAGTTCTTAAAAAAGTGGAAATCCATTATGTATATGTCATCTTTTTCTCACTGATCTTTTTCTCACTTTTTCTCACTGATAATGTGTATATATACACCTGTTTTTGAGCCGGTTTTTATCGAAAAAGTCAAATACCCATACTGATCTATAAAGTTAATCTCATGTCTTCTGTAAATCTCTAATTTTTGTTGGACAGCATCTGTTTTGCGATTCTCTGTTTTTAATCCTGTTGTAAAGCACCATATACCTCTTAAAAGAGTTAGAGAGTGTAAAATACCTAATTTGAGGGAATTTTTTGTCTATGACCGGTTACGTAGCAGATTTCCCATAATTCAATATGGATTCAATTTTTTTTGTTCTATCTCTGTTAGTTACATTTATGTGGATTTCAGACGTCCGAGAAAAACCTTCAAAAGTTTTTCGGTCAATTATCTTGAATGCTGATAGAATTTTGACTCACTATAGTCTTAAGCTCAAAGTAAAATATTAGAAAGTTTGTTTTACCAGTTTATTAGGACAAGGACAAATTGGTTCAAGTCACTAAATAGATGCATCTGAATCTTCAAGAATTGGTGCTGTGAATCAATATTTGGTTCAAATTGATAAATCTAGATAGCTATTATAAAGGTAAAAGAATTGATGTAAAATCTTCCCTGCATATATTGAGTGATTACAATACCACCAGAAGTGTGAATGAGTTCTTAAAAAAGTGGAAATCTATTCTGTATATGTCATCCCTTGCAACTGATTTCTAAGAACTTTGCAGGAGGAAACAGTAGTGTATAAATCTTTTTTAACTCCACTAAGAATCTTGATGCTAAGATTAATTTTTTATCTTGACTTTTTCTCACTGATAATGTATATATATACACCTGTTTTTAAGTCAGTTTTTTTCGAAAAAATCAAATGACTATACTGATCTATTAGGTTAATCTCATGTCTTCTGTAAATCTCTATGTTTTATTGTTCAATATCTGTTTGTGATTCTCTATTTTCTATCCTGTTGTAGAGCAAGATATACCTCACAAAAGAGTTAGATAGTGTAAAATATTTAATTTGAGGGAATTTTTTGTCTTTGACCGCGGTAGCAGATTTCCCATAATTCAAAATGGATTTAATTTTTTCGTTCTATCTCTGTTAGTTACATTTATAGGGATTTCAGACGTCCGAGAAAAAGCTTCAAATGTTTTTCGGTCAATTATCTTGAATGCTGATAGAATTTTGACTCACTATAGTCTTAAGCTCAAAGTAAAATATTAGAAAGTTTGTTTTACCAGTTTATTAGGACAAGGACAATTTGATTCAAGTCAATAAATAGATGCATTTGTATCTTCAAGAATTGGTGCAGTGAATCAATCCTCGGTTTACACTGATGATTCTAGATAACTTTTATTCAGGTAAAAAATTTTTGATGTAGAATCTTCCCTGCATATACTGAATGATTGATACCACCGAAAAAGTGAAAAATGAATTCTTAGAGAAATGCAAAAGCTTTCTGTTTTTGGTACCCTTTGCTGCCGATTTCTAAGAGTTTTGCAGATGGAAACCATATTGGGTAACCCGTGTGATCCCACTACAAATCCTTGTGCGAAGATTGGTTTTCGTTCGTGTCTTTTTCTCATTGATAATGAGTGTATACACAGCTCGTTTTCGATTCAGTTTTTGTCCAAGAAATCATATCACCATCTTGATCTATTAAATTAATCCCATGTCTACTGTGAATCTCTAAATTTGTTGTAATACCTTAATATACGATTTTCTCATTTTTTGGTTTGTTGTCGAACAAGATATACTTCATTGAGAATTTGAAAATGTAAAACATTTTTTGAGGGAATTTCTTCGTCTAGGATCGGCTACGTAGCAGAGACTCTCATAATGCAAGACTGATTCAATTATTTTTCTATCCAGCTTTATTACATTTTGTGGAATTCAAACGTTTGTGGAATTGTTTTGAATTCTGTTAGAGTTTCGACTCAACTTGTAGTCTTAAACTTAGTTAAAAATATAAGAAAGTTTAACTTACCAGTCTATGAAGACAGGGACAAATTGATTCAAGTCACTAAATAGACGCAATTGAATCTTCCAGAATTGGTGCTGCGAATAAATACTAGATTTATACTGATGATTCCAGAAGGCTATTATTAAGGTAAATATAATTGATGCAAAATCTTCTCTACATATATTGAATGATTACATTACCATAAGAAGTGTGAATGTTTTGTTAGAAAAGTGGAATTGCTGTCTGTATATGTCATTCCTTGCGACTAGTTTCTAAGAGTTTTGCAGAAGGAACCACTATGAATCTTCGTGCTGAGATTAGTTTTATTTCTTAACTTCTCGGATCGGATCACCATCTTGATCTATTAAATTTATCGAATGTCAATTTTAAACCGCTAAATTTTAGTGTATAATATCATTATGTGATTCTCTAAATTTTGTCCTGATGTCGAACAAGATATACCTCATAAGAGAAATAGAAGATGTAAAATATTTAGTTTGAGGGAGTTGCCATAATGGTCAAAACTGATCTCTATGGCAATTCTGATAGATTACCTAGCAGAGTTGCCATAATTCAATACGGATTCACTTTTTTGTTCTATCTGCGTTAGGTCTATCTGCGTGGAATGCAAACGTTCAAGACAAAACCTGCAAAATATTCTCGTTCAATTGTCATTAATACTGTTGGAATTTCGATTCAATCTATAGTCTTAGACTTTGTTTTAAAAAATTAGCAAGTTTATTTTAACAGTTTTTTAAGACCGTGGCAAATTGATTCAATGCACAACATTGTTTTTATTGAATATTTAACAGTTGTTGCTGCGAGTCAATAATCGTTTCAAATTTATAAATCTAGATAGTTATTATGAAGGTAAAAGAATTGATGTAAAATCTTCCCTGCATATATTGAGTGATTACAATACCACCAGAAGTGTGAATGAGTTCTTAGAAAAGTGGAAATCTATTCTGTATATGTCATCCCTTGCAACTGATTTCTAAGAATTTTGCAGAATGAAACAGTAGTGTATAAATCTTTTTTACCCCCACTAAGAATCTTGATGCTAAGATTAATTTTTTATCTTTATTTTTTCTCACCGATAATGGGTATATATACACCTATTTTTAATTCAGTTTGTTTTCGAAAAAATCAAATAACTATACTGATCTATTAAGTTAATCTCATGTCTTCTGTAAATCTCTATATTTTATTGTACAATACCAATATCTGTTTTGTGATTCTCTATTTTTTATCCTGTTTTAGAGCAAGATATACCTCACAAAAGACATAGAGAGTGTGAAATATTTAATATGTGGGAATTCTTTGTCCTTGACCGCCGTAGCAGATTTCTTATAATTCAAAATGGATTTAATTTTTTCGTTCTATCTCTGTTAGTTACATTTATATGGATTTCAGACGTCTGAGAAAAACCTTCAAATGTTTTTTGGTCAATTATCTTGAATACTGATTACTGATAGAATTTTGATTGTCTATAGTCTTGAGCTTAAAGAAAAATATTGGAAAGTTTGTTTTACCAGTTTTTAAGGACAAGGAGAAATTGATTCAAGTCACTAAATAGATGCATTTGAATCTTCAAGAATTGATGCTGTGAATCAATACTCGGTTCCAAGTGATGATTCTAGATAACTATTATTCAGGTAAAAAATAATTGATGTCTAACCTACCCTGCATATATTGAAAGATTACAATACCAACAGAAGTGTGAATGAAATTATAGAAAATTGGAACTGCATTCTGTATATGTCAGCCCTTGCGACTGGAGATGCATAATCTTCCCTGCATAAATTGAATGACTACAATACCAACAGAAGTGTGAGTGAATTTTTAGAAAATTGGAATTGCTTTCTGTATATGTCATCATTTGCGACTGGAGAAGAGTTTTGCTGAAGGAAACCACATTGAGCAGGACTACCAAGACTACCACTATGAATCATGGTGCTAAGATTAGTTTTCTTTCTTTATTTTATTTCACTGATAACGGCTGTATATACAATTGTTTTTCAGTCAGTTTTTTATCTAAAAAGTCAGATCACCATCTTGATCTATGAAATTTATCCAATGTCACTTGTAAACCTCAAAATTTTTTTTGTAAAACGTTACTCTGCGATTCTCTCATTTTTTGTCCTGTTCTCGGACAAGTAATAGCTCATAAGTGAAGTAAAAACGTGGAATATTTATTTTGAGGTAACTTTTTTCTCTGTGTTTGTTTAAGTAGAACAGATCCTCTTTTTTCAAAATTGATTGAATATTTTTATCTAAGTTAGTTTCATTCATGTGGAATTTAAAGGTTCCAGAAAAATCCATGCAAGTTTTTCCGGTCAATTGTCTGGGAAATTGCTACAATTTGGATTCAAGTTTTTGTCTTAAACTTAGTTAAAAGTCAAAGCAAGTTTAACTTACCAGTTAATTAAGACAGGAGCAAATTCTTTCAAATCACTAAATTGATATTAACTAATTTGCATGAAATTGTGCTGGAAGTCAATAATCG
>NC_134470.1:50280921-50320921 GCF_964194025.1 Convolutriloba macropyga | reverse complement strand
TCTGTTTTTGTCCTGCATTTAAAAAAACAATAGTTCAAAATTAAAGGTGTTGAGTTCCAAATTGAAGAATTAATTCTTCTACTGGGAAAACTAATTGGGCATTGTTAAAAAAATTTGTGCTTGTCAGATAGATAAAAAGTTTTTCAAAAATTCAGTTAAAATTATTGCTCATTTTTTCAGGTATTCGCAAGTACGACTCTCCATTTTAAAAACATTGTGTCTGCAACTATTATTACCCAAATGTACTGTAACCTGCTACAAGCACAAAATTCAACGGAACTTGAAAGAAAATAAAATTTTAATCAGCTTCACTCAACTGCCAATTCAGATATTTTATACATTCAACTCAATGAGATTTATATTCAGGTTTGGACAACCGTTTTGTATACAGAATGTAATTTTTGTGTTTATACAGAGTTCTCTTTAGTCTGTTAAGAAGTAAAAAAAACTTGACGGACTCTTTTAAGAAAAACAATTGCAAAAATAACGGAAGTTCCCTCGGAAACTAAATATTTAGTGGTCTTTCCTTTTTTCACTCAAATATATTCGAATAGTCTTAGAGCAGACAGAGAGCATTATCAACAGCAATCTGAAAACTGTCTGCTTTTAACGTAAGTTTTTTTCCACTAGAAAATCTCATAACCAAAGAAAATGTTTGTTACTGGGACAATTTTTCTATATACTTTTATTGAAAACATCTATTATTTAGCGAATTTTTGATGCACTTTTATATTAGATAAAATTCAGATTTCACTTTGTCCTAAAGCCCACTAAAATAGGGAGGACTGTGATTAGAATTCTTTAATTTGATTTAAATTTGTTCTTATTGTAAATTTTCGTTCAACCGAATTTGAAGATGCTCTGCTTTTGTCCTGCACTTGAAAAACAATGGTTCAAATTTAAAGGTAGTGAGTTCCAAAGTTAAGAAATAGTTCTTCTACTGGGAAAACTAATTGGACATTGGTGGAAAAATTTGTGCTTTTTAACGTAAACCTTGTCAAGTAGAAAATCTCATAACCGAAGAAAATGTTTGCTTTGGACAAATATTTCTATATATTTTTATTGAAAGCATATATTATTTTTTAGCAAACTTTTTTGCATTTTTATATCAGATAAACTTCAAATTTCACTATGTCCTAACGCCTATTGAAATAGGGAGGACTTTGATTAGAATCGTTAATAACTGCAGAAATCCAAAGTTTTTTCGTTTGTTTCTTTTGAAAAACCTTTTTAATACATTTTACGATCTTTAATGATTGAGTTTTCGCATTCATTTAATGAATGAGAAAAAATAATGTTTTGATAAAGCTAAGATGAGTAACAAGGATGACCAATTAAAATGATTAATGTGGTCTACCAAAACAAACCTCTCACTAAATATGAAATCCAGCTCTAATCTTTGAACCTCCAATTCTATTGATGAAATAACCAGTTCATGAAAAGGTTATTTTTTATTGAAGGTTTTTATAATTTAATGTAAAATTAGCTACTGTGTGAAAACGCAAAAAAGTAGGCGTGACAAAGTTGCAGAAGGGTAATAAAGTTATTATTAGTTATCAATTTTACGTCGATGCAGTATTCTATGCTGAAATTCAAATGTATATTAAAACTCCCTTTTTTTACCGAGTAAAAATTCAATTTTTTACGCAATACTACATGTAATCAAACTTCAAAGTCAATTGCTAAACCAGTGATCCCTATGCTAGTGAACTTGCCTACCTATGAAATTCAAATAACGCAAATCGGGAACTCGTCAGATAACCCGATGTAAAAGTGACTTCCTCCATCCAAAGTTCACAGTAAAGAAAAGTTGTTATGCAATCACAATTCAATGCCAAACACCTCGCTCTCCAATGTTGAACACAAATGGAAACTCAATCACCGTTGCATTCTGGCCCTTTTAGGCATTTATTGTTCCTTTTAAGCATTTAAATAAGGCCATTTAAACTGATAGTTTGTCTTCAGAGAAAAGCTCACAATTTTTGTGGCTTTGAGAATGTGTTTTCGTAAAGTTTAAATAATTTCTTTTTGTTTTGGATTAAATTGTCATTCTTTTTGAAGCGTCATGGCTACGTTTATTAATTAAAAATTTAATTTGTTTCCTATGGAGCTGCAGGTGAGCCTATACAAGGCCTTCAGTAGTTATCTAATGCCTCTTATGGCTTTGAATATATTTTTTAAAGAGATTTTTAGTGAGGTTTTGAAATTTGTCATTTTTAAATCTTAATTCTGTCCACGTTCAGCTTAGTCTCATTTTATACAGGGCAAATATTTTTTCCAATTGAAGGCAAAAAAATCTTTATGGTGATTTTGTTTTCAAGTATTGTTTTTTTTGGCTTCCTTACTACGAAGTGTCATAACGTTTTCTGAATTTTTGCATTTATTCCTGTATTTGAGGTAGTTATTTATTCCCTTTCCAACTAATCAAATTAAGTATAGCTCCAATTGGCGTTTAAGGTTGCGCAAAATAAACGTTATTATTGACCTCTGTGGTACATTGTACATGTTGTAACCAATTCATCCGCGGTACGTTTGCATCATTAACTTACAATCGTTGTACACATACGTATGTGTTGTTAAGTATGTATTGTTTACATATGTTTTGTTAAGGAGTCTACGTTATTACTCCACCTTATTGTTATATATATATATATATATATATATATATATATATATATATATTTATTAACATTGTAATCTCTACGTGTGACCTTTGTACAGGTCCATTTTTCTTCTTCGTGTCGACTGGCAACACTGATTCGTAGCAGTCTGAGTTAGCCAAGAGGAATAAAGGTCTTGTTATTGATCTCCTTTTATCTTTCATGCCTATCTAACTTGATTGACCACTTAGCAGCCCACGTCAATTACTACATGGCGCAGTCAGCAAAAAGCGTTGAAACTGTTTTAGGTATAGATCTATTCTGGGATCGTCCAAGTTTTTTTACCACCAATTTCGAGGACAAAATGGCGGACGACAGTAAAATTAGCCATAACGGCTAAACATAATATTGAGCTTGGGGATTTACTGGCACCGAAGCCAACAACAGTGACATACCAACTGGCCTGGAGAAACCAACGGTTGATGGTTCAAACGCAACATCGGAAATAGAACGTTTAACTAGAAACGCCATGGCTAGGAACAGATGGAAGTACGAATGCGAAAATAGAGATCGGATTGGAATTACATTGGAGATAAACCTTGGGATCATGTGGATCGACAGGTGAGAGCACTAAATTATCTAACTATTGGTCATGAAGGAAGACAAAAGCGCACAAAAAGTTATCCTCACGTAAATGTCGAACTTTTGACAACCAGGGAACTTTGGAATCAACTCGAAGCTATCTTCAATCGGCCAAGGAGTTTTACCTACCATTGTTACTTACTGCTTACAAGGAAACCGAAGAAAGAAGGGACAGTCGAACAGTTCCATTTGGCATTGAAAGAACTATCGGAACATTGCAATCTCGGTAAACTAGAAGCTGATTTGATACGGGACATTTTCATAGAGAATGTGAGCAATATGGAAATTCAGAAGGAATTACTAAAAAAACAGAGACCCAAACTATAGCTCTGGAAATAGCAATTTTTATAGAAACTGGTATTCGCAATCAGTTGAACATAAGAGCAGACGATAGTTCAATGATATCCATAGTTGGGATATCTGAACCAGTTTGTCTCGTTAATGCATCATCTAAAGGAACTTTTCGCAAAATTGGCAGGGAAAAAGATCTACATGTGTGCAAACGCCAGGCATATGTAAAAACTGCGGATGGAAGTGGTACGCTGATCATCATAACAAATGTCTAATAACAGGTCAAGACTGCAAAGCTTGTGGGAACAAGAATCATTTTGCTAGAGTCTGCAGATCTTAACAGACAGGTTACAAAGCAGGAGTAAAGACTCCGCACAGATTAGTCAATAATGTCGAAGAAAATGAAGCTCAACTTATTTCACGCTTCATAGTTTAACTCAAGGTACACAGACTCGGACAAAGATTATTACGTTAATATCTTTTCAGAGGTTGACTAAAGTTCCAATAATTCTGTAGATGAAAATGGTGAACCAAAGTACTTCTTTTTGAAATTTGGCAACAGTGAATTTAACCTTATGGTAGTCACGGGTAGTGTTGTCAGTCCTATAACGAAACGGATAGCACAGGAAATTGAATTGCATGAAAGTTTTGCATGGTGGAATCGTCAGCCAAACTCAATGAAACTTAAAAGTTTCAACAATTCTCCAATAGAACATTTGGGAACAATGTTTTGCGATGTTCAATCAGATGGTTGGAATGGTGGACGTGTTGATTTGATTGTAGTTCCAAAATCACATGGTGCAATAATTGGAGGAGATTTTTTTCGAAAGCTTGGTATTACGCCTTTACCAGCAAAAAAGAGTCTACAGATCTAAGCAGACAGTTTACAAAGCAGGAGAAAAAACTCCGAGAAGAAAATGAAACTCAGTTATTCAACACTACAGACGTCAACTTAGTTCACGCTTCAGGGTTGAACTCTAGTTACTCAGATTCGGATGAAGATGATTACGTTAATATGATTTCAGAGGGTGACGATAGTTCCCATAATTCTGTAGAAGAAAATGGTGGCCCAAAGAACTTCTTTTTGAAAGTTGGCAACAGTGAAATTAACATAATGATAGATACGGGTAGTGTTGTCAGTCTTATAACAAAACGAATAGCACAGCAAATTGAATTGCATGATATTTCTGCATGGTGGAGTCGTCAGCCAAACTCGAGAAAACTTAAAAGTTTCAATAATTCTCCAATCAAAAAATTGGGAACAATGTTTTGCGATGTTCAATCAGATGGATGGAACGGTGTCACTTCAGTGTGGTACATCAACGCGGTCGTATAGTGCCAAATCATATACAATCGGATGTCAAAAAAGAATTAAAGAAACTTTCCGAAGAAGGACATATCAAAAATTTAGAAAGTTGCAGTGAAAAGTTCTACATTTCGCCGATCGTTATCACCGTTAAACGTGATAAATCTATTTAATTAGCACTAGATTCAAAAAATGAAAAAATGCTATTTTAAAGAATAAGTATCAGATACCCAATGTATAATGTCTAATCGACGCATTCTTGCGAGAACTGTCTAGCAACGAAACTGCTGGTCAAGCTTGGTTTTCAACCAATGATCTAAAGTACGCAGATAGCCAAAGGCCATTACATCCAGACACTGCCAAACATTGTAATTTAAATTTGGTAGGTGGAGAAGCCACAAGGATGTACAGATTTTTAACCGGTTTGTATGGTTCAGCGTTTATGCCAGCGGAACTTCAGAACGCATTAGATTCAACGCTAGTCGGTCTGACAATCACTCACTGTTTTCTGGATATTACAATTATTGCCTCGAAAGGCTCACAATCAGAACATCTAGATTTAGTTTACAAATGTCTGGATAATTTAGATCAAGAAAACTTTTCTATCAATTTAAAAAAAATGTCACTTTCTTAAAAGTGAAATCGTTTGGCCCGGTCATCATATAACTCGAACCGGAATTTGTCCTACAGTTTCTAAAACATCAGCAATGTAAATTAAAACGCCCTACAAATGTAAAACATTTAAAGTTGCTCTTATGCAGTGTTTATCACGTCCTGAAATTTGTCCCTAACTTGGCAATGCAATTCGTTTTGCGAACTATTAAAGAACAAACAGCAATTCATTTGGACAGATGAACATGAAACAAAATTCACCAAGATAATTTCTGCAGTGTCAACGATAGTCGGAAACTCACATTACAACCCTTCTTCAGACACGAGAGTAAAATCTGATGCTTGAAAAGAAGGACGTGAGGCAGCCCTTTAACACAAAACGACTTACGGTTGGGAATCAATTGCGTATGCCTCTCGATTCTTAAACGATGCGGAGAAACATTATAGCATAAATGAACTAGAACTATTGTGGGTATTCTTGAGCCTTGAATTTTTTAGACATTATTTATACGGTAAAAGATTTACGGTAGTGACAGACCATAGAGTATTACTTTAGAGCATTTCTTAAAGAAAAAAGCTTCAAAAATTCATCAGAGTCGTTTAGCACGTTGGACCGATAGGCTCCTACCTTTCGATTTTAAATTAGAACTTATCGGAGGTAGCAAAATGGGATTCGTAGACTATATTTCCAGAAACCCTGTCAGTGCCAAAGAAGCAAAGCCGGTTTCTAAATTCGATGAGAAACTCGTAGTAGCAAAAACAGATGCCATCTGTAAAACTGTATACCAATAAACATAACGCATGACTAACACAAATATAATCTACTCAAGCGTAGGACGATGGAATGCAAAGAATGTAATTACCGCTGTGTAGAGAGCGAAACGATCGAGAATTACCCGCATTTGCAAAATTCGTCATGTAAAAATCAGTCGCTCTCGAAATCCAACAAACTGTATTCAAATTCCAATTCGCTTAATTCAAATCAACATAATTCAGATCTACTTAATAAATGCAAAAGACGTACAGTTTCAAATTCTTCTATTCTTTCTAGTCAATCCTCATCATCTATCCCTTCCCCTACTTGTCTATCTAACCCCCCAAAACCCCCACTTATCTTTGTTTTGAACCCTTATAAATAATTGTATGTCAGAAAATTCATCCAAACCAGTTACACAAATGAAAATCCTATTGAAAATAGTTTCAACCTTAGAAACTATCTGTCTCCAACTAATTGACCTACCCCAATTCCAGTCATTTCCCCGAACATTGTGACTGCTTTCAACGACCTAGATTCAAATGTCCATCAATTGTTTAATTCGAAATTCTTAGCTTCTCTAACTAACCGAGACTCCATATTGAGATAAGTCAGAGATTGCATTATTTCTAAAGATGAAGAGAGATGTCGCACACTCAGCAAACAAGTACATGCGCACTGAAATGCATTGAGCACAAAAAACGTTGTATATTTTCAAATAATCGGGTCCCAATTCCAAACAGCATCAAAGAGGCAGTTAGCGATGTATTTCATGCTACCTAACCCTGAACTTGGAGGATGACTGAGTTGGCAAAACGCGTATGGTGGCCTTTCTGCAACAGAAACTTACCCAATAGGGTTCGCCTGTGTAAAGGGTGCACAGAGTTTGGTAAGAATCTCAAACTTATCTTACCAGCAAAAAAATTTAAGCCTCTAACCCCATGTGTTGAACCAAACCAAGAAATTCAGCTTGATTTCAAAGGACCAAATTATGATGGCCAGATTAAAGGAATATACATATTGGTCTGCATCGATAGATTCTCTAAACATCCGACAGCAAAAATTGTAAAAAATTCTAATGCTACAAACGTCGAACGTTTCCTATTAAAATACTTTAGAATACATGGAGTGCCTCGCCAAATTAGACTTGATCAATCGAGGTGCTTAATAGGCAACACTGTAAAAACACTATGTGAAAATAATAATATGGAATTAATAGCAGCTCCAGCGCAAAGACATCGAGCTATCCGTCGTGTCGAGAAACTAATACAAACGTTAAAAAGAAGATTAGTTTGTATAAAAATTGAGTTTGAACCAAGTAAATATCTTAACGTTAAAAGCTCAATATAGAACATAATTCATCAACTTAGAATTGACAAACAACGCACAACAAACCTCTCACCATTTGAAGCACAATTCGGACCAAAAATTAATACACCCCTCTTCTTTTTAACATCTGCAATCGTCACATACAAATATGTCATGGAATAATGTTAAGAAAGATTGTATAGATTTTGACACACTGGAACTGGAGGAGATGATTGTCGATTCCACATGGAAAGATGAAGACCTTCTAAGCGATGAAGAATTTGAGCGCAATAAGGAAAAAATAGGCAGGCCACTGAAGAAGAAAATCTATTCAAGTTCCTACCGTTTACCGGCACACAGCCGGTCAATCCAACAATTAATCGAATCAAACTTGCACGAAAAGTCTCAAGCGAACAAGAGAAAAAAGTCTCGAAGAGCTTTACGAGACAATAACTGAGGGGACATCAATAGTTAAAACTTCGGATTCTACAGTCAGGATACGTGTGCCTGGCAGACCCGATACAGAGGTGCATTAAACCGACCTTGCAAAATTTGGGACCCCTGAAATACGCCGTTGGAGCAATTCATTCAACCTCAGTACACTGAAGTCAACTCAACAGTTGCATTGGTGGAACGGATGCAGAAGCATGTATTGATTTCTTTGAAGAAACTAACGGGAGCGATATCAATTAGGAAGCAGTCAGAAAAGGAACCTGGTCGTGACCCTACCAAGTCAAACAAAAAAGAAGCTAGCAGAATAAAAATTCCAGAGAGGAAATTGTCCAAACAAAAGGCGAGACGCAGTTCCAAAAGGAAACTATCGAAGGAAGCCACTACGAATAAACGGGTGAATTTCACGAGTCCGGGTTTTTTAATCTGCTCACATAACTCAGCACCCCCGGAAAGAATTAGCCTAGATGGAACCGTAACTCGAAAAAGTAAAATCTTTCGTAAAGCTTCAATCCACTTCGGGGAGTTAGCCTCAGAAACGGCAGTCAACGACGAAATAGGTGTATCAGGAGCATCATATAGTGCATCTTTTCAACCGGAACAAGTACCGGACTTTCGTCCGATGATTGAAAGGTCAGTACAACTTTGCCCACAGGAACATAGTAACTCCGAAACAAGTGATGACGAGGACGACGTACAAGAGTACGAACTGGATATTTGAGGATATGAGTTAGGCTCCGAAGACCCAGCGAATATTAAAACTGTGTAATGCTATAACATTCACTTTAGAGTTTCAAAGTGCTCCAGAAATCCAATCACAAACTGGAAACCTAGATTTATTACTCACGCCAATTGATACGCTCGTGCTACGTAAATTGCAATCAGTAAGTACCTTCCACGTTTGCATACCACTTCATCTAACGTTAATGTTAGACAATTTTAATTCAATAATTTGGAATTCAGATTATCAATCATGTATTGTGCTGTTTTAATCATTAATGCGTTGAGAGTTTTGTAATTGTTATGATCATTTGTTGAACATCCGCTCATTTGATAGATTGGTGAACTCATTCCATTTCATTTAGTTATATCATTATTGTTGCAGTTTTGTTTTAAAGCAGATTTTAATTTACCGGCAACGTTCATCATTCATCTTAGCAGTAAATTTTCTTTCTTGAAAGGGAGGAAGTGTGGTAAGTTAATGATGCAAACGATTGTAAGTTAACGATGCAAACGTACTGCGTATGAAACAATTCATACACAACACGTTTGAGTCATTAACCTACAATCGGTATACACGTACATAAAGATTTTGTTAAGGAGTCTAAGTTATTACTCCACCACATTGTTATATATATATATATATATATATATATATATATATATATATATATATCAACATTGTAACCTCTACTCGTGTCCTTTGTACAGGACCGTCTTTTTTGTGACGACTGGCAGCATTGATTCGTTGCAGTTTGGGTTAACCAAGCTGAATAAAGGTCCTGTTATTGATCTCGTTTTATCTTTCATGCCAATCTAAATTGATGGAATACTTAGCAGCCCACGTCAGTTACCACAACTTCTGTGAATAGCTGATAGTTTTAACGACAGCGAAACCGTTCTCTCACGAAATTTATTGGATTTTTGTCTTTGCTTGTAATTGTGGTTCGATTCGTTTTAGTACGGCATATTCCTGTCAATTAAAAGCCCTAATTGCTTCAATAGATGTTTTCATGAAATTTTTTTATTGTATTCAGATCAGAGATAAAAGTTAATGGCTTTCAATTATTTTCTTAAAGAAAATAATTTTGTGATTCCCAATTTTTGTACTTCTCAACTTTAGTGAAAATCCTATAGTTTTACCTATAGTTTTAACAGCTGCGCATCGTTGCTCTCCCAAAATTTATTAGGATATTTTTGTTTTTGCCTCTAAATGTCGCTCTTTTTGTTGTCGTTCGGCATAATTATGACAATCAATTGCCTTTATTGCCTCCACGGTTGTTTAACTATATTTGTTTTCCGATTTCAGTTTATAGCTATAGTCTTTAAAGCTTTTCAATTAATTTTTTAAAGAAAACATTTTTGTTATTCTTTTTTTTGGTTCTCTTTGTCGTCAATAAGTAACTAAGTCTTATTTTCGAGAGAGTATAAAAAGGTTGCTGTTGGTTAAGTTTTGACAGATGTCTATAAAGCTTGGAAATGTTTTTTCATAAAAATTTTGTGAATTTTCGATGCTGATCAATGTTTGTTTTTTTATTTCGTTGTCTTTTTCACAAAGACCTGATACCTAGGAGACCCAGTTAAATTCAGAAAAGACCAAAGCAAACCATTCAATCGCTTCCATAAGTTTAAAGTTTTTATTGGTTTTTAATGTATTATAGGGGAATGGCTTCAACACTGTGGCTTCGATAAATTGTTTGTGAAATTTCGAGTTATTTCCGTATTTGCTGTTTTCGTTGTCCTATGATTTGGTCCCAATAATAACAAGCACAAAGCAGTTGCAAAATGATCTGTTGTTTGTTTTAGATTTCAAGCATATGGTTTGTTTGAACTTTTGAGAATGATTCTTTTAAAAAATCAATGGACTTTTGAGCTTTGTCAATTTTATATTATTTCTTTTAATTTTGTAGCTTTGTCTCTGTAACGACAGGTGGCATCCTCTTTCCATTAAACCAAGATCCGATCTTTATAATCGTTTTATTTTCAAACTATTGGTTTCTTGGTTTTGGTACTACGCATTTTCATATGAAAAGTGGGATTTTTAGATATTTGATCATTCTAATTTTTTTTGTTTCCTCTCCCCATTATCACACGAATGAGGTGGCCAAATTAGTTTTGCAAAAATGCAAAAATAACGGTGTTTAATATTCTCCATGATAAGCCTGTGAATTCAACGGTTGTTGCATCGCGTTTTCCTTAAATTCATTTGTTTTTTTTTTTGTTTTTGTTGTTACTTTTGCCGTCTTCCAACATATTGCGTTTAGCGACAAGTCGCAATTGCTTTTTGTGACGTATAGATTAGCCTTCCTTATGTGCCGCGTTAATGCGAAGTGGTTTTGAGGCGCTTTGACTTTGGTTGTTATCAAAAAGAGAATTGTATTTTTGAATTTTGTCATTTTTCATCCTGCTTTGTCGGGCTGCCACCGAGTCGCTTTACTGATTGGTGTTATATCTTATCCATTGAACATCTAATGATGTACAGATTGATTTGTTTAGATCAGATTTTATTCCATCCTTTTTCATTTTCTTAATTTCTGTTTCTTAATTATAGTCATCGAGATTTGGTCGTAAATAATGTTTGCTATTATTTGTTTTGTGTGTGTCTTTTCCAGTATTTAATTGATGGCAAGTCTCATCGGTTCTCTAATCTAGCATTTTTTTTTCACCTAATTGTTTCTTGGAAGATATGTGCTTTTTTGAACCTTTTTTTTCTCTTCCTCAATTGGCGGAACATCATGGGCAAACGCTCATTACCAAGCCTCCTTGTTTGTCATTTTAGTTCAATTTTCTATAATATTTTGTTCTTATTATACTGAACTGGGCAACTTTTGGTTATGCGTTTTCGTTGAGCATTTCGTTCTAAGGAACTAATTCCATTTGAGACGCAAAAAATTCACGATAAAAATCAGAATTAAGTATCTTTTTCTCCTCTCATTATGCTTGTAATTTTTTTGGAAGATTGTCTTGTTCAATTTAATTATCTAGAAGAACTAATAGTTTTTTCTTAAGAAACCAAAAACAGTCGATTTTTTGCTGAGACAGTATTTGCTTCAAAAAGATATATATTGTTGTGTCTTGAAACAAGGTATCGCTTTTCTTTCAACCTTTTGGGCTTTTGTTGTTTTGTTTGCGATCTTTTGGTAGTGAGTTATTAACTATACTGAAATGTTATCACCCTGGTCGAGACTAAATGATTAACCTGCAAGAAATTGCAAGGTTCTTGCAAAAGATAGTTAACTTGTAGATTTTGCCAATATCTTGCAAAAGATGGTTAACTTGTATGAACTTGCAAGTCGAATGGTTAACTTGTAAAACTTGTAAGTTGATTAGTTAACTTGTAAGAATTTGCAAGACGAATGGTTAACTTATAAGTTCGTTCCGGTCGAGCACAAATCTTATTGGTTAATTCAATTTAACATTCAGTCATTTACCGTAGAAGGCGCGTGGGAGTTTGTTGCTCTGTTTAAATAACATTATACAGTTAGAACAAAGTATACGAAATTGTCACTTTTTCAATTTTATGATTTCAAGAGATCCGTTTGAAATTCCACTAAAAAACAGTAGATCTCAGTTAGCTTGTTTGCGATTGCTTTTTAAAAAATGTTCCCAAAAATTGACTTTGATTGAATTTTCAAATCCAAATGTCAGCTTTTTCTCAAAAAAAATTAGTGGCCCTTCAGTTTTATATCGTTTTTTATAATTTCAATTCACATTTTTTTTGCAGATTCTATATTTTCCAACCATCCGTTTACGTTCATGTCTTGCAACGTTTTTACGGTTTATTGTGTGTGTGCGTTTGTGCGTGTGTGCGTGTGTGTGCGCGCGTGTGTGTGCGTGGTGCATTTGTGGTGGTGTGTGGTGTGTGTGTGTGTGTGTGTGTGTGTGTGTGTGTGTGCGAGTGGTTAACTCTTAAGTAACTTGTAAGTCGAATGGTTAACTTGAAAGAACTTGTAAGTTGAATGGTTAACTTGTAAGAACTTGCAAGTTTTTGGAGGAAAAACTTTCAAGGCGATGCATCGCCTTGTAAGAACTTGCAAGAAACTTACAAGTTCTTACAAGTTAATCATTCTGCGTCGATACGGGCATGAGATTTTTGTAGAATAGCTGTTGTTTGCGACACTTTGAAGAATTTTTTAGAAACTAATTTTTCTCACTAGCTCTTCTGTTGTTTATTCTATCGTGATATATGCTATTGAAAAAAAGACAATATCATAGAGTATTTTTAGAGAAACAATTTTAGATAAGCAAATCGTGCAGATTCGGGCCTTAATTTGATCATATTTTTTCTAAATGAAGAGTTTAGTGTAGCAAATGTGTTACTTAAGTAAGTTGCTGACCGTTGCTTGAAATAAAGTAACTCATTTTGAGTTTATTCTGGAGTCTTCGGGCTATGTTGAGCGAATAGAATAATATTTAGTGTTTTATTTTTATGAAAGCCCGGGTCACCACTTCTGAGTAGTCATACAAGGATCATATTTGGTAATGGTATCATACAAATCATAACGTATTTCCTAATACGATCCTTGTATGACTACAAAGAAATCATACAAATCATATATGTATATAGAGTTTGCTCACCAATCCCCCCTTAAACTCTCCTCCCGTTTAAACCCTCCCACTAATACCACTTCCACCACCACCAATGCTACGGTCACCATAACCACAACTAACAACACCAACACCAACCCCAGCCCCACCACCACCAGCACAACCATCACTAACAACCCCTCCCCTAACACCACCACCACCGACAACACCACCCGGGTCGAGGTTTGCCCAAAAAATAATGTAAGATTAGCGGTGAATAGCGGTGAAAAAAAACTTTTTCACCGCAAAGCGCCCGCATCTTTTAGCGTTGATTGCGGTGAATTTTTGCGGTTCTTAGCGGTGAAAATTTTTTTCACGGCATTCACCGGAATTCTTACAACAAAAACTGTACAACGGTTCGAACCTCTACCTTCTGCGTGTCACCAACTTCGTAATCCACTGCGCCATCTGTCACTTACTTCACTGATATTTCCTGTGAATATGAGATAAGCATTGAAATTAGCGCGGTGAATATTTGTAAGATTTGTGATTTTAGGGGTGAAAAATTTTTTTTCAGCGCATTCTGCTGGTAGCGGTGAAAATTTTTTTCACCGCATTCTGCTGGTATCGCTGAATTTTTTTTTCACCGCATCCTGCTGGTAGCGATGAAAAATTTTCTTTCACTGCTTAGACTGTGAAAAAACATTTTTCACCGCTTAAAAGTTTTTTTTCACCGCATTCATCGCATTGAACGCAAATCTTACATTTTTAATCAAATTCACCGCAAATCTTACATCTTTTAGAGATTTTTAGCGGTGACACCTCGACCCGGGCAACACCACAACCACTAACACTTATGACACCACTCCTAACTCGACCACCACCAACACCCGGGACGAGGATTTTCCCCAAAAATAACGGGGAAAAGAGTGTAAGGAGTGTATAAATAAAAAAATTACCCCCCTAATTCTCCGCTTAATTAAGGGTGGAAGAGTGTAATTATAGGAGTGTAATTTCAAAAATTAAAGGCGAAAGGAGGTAATGAGGATTGATCCCCCATCTTCCCCCCGTCGAACATGTTACTTCAATTGTCTGCATTAACCATTGCGCCAACTGACACTAGGATCAAATGTTTCAATTTGTTTATATTAGTAATTGTGTAAGAGTGTAATTTTTTATCAGTTCACCCTAAATTACACTCTTTGTAAAGAGTGTAAAAAGAGTGGAGAAAAGAGTGTAAATAAAGTGTAATTTTTTAAAATTACACTCACCCTCTTTTCCCCTATAAGTAGCAGTGGAATACGCATTACACCCTAATCCCCGCTAATTAGGGGTAGATTAGGGTTGAAACCTCGGCCCGGGCACCATTACCACCATCAACTACACCACTTGACCAACTTGACCCTCAAACTCCCTCCTTGCTCCTCATTCCAACCGTACCCGCTCTACCAACTCCCCTCAATCGCTCCTGCCCGCCCCCTACCACCCCCCACGCCCCTCCCCCTCCCCTCTCAATTAAGCGAAAGCTAGTCTACCTAAACCGTCTGGATGGCTCCAAAAATTCAATGTCTCTGCTGAAGTGAATTCGATCAGACTTGTATCGATCAGGGTCAGTTTTAAGGGAAATTGGGATTTTTCAGGAATCTCAATATATGATATCTTCTATATGAAATTATTTGAAACATCTCTTAAAGCTTTCTTTCACTTTTTCTCTCATTTATACACATACTTAGTATACATATTAACAGTGAGTACTTCCAGTGAGTCGTTACCGAACTGTTCTTAAAAAATACTCTATTCGCACCGTTTAGTGCAAAAACTAATACAATTTCGATCTTTTCTTTTTGAAAACTGTGGTTTTTGAGAACAAGCTAGTTGTATTATGTATACCATCTGGGAACGAACCCACGTATATTTTTCAATGTTCTTATGAAAAATAATGAAAAAAAAACAACCTGACCCAACTTGTCGAAATTATTTTCTTGGTTGAATCCAGAGAAAATATTGTCAAAAGTTTTGAAGCTAATTGCAATCTGTCGTGTGAATTTACTATAACGCATTGCGGATGCCTTCTGGTATTAGCGTCCCATCAAGCACAATTTGGACGCTATCTGTCTGCAGAAGAAATGTAAAAAACTTTTTTTGGAAAGAGTGCCAGTAAAATATTATATGAAAATTCTAAATCATGTAAAACAGGCAATATACTGTTTCTTCCTGATGTGGGTTTTCGATAAATCACTGCTTTGCCTACCAAAACTTCAGAAAGGACCTCATCAGTGGGTAAAGATTATCATAAACGTAAAAAAAAGTTAATGCTATGTGAGTAAAATATAACAGTTGACAAAGTTGGTTGGAAAAAGTTACTCAGTTGAAAAGTTTTTACGCAACTTTTTTTTTAATATATATGATGTTTAAAATACTAGTTTGTAACGTCAAGACAAGGAGGCTCGTAATGTGCGATGGCACATAAGGTTCCAACCCCGCTCATTCACATTTTTCGCATAATTGTCTATCAAACGAGGAACAGATAGAAAAACCCAAAACTCAAGTATGTTTAAAAAAATAGTGTATGAACGAAAAGATAGCCTCCAAAGCAAATAACTGAGTGGAGTGAAACAATGATGCACTGGATTGATGAGATATGCCAATATTAAGAAAGCGAGTTAAGAAAGGCGAACAGCAAAATCAAACAATAACAACAAACATTAATTACATCAAAAACTTTGTCCATTTTAAAAAACAAAACTCAAAAACAAAGCCAAAATAAATTGTAATTCACCAGAAAAAAATATGGGACCAGTCCATAATAAGCCTTGGTAACAATTAGACAAAAACGAACAAAAACAGTACAATTATAAAATTCGTTTTTTTAACAAAAACAATTTATTACAAACTAAAGAAAACCATTAAAAATCAACAAAAATATCCCTTAGCTTTACAATTACAATGCTTAAATAGAAGGGCATTAAGACTTGTCCTTATTCAATTGTTTATGCTGTGAAAAAATAACAACAAAAAGACAACAAACAAAAGTTCAATTAAAACTTCGCCAGAAAAACCTGTCGAAGCCGTAAAGTTTTTACCCATTTTTAGCCCTCAAAATATGTACGATGGCGCTTTTATGGAACACAGATAATGTAGTATTTGACCTCTCATTAATGAGTGTAGGTTAGAAAAAGACAAAAAAGGCAAACTTAAGTAATAATTTTTTTTTCAAAACAAAATTACTTCCAAAGTCAAGAAAGCCATTAGTTAAAAAATGAAATAATTAATTAAGTTCGTTTTTTCGTCCAAAAGAAGCACTTGAGACCTGAAAGTATTCAGAATATGTCCCACGTCTACAAAAAGAACGTCCAATATGACAAAAATCAAAAATTAATTTACTTTTTTTTGTGAAAAACTCGTGTCGAAGCCAGTAAAGTCATAACGAATTCTTTAAAAACATTAGATTTTGAGACACCTTACCTTTGACACTTCCCCTGGCCCAAAAATGTCTCATATTTGACCTGTAATTAACGGAATTAGGTAACAAATACACAATTAGAAGAACTGAACTGGAAAAAATAAAATGAGATTTTTTATATTTTGGAAAACAATTGTTTTCAAAGACATGAACGCCATCCGCTATCCCCTAATATCAGAAAATCAGCTAATCTATTATTCCATGAAAAGCCAGTGAAACCTTTCGTTATACAGGAAATTTCATACGACTAAAAGCACAAATTAAAAACAACAGTTAAAGACAAAATTTAAAAATGTCAATTAAATTCTTCAAGAAAGTAATAACGAAGCCATTAAAACCATAATCTATCTTTCAGGATTTTAATATGTTCAATTTTGCGTTATTTATTTGAATGCCAATAATGTGATATGTGAGCTGTCAATATTGTGATAACGTGACAAAACGAGAAAACGTGAAAATTGGGCAAAAGCCTAAAAGAAAAAAATTGTGAAATCTAGTAGTTTCAAACCCAGAACAGCAGAACTTAACGTGCAGTACCGCAATAGAGAATAACCTTCAAATCAGTAGAAAGTAGAAGCTTTCTCTCTTTGCTGACACTGAGCTATAAGTTGACCAAATTAAGAAAAAAGTAGAGGCAAATTTCAAGAAGCCATTATTTAATTAAAAATTAAAATTTCTTAAAGGTCAAAACGACCATAAAGTTTCAAGTATAAACTTATATCCATGAATTTGGAGCTACTTAGGAAGCCAATTGGACCTATCACTACTGAGCTTTGGTTTGCAATGTTCTGTTCTTTAATTATTATAAAACTATTTTTTTTAAAACAGACTGACTGACTACAATCCGAATTCACTTTGGATTGTAACAGTCCAAGATTGCAGCAAAACTAAGTAGTCCATTAGGAACACTTAATTTTTCAAATGTTATAGACATATATAATTTGTTAGCTAAAAAATAAAAAAAAAATGCTGCGTTTTTGATAATCAGCGAGTAAAGTTAGCAAAAAAGTGCAATGTTTTAATTACAGAGCACTCTCAACGGAAGTTGAAGTAGGAATAGCCCCCTTTGGAGTCAACAAAGATTGTATTAGTGGTTTTTGGGGGTGTACTTCCGGCAAATTCAGTCGAACTGGACAAAAGGAGCTTATTTTGTGCTGTTTTTGATGAAAAAGGCTGAATTTTGAAATATTTGGCCAGAAATTTTTGACAACAAATTTGAATAAGACGAGTCGACAATATTTTTTATCTGTAAAAACAAACTCAACAACACTATTTTTTCAAAATTTTAACAAATTTTAGCAAAATTGACGAAATTTTAAGCAAAAATTCCGAAAAATGTGAATAAAATCAACAGAATTCACTCTATTTTCTCAAAAATTTAAACCCCGATAACTCCCTGTAAAAAATGAAAATCAAAAAACTCTTTTTAATACCATATTCTACGCTGAACGAGCTTTCTAATGATACCAGTCTCAAATCTCTACGATGAATATATCGATCGGCGAAAATTGACTGAACAAAAAACCCATTTGAGTATATAGTTCCTCCCTCCCCACTAAAGTGGGGGTCGGAAAAAAAATTAAAGCGCTGTGTTTGGTTTCAAATATGTGTTTTTCGGGTTCATCAATGATATGCAAATATATGCGAGAACCAATAATTGCAAGAAAAATAGGCTCGTTTTCAATTGGTAGCTAAAATTATGAAAGTTCTCTGCCTTCATTTAATTTTCTCTGTTTCTTGAACACGTATTTGTCAAAGAATTCTTTTTTCAATTCTTGTTAGCCATGCTTAGCTATTCTCCTTAGCCATGCCTAATAATAGCTAGAATTTTCCTTAGCCATGCTTTATAGTATGCTCCTTGAAGGTAATTCACGCTCTATTTTCTAAGAGCCATGAGAAAATCTGTTTTCGTCTTTGAAAGAATTTTTTTTGCTAACTTTTTTGCAACTTGTTTTTTTTGTGTTTGCTAAGGACAGCTAGGGGTCAGCACACTCAATTATTGTGAGCTTTGAGTATGTCACTTGATCAATGAGTGTCACCAATACAAGAAATAAGTTTTTGAATCTCTTGCTATTTTTTTTCTTTTTGTTTTGGTTAAATTAATATATTCCTGCCTGAACTTTCAACCTTTTTTGAAACTTTTGTTTCGGTTCTTTTCCTATCTCTTCAAAATGTTTTGTTTCTGGAGCGCTTTATAAAGATTGCCAAACTGAGCGGAAGTCAATTGAAGAGGAGGAAAAGTTTAATTGAGAAATAGACAAATTTTAAAATTTTTATTTATCTATTTTTGAATTGGTCAGGGTTCGTTTAAAAATTTCAGCTAATGGCGACGATAGAAGACTAAAAAGAAGTATTAGAAAACAGGGCACCTCTAAAATGTTTTTTTTTTTTACAAATTTAAAATCTCGTTGCGTTTTGCGTTTTCCAAAAAGATGCAAGCGTTCCTGTGTGCATATTGGTCCTATTCCACTGCAAAAAAAAAAAACTAGTGATAAGAGCGGAAGAGTGGACACAACGAAATTCTGCTTTTAGTCGACGTTTTTTTTTGACGATACCAAGGCTGGGTTTCTTTTTTTGACCTACCAAGGCTGGGTTTCAAGGTGTCAGTGTAATTTTTAGTACATTTGTATTATATGCGCTGAAATAGTACAAGAAAGGTGGTGAATGTGCTGAACTTAAATTAAATATGTGCAAGTTAAGTGCACTTTCAAATATGTTTCAGATTCAGAGCAATTTCAGCTCATTTCTTTCTTTTTGAAAAAAAGCCATCACCCTAATTATCAAAAAAAGATTTTTCCATTCGTATTATAAAAAATCTCTCTAGGAGAAAATTATCGATTTGGTTTGTTTAAACTGTTTCTTTTTGTGTTTCAGAGATTCTGTCACGTGAGCGGAAGACAACAGTTCCCGGTAAAAATTACGAGTTAATTTTTTATTGTTTCTGCTCACCAATGAAATTGATCAAATATATTATATTGTGAATACTATACAGTGTAAATTTAGGTGCTAAGACCACTGTTCTATATAAATCATTTTCATAGGCTATTCTGAAAAAACTATGCCACTCAGAAAAAAACAAAACCCACTTGACAGGTCATGTAAGAGATGTGCTGAAAAATTGGCTGAATTTATGCAAAAAATGCACTGAAAAGTGCTGAAACTATTGATACTCAGCACAACTATACTGTCAACACATTCAGCGCATTTCTTACAAAATTATTTGCTTATAAGATCCGGGTATTATCAAAACTGAAGTGAACAGCTTCTTTAGCGACTACTATAGCAAATGAACAATACCTGGTCTATCGTGGTTATGAAAGCAAACAACGCCAAAAATCCATCTATAATTAAATTTTTTTGCATTACTTTTGTGTTTGTTTGTTGACTGAGGTGACTTTGCAGAGAGATAGCGAGGATGAGTACACGTTCACTACCTTGGACATCATTCAAATGTTGCAAACATTCCAGGGCACTACTTCAGCTTCCCCCTCGGGAGGCAACCCACCCACCCACCCGGCTATTCTCTATACTTCTGCAGATGGATTCAATAAAATGCACATTTCCTTATCCTCCTTTTCCTGAAGTTAAGGCAATTCCAGATTAAAAAATAAGGACTTTAATAATCGCACTAAAATGAAGTTTGATACATCTTGCTAAGACATGAGAGGTGCTTGCTTCTACACAAATCCTTCACAAATGATACCTACATTTTTATTAAATGCTGAGAAGGCTTGTCATCGTCATCTTCCATAATAATCGGTGCAAAAACGAAGTCGACGAAAACTGGAGAAAGCAGAAAAAAACGCCAAAGATAGCTGACAAAAATATTATGAATTTTTGAATCGAAATGCTCGAAGTTTTTGTTTCCATTCACAAAAAGCATCAGATTCTGTAATTTTTACTCTGAATAGTCTTCTTCATGTTTGAGAGAAGACAAAAACGCAGTGCTACCACTTCTTCTTCTTCTTCTTACATAATTCTCTAATTTATTGCTTGCTTTTTTCAGTTATCACTATGTTTCCGCTGTTATCACTATGTTTCCGCTAATTGTTTCGATTATTATGAGTATGTATATTTTGAAAGGAAATCAATACCTCGAAAACAAGTTTTGCATATCAGATAAATATAGAGTTAAAATAGCAAAAAAAACTAGCAAAATTTTAATTCAAGAACACTCTAAAAAAACCTCAGGTACAACTAACCCCCTTTAGATTTAACAAAAGTTGTGGTGGCAGTTTTTAAATTTGTTTATCTGAACATTCGAAGCATTGTGGGTTTTGTGAAACGCACTTTTAAAAAAGCAGAAATTGAAACACAAAAAGCAGCTATTGCAAAACTGAACTTCCGAAAAATTATTTTTTAAATGGTTTTTGATGAGTTTCAAATATTAAATTCTGTTCCTCTTGATAACTTTTACATGCAGAGCCTAGCTGTTAATTCCTAGTTTTTAATTCAACATTTTTTGGGCTTCAGTGCTGCAATTAGGTTAAAATAATTGAACTTAAAAAAATGACAGACTTGAAAAGATTTCGAAGAGAAATTTAAATAATTTGCTTCTAATTTGAATGAAGTTTCAGCATCTGTTGCCGGATTATTAGATAAAGCCCAATATCTGAGCATTGTGTCTGGATATTTTTTTCTGTCAATTTATCCATATTCATAATATTCGGAACAATTAGCGGAAACATAGTGATAACAGCGGAAACATAGTGATAACTGAAAATAGCAAGCTCAGATACTCAGCGAGCTCAAATAGTAAGCTCAGTTACTGAAAATAGCAGTACTCAGATAGTGAGCTTTATCTAATAATCTGGCAACGGATGCTGAAACTTTATTCAAGTTAGAGGCAAATTATTTAAATTTCAATTCGAAATCTTTTCAAGTCTTCCTCTTTTAAAGTTCAATTATTCTAACTTTATTGCAGCACAAAAAATGTTGAGATAAAAACTAGGAAATAATAACTAGGTTTTGCATGTAAAACTTCCCACGAGGAACACAATCTAATATTTGAAACTCATCAAAAACAATTTTAAAGAAATAATTTTTCAAAAGTAGTTTTTCATAAAACACTTTTTCAAATAGCTCCGTTTTCTGTTTCAATTTCTGCTTTTTTTGAATATGCGTTTTCCAAAACCCTAATACACCAACGCAACATTAGCGACTCAAAAATTTGGTAGCCAATTGTTTCACTTTGAGAAGTTTGTAATATTTCAACACTAATTTTAATTTCAGAACAGAAACAATGCTACGAAATGACTCAGCTATTTAACACCTTTATCACTTCGCCATTTTCTTCCGCAGTTTTGATATTAGTTTCTGTTGGTTGATGTAGTGGTTTTGCCATTTTTGCTTTCTATAGGGTCATATTATCAACTTAGTTGCTTAAACGCATCCTGAAATAATTTAACTGTGCTTGAGTTCCAGAGCAAAACATCAAAGCTTGTCAAGCAGAAAGGACAGTGTCTGAAAATTAAACCGGTTCAATTATAAGATTTTTATTTTCCCAATTATTTTGGAATTTTGGAGCAATGATTTTTGGTTTCAGAATATATAAATAAATTTTGTTTGATTTTTGGTCAAGAATTTGTTAAAAAACACGTGATAACAAACTGTACAATGATTATTTTTATGCGTGAAAAAAATTTTGTGTTCAGGTTTGCCTTCATTCTCTAACGGTTGGCCTACTAAAAAATATTATGAACTAGAACGTTTTGTCTACTTGGTTGGCAGTTGTAAAGCAATACATAAAAATTTCAACGGATCGGAATCCTTAAAATCCTGTTAGCAAAACTTATTTTATGTTTTCATTTTTAATATATACTTCTAAATATAATGCAATTACAGACCAGAGCTCCTAACAATTTGGGACTGATCTTTTGGTCTTTTGTACCAATGGTTTTTCTCAAAATGCATCTTAAAACATGTAAGTTTGCCTCAAAAGGTGAAATATGCTTTAAAAAAATTTTCTGGAAATTGTTTCATTTTTTTTTTCACCAAATTTCACAAAAAAGCAAATTTGGCCAATTTGAGGAATTCGGCCACAAAAATTTTCCCTCAGTTTCCGCACTTTAAAAAAACGGTATTCCAGAGTTGCGTTATTCAATTTCCATACGCGAAAACTGATAAACAAGTAAGTTTTTAATGTAAAGTAATTATTGAGCCGCCAGTGTCTGAATATTCAAACTAAATAGCGCATAGTTATACAAAATACTTTATGAATTCAATTTTTGCACATTTTACATTTGGTTACATGATATATTTTATTAATAACCACATGCAAAAAACAACCGAGTGTGAACAACCACATGCGGACAATTGAAACAAAATGTTTCTTTATTATATGATTTTGCTTCATGTAATTTTTTTAATAAAAATTGCCAATTGAAGAGGAGCTGGCAAAATAAATCAGTGTAGGCTAAAGTACACTGAGCGTTCATTTGGCGAAGAATGATTGATTGCATTATTAGTTTCTAAAATTCCCTCTATATGAAGAGTGATCAGCAATTTCTAGTTTCTGAAAAATCCTTCTTTATGAAAACCGACCATTACTTATTAATTTCCCAGAAAAATCCCCCTGAGCGAAAAGAGATCGGTTTTGTTATTTTCCGAAAAGTCCGTCTGTATGAAAAAGTGAATGGTTATTATTTCACGTTTCTCCTTCGGCTGTTTAACCTAAATTTTCAACAAAACTATGATAAAAAACATTCGTATTTTGAGTAATTTTTGCAATATCCGACCGCTAATCTAAAAACAATGATTTCTTTACCTCAAAATTTAACTACTGGATTTGAGTGGCAATTACAACCAGCTTTGAAGATGGATTAGGGCCGCTTTATCAAAATCAACGCCAAATAGATAAATCTAATACACCAAAAACATGCTCACATGCTTACATGGGGAAAATATCATACTTCGCAATCTTAAACTCTCGTTTTCCACGAAACATCAGATTCCACCAGAAAAGCAATTTCGTGAAATTTGCGTGGATCTGGATCAAGTACCATTTGGCAGGGGAGCTAGTCTGTAAATGACTCTTGCTATCTCAATTCTGACGTTAGGATCAAATTATTCCCCATAATTGTTTTCCCGATGACAGGACGCGAAGCAGATTCTTTGGAACCGGCAGTGCATAAAGTTTCAGTTTTCCATTGTTTTTTGATGACTGACTGGTATCTACAAGTTGGTTTTCTGAATGAATAGGACAGAGAAATTACTGTTTCTAACGCATTTTTACAAATCAAAGATACAGCATCCATGTTAATAATTAGAGATTAGCTATCTGAACAATTTCCATTAAATTGCTCGATGATCATTTTGTGCCCAGGATTCTTAGTTGTTTAATTTGTCTTTTTGATATCAATCAGAAAGTAGAAATTGCAAACGTTGAAAATATGAAAACAGTGTATATTTAAGAGGCAATTGCAAGTGAACATAAATATTCTTTTTCAAATTTGTTCTTTATTGGTTCACTTGTTTTCACATACAATTCATTTATGCTTCTGTTATGTTATAATTTGCAGTCGTTGCAATATATATTGCTTTAGTTGAAATGATGATCAGCTGCGTTGCAGCACTTAATGACTTCATTTATCAGAGTTTGCTAAAACTGGATTCACAGTAGAATCCTCATTGAATAAAGATTTTGTGGCAACTCTTGTAAAAAAAATATCTACTTTATTCCCGTCCATTTTTAATGCAGCTTTTGAACAAAAGAAAAGTTGTCAATGAGGAATTTGATGTCGTTGCATTGAAAATGTGACATTTAAGTAGGTTCACACTTTTGTGAAAATTTTCCCCCCTATGGGCTCATGTATTCAACTTAGTTCTTAAAGCAGCAGCTAAGATATTTATTTTGCTTTAGTTTCAGCCTTAAATAGCACATTTCAAATAGCACATTCTGTAGAAATCACTTTTAATTCAATATACATCTATGTCTTAGATTGTTTTCTAGTCAGTTATTTATGGCAAAGAACTTGAAAACCAATAGTCGACTGAAATTTTGCTTAAAGATATAAATAAATTGATTTCGATAGTGTTATCAGTAGTGTTTTTGAAAGTTTTTTTTTAATTTTAAGCAATCAGAAGGTTCAATGACTTGTTCGTTTTGACTTTGTTCGTTTTGTTTTTTGCTCGATTTGCCGGAAGTAGAGGGCTAAAAAGTGCTATTAAAAAGTTTTAAACTACAAGGAGGGCGTATTCTGATTCCGCATCATTTGAAAGGACTCTGAAAACAATACTCTGTCGGTTTTTTTTGCTAATTTCAATCTATAATTAACCGAAATGAAATATTTGATTGTGATATGTTGAATTTTCTCGCTTTCATTGGACAAAACTAGATACTTTTATGCAACAGCCAGCAATAGCACGGGTAGTTTTAGTCTCATCGATGATTTTTAAAGTTGACAATTATTCGGATTGTTTTGTGTTTTGGGGCGCTGGTTTTTTAAAACATCGTTTTCCCGTCTTGTATGATAATAACAGACCAAAATGATTTCAAATCAAGACTCCTATAACAACGACCGATTTGGCTTCAAATGATGATGCCTAATGAAAGTATTTAAGGATTTCAGAGAAAATCTCGTTATTGTTTTGGCTTTAACGAAATGTTCGCAAAAACTTTTATTGAATTCTTTTATTTTGTCTGCATTTAGGATGATTTTCACAGTGTAATTAATTGGCTGCGCTAAAAAATGAATTGAAGAGTTTTCTTAAGCCGTATAAATTGAACTAAATGTTGCTTTCAGCTGATACCTAGTGACTAATGCGATTTTGAGTGCATTCGTTTTAAGAAAATGTCAGCCAATATTTGAACTTGCAATTCATATGCATCTTATTGTCAAGTTAGAGTTTTACCTCAATAAGGAATCGACTAGACGCATCTTTATTCAAGTGTGTTAGTATTTGATTTGCTTTGCGGTTTGATGTTTTGGTTAATGCCAGTAGTAACAAACCTATACACCCTGGATCACTTTTTGGCACATTTTCCCCAAACATGTTCGATCATGCGCGCGGATGAAAAGTTCTTGGCAATTATTCCCTTTTAGTTTAGGATTGTTGCCTGAAAATTTAATGGACTTACCTTTTTGAACAGGACATGTTGGCTTGCCTCTTTAATAAGGTATATAAACACACTGTGGAGAATACTGTTTGTATACAAATGCCTAAGGGCTTTAAATTCACTCTATATTTGTCATGAACACTTTTGCGTGGAAAGCTGGGCTTCTAATGTGAATAAACTATATATATAGGTATTGCGAATGCATGCTTAATTCCTGCTTACGCAAATTTGAAGAACACAAGTTTATAAGTTTATGAGGGATATTTAAACCCTGTGAAGAAGATTGCTTGTATACAAATGTCTGAGGGCTATAAATCCAGTGAACACTTTTGCGCAGTAGAAGAAATCTGGGTGTCTAATGTGAATAATCTATGCATTGGTATATGCAGACTAGATTTTGTTTTTTAACTACATGTGAAACGTCTGGGTAGGAAGCGTTCTACTTTCTGATGAAATTATTGCCTAAGGGCTATTTTTAGAACACAAACTCAAACTCGAACTCGAACTCGTCTGGCTCAGACTGTTAATAGACTTCCCTTTCATTTATTACACAATAAGCCATATGTTTCAGACGTATTACGTTTTGACGAAATTCGTATCCGAAAACAACAACTTCGAACACGATAAAAGGAAGTAATTGATTCTTCAATAGAATTTATATAAAAAAGGAACAAAAAAAGCATTTTGAAAGATAATAATTTACTGAAACTTTGACCTCATCAACTGTTGTTTTGTCCAGCAAAGACCAATTGACAGGGAAGACAATCGTCGAGTAGAAAGAACACAAGTTGAGAGTAACTTCCTGCAATTTAAATCAGGTTATTTCACCATTTGAAAAGAAATCATCGTTTGAAGTTATACTAAGAAGTTAGGTCCTTGAGGAATCCGAAAAGTATAGAAACAGCTTGTTTTTAGTTTTGAAGGATCTATCAGAAAAAGGAGTGGTGTCAAGAAGAACAGTTGGGTGTATCAACATCTTGTCACTTTGGTTGCAGAGAATACAAAGACACAAAAGACGGAAAAAACTCTTGTTAAAATTCCGAGCGCTTCAAAAACAAATTGACATAAGTAAGCAAAAAAAACATCTGGAAACCAGAGGAGCAGCATTTTTTGTCTATCATCAGAGCGCATCAAGAATCCCTATACAAGTGCAGTGGTTCAAAACAGAATACTTTTGGAAAGTAAGTTAAAAATCTTCTTTAATCATCCATTATCTCCGCCATCATTTCAACCTATATAACTCATCCACGGATCAAGAAAAGGTACCAACATAGTTAAAGATTAGCATCCCTTATTCATCAGGAAGCATTTTTTCTCTATGTTTTAAAGGTAAGGAGTTGAGATTAGTCGATTAGGAAATAATTGAGACACATATTTAGTTGTTATGATTGCATCACAAAATTTATGACCTATCAGATGTGAAATATGAAAACTTATTTTAAAAAAGAACACAAAATTACTTTAAAAAACGTCATTTTCAATGTCAAAGGTCAGTTGTACATCATTTTTTCCTCTTAATGTACAAGTCCTAGAGGAAAAATTCTTAAGGAAAAGTTGTTCCATTAGTGAAAACTAACACAAATTTGCTTTAAAAAACATCAATTTTGCTCACATAACATATGTATGAGTCATCAAAGGTCAATTGTACATCATTTTTTTCCTCTTAATGTACAAGTCCTAGAGAAAAATTTCTTAAGGAAAAGTTGTCCCATTAGTGAAAACTAACACAAATATGCTTTAAAAAACATCAATTTTGCTCACATAACATATGTATGAGTCATCAAAGGTCAATTGTACATCATTTTTTTCCTCTTAAGGTACAAGTCCTAGAGGAAAAATTTCTTAAGAAAAAGTTGTTCCATTAGTGAAAACTAACACAAAAATACTTTAAAAAACATCACTTTTGCTCATATAACATATGTATGACTCATCAAAGGTCAATTGTACATCATTTTTTTTCCCTCTTAATGTACAAGTCCTAGAGGAAAAATTCTTCGGGAAAAGTTGTTCCATTAGTGAAAACTAACACAAAAATACTTTAAAAAACATCACTTTTGCTCATATAACATATGTATGACTCATCAAAGGTCAATTGTACATCATTTTTTTCCTCTTATTGTACAAGTCCTAGAGAAAATTTTCTTAAGGAAAGATTGTTTCATTAGTGAAAACTAACACAAATATACTTTAAAAAGCATCGATTTTGCTCATATAACATATGTATGAGTCATCAAAGGTCAAATGTACATCATTTTTTTTCCTCTTAATGTACAAGTCCTAGAGGAAAAATTCTTCGGGAAAAGTTGTTCCATTAGTGAAAACTAACACAAAAATACTTTAAAAAACATCACTTTTGCTCATATAACATATGTATGACTCATCAAAGGTCAATTGTACATCATTTTTTTCCTCTTATTGTACAAGTCCTAGAGAAAATTTTCTTAAGGAAAGATTGTTTCATTAGTGAAAACTAACACAAATATACTTTAAAAAGCATCAATTTTGCTCATATAACATATGTATGAGTCATCAAAGGTCAATTGTACATCATTTTTTTCCTCTTAATGTACAAGTCCTAGAGAAAAATTTCTTAAGGAAAAGTTGTTCCATTAGTGAAAACTAACACAAAACTACTTTAAAAAACATCAATTTTGCTCACATAACCTATATATGAGTCATCAAAGGTCAATTGTACATCATTTTTTTCCTCTTCATGTACAAGTCCTAGAGAAAAATTTCCTAAGGAAAAGTTGTCCCATTATTGAAAACTAGCACAAATATACTTTAAAAAACATCACTTTTGCTCATATAACATATGTATGAGTCATCAAAGGTCAATTGTACATCATTTTTTTACTCTTAATGTACAAGTCCTAGAGAAAAGTTTCTTAAGGAAAAGTTATCACAATAGGGAAGCAAAAATACTTTAAAAGATATGTTGTCTTTACAAATTGTATATGAGTAATCAAAAGTCAACTGAACATTTTTATTGCGTGTACGAGAAAAACAAAACAGTTTAATTAATGGAAATTTCCATAGGTAAAAATTTATGCAGTTTTGAAAATGAAGTCGCCAAAAAATTCTCCAAAAGCAGTTTTGTTCAATTTTCTCTCACTTCACATCTGTGAAAAAAAATTGATTGACACCAAAACTTTCTTACTTGAGACATATAAAGCAAATATCGAAATAAACCTGTCATTCAATCAAAGTTTCTCAACCATAGCAAAGATTTCTCGCTTAAACTTATTTTGCAGGCTAAATGTCATTCTATTTGATTAAAATAACGGTCCCAAAAAGCACAAAAAAAACTCCTTAATAGTCTGATCTTTTTATCGTTGGCCGTTTACAAACATTAATTGCAGCCAAAATTTCCGACTGAAATCTGTTAGTACTCTAAAACATAACTAAAATTGTCCAGAAATATTTCAAAACGTGTCATTGAGTCATCAAAGATTTAAAGTTCAAAAACAATTCTAGAAGGTAAATTTTTTTATAAAGTTTTTAACAGAAAGTTTTCAAAGGTCAGTAAAACCGCTATGCGCATTTCTAGAGACTTTCAATTATATTTAAACAAATTAAATTTCTTCCTAGAGGCTCTACATTTGTGAAACTTATATGAGAATAAAAACGTACCAAAGAGATCGTCTATTCAAAAACTTTAAATTCAAAGAAAACAATATGAGATAAAAGTTTGTGAACATTAGCAAAAGTTTTTTATCAATAATTAACTACTCATGAACCTTTTTGAGGTTGTTTTTTAAAACCATCCTTAAACAGTTAATAAACGTTTCCAGCAGTCAGTAGATGCAAACTAGTTCTTATTAGATGTCATAAACTAAGAAATAGTCTCTCTAACTTTGTTTTTGAATGAAAAAATAAACTAAAAACGTTCAGACCCTTTTGTTGAAGAAGCATTTATTTTAGAGTGCTGATTCGTTTGGCGGCACCGAAAGAAAAATTCAACAACATGAATTTTGTCAAAATTACAGTATGAACTATGAACGTTTTGTACTACATATGTATCTGTAGTAACATTAATTTTCAACCAATTTAAAGAACCGAAAAAAAATTAGTTAGATAATAGTTGCATATTTCGTAATCAACGGAAAGTTTCAGCATCTGTTTTACATTATATCATTATGAGCGCGGGGATCTGCAAGGTCAAATTTTTGTTAAACTGACCAAATAAACTGAACAGAAACAGAATGTTGATTGGTATGACAAAGACCAGCAAGGTAAATTATGCTATGCGTTATCCAAAAAAGACAGTTTTTTCCCATGCTATATTAATGTAGCTTATTTTTGCTTCAGGAAACTATACAATATACTATAATTTATGATAACTTTACCAGATGAAGCAAAACTGAAAAATATTTGTTTTCTTGAAAAGAAATTAAGACAACTATGTGGATTTCGACATTTTTAAAAAGTTTTCGTCAACTTTAGCTAAAATTCGTGATCCTGTTTTTTGCAAAGTACGATAATAAATTAGTGTGCAATGAGACAATGTAAAACTTGATTTGCTCTTCATTGTCAATTTTTGGTTGACTGTTGAAAATAATTGTGTTCGTCAACCACAAAAATGTTCTCAGTTGAGTTGTGTGAAAATTCGTTTTGAACACCGAGGTCACAATCATGAATTCTCAATTTTTTGTGATATTGCATCTAGAAATTGCTTTTATCAAATTTTCTATTGAACTTCAAAAGCATTAAAAAAGCAACCCTAATTACCAACGATTTGATTCTGTCACACTTTATTGATAACTATTTGTCTGTAAGTGAAAGATTTGTCTGACAGTTTTAAAAGCAACCCAAAAAAATCAAGGAGAAAAAATCAGTTGAAAACTTTAAACAACTATGCAGCGAGTTTCTATTCAAATATAAAACTGAAGTATATTATAACAAATTGTCAAAACTGCCATAAAAAACATTAGTTCCTCATCTTGATTTTAGCCTAGGTCCACTGAGTCCACAAAAATAGAAAAATCAATTCAACACACAAAAATTTAAACAGATTTTATAGAGACAAGAGTACAATAAATACATTTCTTGCTTTAAAAATATTCATTTCGAAGCTTTCTACAACTACAGATCAGTGGTTTTTTTTCTTTCTCAATGAATTGGTATTGACTTGTAAAAACTTAACAACAAAAATCTTATAGAAGTAAGGTTAATCGTATATAATTGAATCTAGTTGTTGCAAGTGGTTGCAATATAATGAGTTTCCGACTTTTTTTTAATCCTAAACTAAAACAAACCACCAAATTTCGGAAAACAAAACAGAGGACTATCAAGTTTTTGTTTTTCAATCTCCGATTATCTCATCAGTATAAGCCCAGTATTTTTGAAAGTAATTTTTTTTGCTATATAAAACTGCATTCCCAACTAATATTTGCCAGAATCTGGGATCACCTGTAAAAAACTAAAGTAAAAAAGTTTTCAAGCGGTAAAGTTTTCCCTTCATTGAAGAGGTTTACGCGTAACCAATACTTTTGATACATCTAAATATTTGATGGAAAAAATTGGAAAACAAACTAAAACTATAAAAGCAAGTTATTTATTTAGATAAATCATTTTGAAGCATTCAACAACTGCGAATCAGTCGCTTTGATTGGAGTCAAGCAAAATTTGTTCCAAACTAATATTTGGCAAAATATTTCAGGCAGGCAAAATATTTCAAAAAAATAGAAGTGTAAGTTTCTTTTCTCAATAAAATCAAATTTTTTAACAGCAGTTTAAAGATAGAAAAACACCAAGCGAAACGTCTAAATATAATCGCTTTTGCTTAAATTACTGATTCTTCTCTAAAAAAAGCTGGCTCAATTTTTCGGAATTTTTAAAATCAAGTGTACACTTATTGTGTCCACGATTAATTGTGTTAGAGTGAATTTCAATCAGGTCATTCCTTGTGAGCTCACAAAATTTAAAAACCACAAAAGCTTATACAAGGTCAAGATCATTGATTTCATAGATAGTATTTCTTAGCAATCTTAAGTGAATAGGTTAAGTGATTAATTTGCTTGTATTCCTTGTATGGTATAAATTACAATATATGATCCGTGGACGAGTCTTTTTAGAAGGTTTTTTCAAAGTGTTAATCATTAATCAAATATTAATATACCTTTTTTGTTTTAGATGAAGACTTTCAACTGTGACGAGTGCTCGAAGAAGTACAGCAGGAAAGAGAAGTTATTGCAGCATATGGAGAAGGATCATAATTTAAAGCATGAAAAAACAGCAAACTATGATTGTGGAGTTTGTGGTAGCAAATTCACAGAGAGCAGAAGTGTAATTCGCCATTTAAAAACAGTTCATGGATGTCAGACGTACACAATGTGCAAGCATTGTACACAAATTTATGGCGACACTTCATCGTGTGCTAGACATGAGGAAGACGCTCATGGTACTCACCCAGAGGCTCCAGAAAAAGTTAAATGCAAGATTGAGCAACAAAAGGCTAAACATGCGATCGAAAAATTCTTCCAGTCGTTCAGATTACAAGCGGACAACCAAATTGATGTGTTCACCTTTGTTACGGAGCATCTCAAAGATCTTAAATTATTCGTGAGAAACAAAATCGCAGAGCTTGGACCTTTGAAAATTCAGCTCTCTGTTTTTGTACAGATGTTGAAACCCACAGACGATACAAAAGTCGGCTGTCATGCAAACACAAAGTCGAAAACTTTAACAACAGAAATATCAGATGATGAAATTTTTGAAATGGTTGACCAAATGAACAACTCAATTCAGATCTTTTCAACCGGTGGCAGTGGATTTGTTGTTCAGAATATTGGTCATTTGGATATTAACATTAACAAATTTAAACCTATCAGAGGAAGCAGTTACATTGCTACGCCAGCTGCCCTAGTGGGAAACAACTTTCTCCTAAATATTCGAAACAATGACAACAAATGTTTTGCATACTCAGTGCTTGCAGCAATGTTTCCAGAGAAGGAGAACAAAAATCGGCAAAACAAATACAAGCCAAATTTGCACAAACTAATTTTTGATAGCATTGAGTTCCCCATGTCTTTGACGGATGTTCCATAGTTTGAGAAACAAAACAATATTGGAATTAATGTTTTTGGTTTCCAGAAAAACAAAATTTTGCCGCTTTACTTAACCAAAATAAAAACGGAAAAAATTATTCCTTTGCTTTTGCTGACCGATGAATTTACTAGTCATTACTGTTTGATCACAAACTTTCACGATTTCATGGCTCGGCAGTTTGGAAAAAGGAATCATAACCGGTATAAGTACTGCGAACGTTGCCTTCATGGATTTTGGAATTCAACGGCACTGGAGAAACATTTGGATTTATGTGGGGAGCATAAAGCTGTTCATATTACTATGCCAATGGAAGACTCAACAATTGAATTTACAAACTGGCATAAAACATTTTCAGTTCCCTTAGTGATTTATGCCGACACAGAGGCTGTCAGCCTTAAGCACGACACCTGCCGCCAGAATCCTGAGAATAGCTACACCTTGAACAAAGAAACTCAGAATCCTTGCGCAATAGGTTTTTGTGCTGTTGATAAAACTGGTGGAAGTGATTATTACAGTTTTGAAGGTGAGAAATGCATCGAAGAGTTTTTTCAGTGGCTCAGAAAGAACGCCAAATCTATTTCTGAGAGAAAACAGAAGCATAGACGCCTCATAATATCTGATGAAGAACGAATGAGAATGGTTGATCAGGATAAAAGATGTGTTATTTGTCAGATGTGTTTGAACGACGAAAAAGTAATCCATCATGATCACTTTACTGGTGAAATCTACGGAGTTGCACACAACAGCTGCAATCTTAAGCTTCGTACGCAGACTTTTACGCCTATTTTTTTCCACAACCTTAGTAAATACGACGCACATCATCTATTGAAATTTATTGAAATCCAATCGGAAGAAAAATTGACAGTCATTCCTTGCAACAGTGAGACATACATCTCATTCTCGTTCCTTGTTCCTGTTGGTAAAAGCAAAGATGACAAGCTACTATATGAAGAATTTCGTTTCCTTGACAGCTATCGTTTTTTAACCGGGAGTCTTGACACTCTGGCTACAACACTCGAAACAAAGGACTACATTCAATTATCTAAACATTTCCAAAAAATTGCGACATTTTGCAAAAGAAAGGAGTTTTCCCATATTCGTTTCTCGATAGCTCTGAAAAATCGTTGCCTCAATATGGTGATCAGTGGATAAATTCATTGTCTGGTCAAATTGATATTTCTGAGGAGGATGTTCAGCATGCTAACAAAGTTTGGAATATGTTTGGCTGCAAAGACTTTGGTGACTATCTCATGTTGTATCTCAAAACTGATGTCACTCTTCTGGCTGACGTGTTTGAAAAATGCCGGAGACTCTTTGATCAGGTATATGGATTAGACCCCTGTCATTACTATAGTGCACCTAATATTTCATGGGATGCAATGCTGAAAACAACTAAAGTGAAGTTGGACTTGCTCTCTGATATGCTGTTGTTTTGTTAGAGAGCAATCCGTGGAGGATTGAATGGAATTGGTGAGAAACGATATATGAAAGCTAACAACAAATACTTGAATGACTTTGATGAAGGAAAACCAAGCACGTATGGACTTTTTTTGGATGTCGTTAACTTATATGGTGGAACAATGACGAAAAAACTGCCAACCGGTGGATTTGAATGGTCAGACATCAGTTTGGACAAGATCATGCAAACATCTGACGAAAGTGATGTTGGGTCCTTTGTAATGGTTGATCTGAATTATCCTAGCAACTTACATGACTGTCACAATGATTTCCCTCTGGCTGCTGAGAAGTTAAAAATCGATGCTGAGATGCTTTCTCAGTATCAGGTAGAATTGGGAAACAAGACCAGTCATATCCCAAAGCTTCTGGAAACGCTTCAGTCAAAGCAGAATTATGTATGTCATCATTCAGTTCTGAAATTTTATTGCCAACAGGGGCTCCTAGTAACCAGACTACATAAGACTCTGAAGTTCAACCAGAGTGATTTTATGAAGTGCTATATTGAGCAGAACACAAAGTTGCGACAACAACCCGGTATCAGCACCTTTGAAAAGAACTTTTTCAAACTGTTGAACAATTCATGCTTCGGAAAAACGATGGAAAATTTGAGATGTCGTTACAAGATGGTATTTGTTGAAAATGAGGAGAAAGCAAAGTTTTATTGCAACAAGTACAATTTTGAGAAGTTCACTATATTTCGAGAGAACCTTGTTGGGATCACTCTTAGCCAGAAAGAGATCAGGTGGAATAAACCAACTTATCTGGGTGCTGCGATTTTGGATCTGTCAAAATTACACCTGTACAGGTTTCATTATGAAGAAATGGGGCCTTTGTTTGACAAAAAAGCTAGAGTGATGTATCGTGACACTGATTCTCTCTTTTATGAAATTGAGACGGATGACATTTACGAAGATCTTAAGCAGCTGAAACACGTACTTGATTTGAGTGATTACCCCAAGGATCATCACTTACACAGTGAATTGAACAAAAAAGTGCCACTTAAATTATCGGATGAGCTGAATGGTGACATTGTGATGGAAGCAGTTTTTCTGAAACCAAAAGCTTATTCTGTAAAAACTTTGCAGAAATTCAAACAAAGTGCCAAGGGTGTGAGCAAACATGTGAAAAAGACACTTCATCATGATAAGTTCAAAGATGTGCTCAAATCAAAATCAGCATTGAGAAAACTAGTAACATCTATAACTAGTGACAAACACACACTTAACATAACAGAGTCTAACAAAATTGCTTTGAGTGCATTTGACGATAAACGTTGTTATCTGGGTGACGGTATAAGCTCATACGCGTATGGACACTACAAAATTGGTCACAAGCGGAAACAGCCCTCGGAAAAACCTCAAAAGTCCTATATTGAGATCAGTGAATGTGAAACCACCAGAGATTTAACTGAACAACTTGATACTGAGATTGAAGAAACCTTTTCACCACCTGATTCTGGGTACTGGAAAACTTCTCAAATTGAATCCGATGAGGAAGAAATATTTGATTTCGATGCAGCTTCAAAAGAAAAGCCGTTCTCAAGATGTCCATATATCGATTTCGAAGCAGAGGAAGAGCCGCCTGCAAAGAAGCAACGCATGTCCAGAAAGCGTTAAAAATTGACGGTGCTGCCCAACTCCACCCCGGTTGGGAGTCTCAAGAAGTTTTGACGAGGAGATACAATAACCTGCGACTGCTCCGCGCAGGAGCTTCTTGTGCCAATAACAGCTTTTATAGGGGATAGCTGCCTAATTCCACCCCGGTTGGGAGTCTCAAGAAGTATTGACGAGGAGATACAATAACCTGCGACTGCTCCGCGCAGGAGCTTCTTGTGACAATAACAGCTTTTAAAGGGGATAGCTGCCCAACTCCACCCCAGTTGGGGTCTCAAGAAGTATTGACGAAGAGACACAAAAACCTGCGAATGCTCCGCGCAGGAGCTTCTTGTGACAATAACAGCTTTTATTTGGGATAGCTGCCCAATTCCACCCCGGTTGGGAGTCTCAAGAAGTATTGACGAGGAGATACAATAACCTGCGACTGCTCCGCGCAGGAGCTTCTTGTGACAATAACAGCTTTTATAGGGGATAGCTGCCCAACTCCACCCCAGTTGGGGTCTCAGGAAGTATTGACGAGGAGACACAAAAATCTGCGAATGCTCCGCGCAGGAGCTTCCTGTGACAATAACAGCTTTTATAGGGGATAGCTGCCCAATTCCACCCCGGTTGGTATTCTCAAGAAGTATTGACGAGGAGATACAATAACCTGCGACTGCTCCGCGCAGGATCTTCTTGTGACTATAACAGCTTTTATAGGGGATAGCTGCCCAACTCCACCCCAGTTGGGGTCTCAATAAGTATTGACCAGGAGACACAAAAACCTGCGACTGCTCCGTGCAGGAGCTTCTTGTGACAATAACAGCTTTTATAGGGGATAGCTGCCCAACTCAACCCCGGTTGGGAGTCTCAAGAAGTATTGACGAGGAGATACAAAAACCTGCAAGAGCTTCTTGTGACAATAACAGCTCTAAAAGGGGGGTTACAAGCTTTTCCACATGTCCATACAACACAAATAGATGTTAAAGAAGATGCTGACGGAGAAGCAGTTTTAAATGGGTACATTTATCAAAATTAAAACAATGACCTAAAACTGAGAATTGTGTCTTAAATTTTTATTTAGATGTTTGTTATATATAGTTTATTGTTTGTTCTTAACCTTGCTTTATTAATTAAACTTTTTTTTATTTTGTTTCATTTTTACAACCTAAGCAAAAAATTAGTTCCAAGCTGTCTGTCGGTAGGGTTTTGTTGTTTTTTGTTTCCTCGGACTCATTAATTAACCATCAAGAGACAAGATAACCGCAGAGTTTGAGTAAATAACCCATAAAAAAGGTACCTCTCTATTTCAAAATGAAGTTGAGGTACGTGTTTTACATATTCAGGCAATAATCCTAACATACAGGGAATAATTGCCAAGAACTTTTCATCCGCGCGCATGATCGAACATGTTTGGGGAAAATGTGCCAAAAAGTGATCCAGGGTGTATAGGTTTGTTACTACTAATGCCTCTATGGCAATGACTCCACAAGTTTTTGTGAAAACTTTCATCGTTTTTGGAATTGTGAAATTTTTTAGGTTATCGTTTGTTGGCTGGTCTAATTATCACATTATTAACAGGTCAAATGACGGTCAACGATTGCTCATTTAAACGTATGTTAAAGTCTTCGGCGAGTAGCGTATGGTTTTACCGGCAAAGCCACCTGTTTCTTGCTAAATTCAATTGAGTTTTTGACTTTTGCCTATATTTTTTTTGCACTTTTTCTAGTCATTTATCACATGCTGGATATTTATTTGTCGCAATTGCTTGAAGAATAGTTGAAAGTGGAACCTAATCAATAATTTCAAGTTGTAGCTAACTGATAATGAATATTTTCTAAACATTTAAACTTATCATTTCCTAAGTTTAAACTAAGTTTAAAAAATTTAAACTAAGTTTCCTCTTTTACTCTTTTTTTGCTTTTACTCGTAACGTAGTCTCGTTAATGACAAGTGCTTTAAACCTATTTTTTACTAGTTTTTTATCATATGTAAAATTTCATATTTAAATTTCAACAATGAAATTTTAATATTTTACTTTAATAATTTATCATTATTTGAATTGAGTATGCGTAGAAAAGCCCTTGTTTACTTTTCTAAAGCAAAATCTAAAGTAAAATTTTAGTTTGGAGAAGTGAATAAAATTGAGGTAGTACAAGTATACTAGTAAGCCTAGTAAATAAGGACAAGGAAACCATTGTTCATATCACTCGATCAGGATAGCAAAAGAAGATCTGGCATCTCAACTGAATGAAATGGTGGCTAAGAAGAAACAACAGCAGCTGATTCCCAAAGACACAATTGCAGTGGACAAATCATCTTGTTGCGCAGAAGGAATTCACAGATCCAAAGTGGAAATGCTCTGAATCGCAAAACTGTGACCAAAAAACTTGTGCTCAATGGTGGCTATATCCAGTTCCGAACGAATTACCTCTTTCGAACTTTAAACTCTCTCCCTGGAAGGTGTCCAGACATATTGCCCAATGCTCCATAATACCCGTATTACCTAATGATGGTCTTAAATTTCAGCAAAAACTATGAATGATAATTTCACATGAGAACTATAAGGTGCTCGTTTGTATGATACTTTAATATCGATCATGTTTTCATCCGGAATTTTTGATCTCAATTAGCAAGCTAGCTTTGATTTTTTTTACGTTTATGTTTGTATATATATACGTATGTGATATTTATTTTGGATTAACAACTACTACTTGCATAATAGCATAAGCGTATTATGGTCCCGAACCCACTCGTGGGGGGATATGTATGCTCAACTGGTTGTTTCTTGTTCAGTCAATTTTGACCGATCGATACATTTATCGTAGAGAGTTCAGGGTGATCTCCTTAGAAAGTTCGCCAAGAGTAGAGTGTGGAATGGAAAAGTTTTTAAAATTTCGTCTGCTTCGAGTATTTATCGAGGTTTAAACTTTTTATGAACATTTCGGTTTTAGCACCGATTTTGTTCACACATTTGACCTTTTATTAAACACTTGTGTTCAATTTTGCCCAATTATGGTACCATTTTCAACAATTGTGGGTTTTTAGTAACCCTGAACTGATGTAGAGGCCATTTTTATTTAGTCTCATTGCGGCTTTTTAGAATTAAACAGATTTGCAAACGGATATAACTTTTTCGGTTTATAGAGCAATTCTCCTGTTTTTATTTTTCACAAGAAATGGGTTTCTCTTATCGACATCATAACGAAGTCTACTAATTGCAAATAGTTTGTTTTAGTGGTGAATTCATGTTGTTGTCTGAATTGGTTTTCGGGCAACTAATGTCTTTGTTGGCGTTGACACTAAAACTTTTAATTAAAAGATTGTAACCTTTTCCAATTTTTGTTTTATATGTTGTTTTGTTAATGAGATCCAATACTCAGAGTTCTCATTGTAGCTCCAACGAGTTCTAAAAGAGCCAAATATACTTTAAACATTATTCTAAAAGGATGGTTTATGGCATTTATTGCTTTGAAACCATGTTACTCAATAAGTCTTTGTTAATTAATAGCCGCAAAGCGATACCATATTATTAGTGGGGACATAGTGATTTTTTACGACTCGAAGAGGAGTATTGAGATTCTACAGGTTTTTACGACTCGAAGAGGAGCATTGAGATTCTACAGGTTTTTTTTAGCAGAAAGCAAGTTTGTTCATGACTTGAATTTTGACTTCTTTCTATTCGAGCTTTTACCTTCGTTTTTGATTGTTGACTTCTGTTTTTGAACATTGGATTTTAACAATAGCTTAATTTGTAATGTATAGCAATTGGTAACAGTCTGTAATTCGAGGTGAAGAGGTCAATTTGAGAAAATTTGATCCCATTTAACTACATACCGCCCCCCAAAAAACTACCCCCACCACACGTACCTAACCCCCCCCCCCCCCCCCCAACGTACCTACCCCCACCCACGTACCTACCTACCTACCCCCCAGCAACGTACCTGCCTACTTACCCCCCCCCCCACCCCCAGCAACGTACCTACCTCCCACCCCACCTAACTACACCCCCACCATCACCTACCTGCCCCCACCTACCACACCCCCCCCCCCCCCACCACCAGCACCTACCCACACCCCTGAACTGAAAAAATTTTTTACGCTTTTTTATATTGGTCTACTATTTTCCTTATTTCTAGTGTTTTTTTTCGATATTCTGATTTTGT
>NC_134470.1:50219174-50280721 GCF_964194025.1 Convolutriloba macropyga | reverse complement strand
CCTCCGCTTTTGATTTTTGACTTCTGTTTTCGTACATTGGACTTTAACTGTAGCTTTGTTTGTAATGTATAGTAATCAGCAACTGCTGGTAATGTTCAAGGTGAAGAGGTCATTTTGAGGTTTTTGTTCCCATATAAGTCACCCCTAATTATCTAAAGTACACAGCACAACCCCCCCCCAAACACCTATCTCCCCCCCAACACCTGCCTACCCCCCAACACCTACCTCCCCCACCCCCAACACCTACCTCCCCCACCCCCAACACCTACCTCCCCCCCCAACGACCCCGCACCCCCCACCCCAACTTACCCCCCCCCCCCCCCCCACCTACCCCCTCCCTTCACCTAGCTACCCCCACCTACCCCTCCAACTACCCCAACACTACCCACCTCCCCCATCTATATACCCGCCCACCCTCCTACCTACCCCCCCCCCCACCACCACCACCTACCTGCCCCCCCCCCCCCCCACCACCTACCTACCCCCCGCCCCAACCTACCTCCCCCACCTACCCCTACCACCCAAACTACCCCTCCCTTCACCTAACTACCCCCACATAACCCCCCCCCCCCCACCTACCCCAGCTCTACCCTCCTCCCCAACCTATCTACCCAACAACCCCACCTAGCTCCCCCTGCACCTAAAAAAATTGACGGAATTTCTAAAACACTTTAATGTTATTTGTTGGGCTATTTTTTTTCTCTTGTCTATTTTGATGTTTTGATGTCGATAAGGCTAGGTTAGAGATTATAATGCACGACGATTCGAGTCGTTTCCTGTATTCTACCGGCTATGTTTTTTAATTAGCCGTCTTCATCGATGATCCTTGCGACCATTTACTTTTTCATTTTCAGTAACTTCTAGTGCTTTGCAGATAAAATTTGTGTGCTTGACGTCATTTGTTCTGCTTTTAGATCAATTGCGTGACTTACCTCGCTTAAAATAATGAACTCACTTAATGAACTTTAAATTTTAATTTCAAATACGTATATGCCCTAATTCTTTAGTATTAGAGTCTTGGTTTTTTGATTTCGAATATTGATATTAAAATATTCTATTAGGCTTTTTTCCTTATAGAGCGTATGTGTCTCAGAAAAATGACAGTCCGAACTAACCCAAATTTTCTAGTGGTCTATTAAAGGACTGGTGGTCAATCTGTCTATCTTATTTCTCTAGTAATTTAAATTATGTTTTCTGGCAATCTGCCGGCTATGTTTTTGTGAACTTTGTTTACAGGTCGTTCTTGTGAGGTTTTGTCACAGTATGAGCAAAAAAAATTCTCAGTGACCTCAGTAGTGCAATAAAACAAGCCTACCAACAGCTTGATGTCATAGCTAATGGTTTTTATGATTGAACACTGAATGTGATCGTAAAATAAAAGTGAATTTTAAGTTCTGAATATTCTTGTTATTAATTTGTTGCTTGCCTTTTATTCTAATAATTTGATTTCTTCGTTCATCAATAGTGAAGCACATCTGATTGTAAGTTACCTGTCGATATGATAGATAATCTTAGAAGTAAAGTTGCAGCCATTAACTTTTGTAAAAACTACGATAGTTTCAGAGTTCTGTCTGTATTTGTTTTAACTCAATTGATTGTTTGGATAAATTTGGTTTTTTCGCATTTTTTTTTATTTATTCGGATTGCTTACAGGTCTCATTTGTTTTCTGAAGAAGCATAATTGTAACTTCTGAATGGGTTCATTTGATAGCGGACGGTTTTAACTTTGTTTCAAATTTAATAACAGATTCTATGACAAAGACTGCCTCAGTCTTATTTTGTCGACATGTAATGTATTCTCAATAAGAAGAAATTTTAGCCGCTTCACACATACACGTCTGAGCATTTCCTTGCCTTTTGGCTGTCGAAATTTTCTTTGAAGTGGTCTTTTGCTTTTCAAATTAAAAGAAAACAAATTTTAACTAAATGTAGCGGTTGTGAGAACACTTTTTAATTGTCTTTATTTTTGACATTGAGCTTATTCGTTTTTATATCCATTTTGGTAGATAACGTATATAGTAAGCTCCAAATAAATTTTTAGCCCTATATACCTAGCTCATGACTTAACTTGTTATTTTCTAGCTTGGAAGGCCACTAATTGAATTTGCGTTCTCAATTTAAATTTTTTTAAAGATTGTTGAGTTCAGTTTTTTTTATTTAAGCTTTTTCTTGTAAATTTAGGTTCACATGCGTAACGCTAAGCGACTTCATTTAGAAGACAAGAATTAAATTATGTTGTTACTTGAGAGACTTTACAATTCGAATTTACTTTGAAAATGGACTAATTTTGGTTTCTTAATCTCATTTTTGTTTGTTTTCAGAAGTTGTTGTTCACTTCAAAATGTTTTTACTTAAAACAAAACTGCATATGAGGCCAATTAATTTTTATTGTTTCGTTTGTTGAACTAGTCATTCTGGTGAAGTAAATTAAACTGTTTCTCACTGGTATTAACCCTTTTTCGTATACATGTTTGTCCTTTTATAAGAATCTAGCAAAGCCTAAGTTGCAGCGCGAGAACCACCTAGTCTAACAGAAACGAAGTGTTTGTCTCAATGGTGAATAGAGGCGGTTGTCAGGATTGTTCTCTAGGCAACTAAAGGTTTGGATAGTTTTGACGCGTGTTCTCATTAAAGTTTTGTAATTTATTTCCGTTCTTGTTGTTATTTTGTACTGTTATCACGTGCAAAAAACAATAAAAATGCAGAATTGCGTAAGAGTTTAGTTATTGTTTATCGTTCCATTTGTTCTAGTGCTCTTGCGTCGATTCAAACAAAACTTGATATCTATTGACCTGCTTTTGTGTACATATCTGCCCCTTTTATAAGAATCTATCAAAGTCTAAAATGCAAAAAAAGAACCACTGAATCTAGGAATGCGAATCGTTTGTCATAATGGTGTATGGATGCTATTGTTCTGATTGTTTTGCGGGTAACTAATGGTTTTGAGGATTTTAAAAAGTGTTATACTTGATATTAGGTACTTTCTGTCCTTTTTGTTCTGATTGCTTCTAGCTACCAATTTCAAAAACTGAGAAGTCTTGTAGAGGGTCAGAGAAGATTTGTTTATTCTACCTATTGTGTTTTTTTTGATAAACAGTTTATGGTGTCGTTTTTATCAAAAAATGTGTAAATGTTTGAGTTTTGACTTCAGAATTTTTTTGCGGTACGTTAGTTATAGTCTAAGTATTGGAATGATTCAGCGATTGTGATAGCAGCATTGAGAACTTTTATGAATGGCAGGAGTTGATTAGTTTAATTTTTATTGACGGGAATCGATTTTCTTTTGTCTTAGGAAGCAAAACTAGGAAGCAAAATTTTTGCTTCCTAATTTTTGGCCGTTTTTTATTTTCGTTGTCGTGCCCTTCAATCTCAATTATTAAATTTTTCATAAGTCAAAATTCAAGAACAACTGAGTGTTAGCTATTTATAAAAATAAACATTTCTTCATTTACTACTGTAAAACATTTGTGTATTTTGTGCCTTTGTGTTATGATTATTTATTCTAATCATTTAGTTTTTTTTGTAATTTGATTGTTAAAAATTGGAAATATCAACTATTTTGGATGCTAACGATTCCAATTGGTTTTCAAAGAGACGTAATTAAAACTTCAGGATGTAAATTGGGCTTCGAAACGAATAACACATTTTTGAAAAACTTTTGCCCTTCAATATTGTTTTGTCAAATCGTAAATGAATCTCACTAGCAAAATGCTGTAGCTGCTCCGTACATTGCGCTTGTGCTAAGTAGTTTTAGTTTTCAATGTGCAATTTACTGTGAGATTGTTTTTGGATTTTTAAATCTCAGCACCAACATTTTCCAATGAAATTGGATATTCACTCAGGATTTTTTCTGTTTTTTTCCCGCATATGTGTGTTTTTATGAATTGATTCCCAATTGGGTGGATCAATCTTTTGATGAGTTCTCGGATTGAGACCGAATGGTTAACTTGTAAGAATATGCAAGTTTCTTGCAAAAGATGGTCAACTTGTAAGATTTTGCAAGTTTCTTGCAAAATATGGTCAATTTGTAAGAACTTGCAAGTCGAATGGTTAACTTGTAAAAACTTGTAAGTCGAATGGTTAACATGTAAGAATTTGCAAGACAAATGACTAACTTGTAAGTTTCTCATAAGTTCGTTCCGGTCGAGCACAACTCTTATTGGTCAATACAAAATAACATTCAATCATTTACCGTAGAAAGCGCGTGGGAGTTAGTTGCTCTGTTTGGATAACATAAAAAAATTCTACCTAAGTAGACAAAATGACTAATTTTTGAGCTTTATCAATTCAAGAGAGATCATATTGCAATTCCATTAAAAAAAGTAAATCTCAATTAGTTTTTTTTCGCGATTGCTTTTTAAAAATACTCACTTCACAATTCACAACTTAACAATTCACACTTTTCCAGATTCTATATTTTCCAAGCATCCGTTTACATTCATGTCTTGCAACGTTTTATTTACGGTTTAGTGTGTGTGTGTGTGTCTTTGTGTATGTGTGTGTGTGTGTTTGTGTGTGTGTGTGTGTGTGTGTGTGTGTGTGTGTGTGTGTGTGTGTGTGTGCGTTCTATTATGTGTGTAAGCGCGCGCGTATGTGTGTGTGTGTGTGTGTGTGCGTGCGTGGTGTGTGTGTGGTGATGTGTGTGTGTGTGCGAATGGTTAACTTTTAAGTACCTTGTAAGTCGAATGGTTAACTTGTAAGAACTTGTAAGTCGAATGGTTAACTTTTAAGAACTTGCAAGTTTTTGGCAGAAAAACTTGCAAGGCGATGCATCGCCTTGTAAGAACTTGCAAGAAATTTGCAATTTTTTACAAGTTAACTAACCATTCGGCCTCGACCCGGGTTCCAAGGGCAAATATGACTTGTCTCAATGGTGAATAACTCGTGATTATATAGCTGGCTTAACTTCTTTCTCATTTAGATCTCATTTGTATTTTCAGTTTTACATTTAAAAGTGATGTGGGCAATTTTTCCAACTTCTGCACTCACTTATAGGTCGGAATCGAAAGTTTAAAATCTAATCGAAATTAATTAGAGGCCACCTGTTAGTTTTAAGACATTGCAGTTTCAGATTTAGTTTGCTGCAATCGAGATAAATGCTAAATGTATTTCAGTATTATTTTGGCCAAATTAGTTGTTTGCTTTATAATATTTTTTGTTTCAAGATTTGCTTTCGTGTCTGTCAACTTTTTATCCGACTGTTTATTCTTTTGAATCAAAGAAATTTGATCTCTTTGGTGTGAAGTTGTCGATGTTCAGAGGTCTCTCCATTTTTTAGAATCTAAAATTCTTTAAATAACTAAATATGAACTACTTCTTTAAAGGCAGCCTATCTCTGCTTCAATTGAAAGACAATTAAAACAAGATTGTGGATCAGCGGGTGTATCATTGCACATTAGCGGGACTCCTTGACGAACTAATAGATTAAAGCAAACTTATTTTTAAATATTGGATCAAACGACTGTGTATTTGGGAAAAATTGGTTAATATGTCAGGCGAACTTTAAAAAAGACGGCGTTAATTGTGCTCTTATGTAAGGACCTACCTACAATGCTGGATTAGGTTTCGGAAATTTTGTACGGCAAATTGGATAGAAATGTATTATTAACTATGTTATAGTCTATTTGAATATAATTGTTAAAGTATCGGTGTTCAAATTATTTATAAATGAATAGCTTAACTGAGTGATAAATAGTATAATTTGAGATTTTCGACTTAGAGTCAACCTGGGTTGGAACAAGCAGACGATCGGTCAGATTGAACAGAACCAAAGGCGAAATCTGTTCCAGACCGAAGAGACATAAGTCAAGCGCTGGGCTAGACCGAATATATCGAACTAAGACCCTGGGCCATCCTAAACAAACTTTGAACACCCTGGGCAAGAAAAAACACTATCAAGGCAGGTCGTGGGTCAGACTCTCTCCGACAAAACAACCTATTGACCCTGGTGATTGGATTGATAAATTTAAAATCTTACAAGAATCTTGCAAAAAATTGAAATTTTGAAAGGGAAAGCATATTTTTTCCATTTTGCTTGCAAGATTCTTGAAAAAAATGAATCCATCTTGCAAGTTTTTTGCAAGATTTTGAAATCATCTTGCAAGATTCTTGCAAGGTTGTGATGCCACACTTTTTTATTACCCAGCTCCGGGAGACGACTGGCCGAGCTGAAATATGAAGGCTGAGGACTAAATAGTTGATAATGTGTCGGAAAACTGTCTCAAGTCCAGTTGAAAAACCTACTTCGATTTTTCCAGTACGCTCTGTTTTTTTACCCTCCTGTTTTTCTGGCTGAGGACAGACAGTGGCAGAGTTACATAAAATAGCCATAGGAGGATTGAGCAGAGCACTAGGTATAAAACCAGGCCCAAAAAGTTCTCTCCGAAACAAAGCAAACAAACTTAACTCTGTGTTTTACTTTGCAAAATAACAAAAAAATCCGACTATTGGTTTCCCTATCATAATTTTGTGTAAAAATTTAAGAGAAGGAAAATAAAATTTGCTTCGTCGTTTATTGAGGTGTAAAAGAAAGGATTTCAATGGCTCGAGATGTTTCTAGCTATTTGTTGGAATAATGTATATGAATTCAAAACGTTGCAAGAAACTTGCAAGATTTCACATTCAAAATGTATTCAGGAAAAAAGTCAATTAGAATCAATTCTGTTGATCTAAATTCTTGTTGATGTCAATTCATTTGGTTTTCAGTTAATTGTAGCTTCCTAAAAAGGATTCTTGCAAGATTTTGACCTCGATTTCGGTTTTGTTTAATAAACAAGAATCTGTTTCAAAGATGTTTTCAAAAACATTTGTACCCTGATTTATTTTTTTGCCCTGATTGATATCTTAGAAGATTCATTGCGAGAATCTTGCAAGTTTTGAATCATCTTGCAAGATTTTTGCAAAATTTGAATCCGCTCATCACTAGGGACCTTCGTTGTGACATTATTGTGAGATCAACTCTTCAAGAAAATTTACAATGTTTTCGACGCGTTCCAGTTTAGCTAGTGAATTTGACCGGCATTGATTACAATTGATCAGCATCATGTGTTTTCAAGTATTCTTCCTGCAAGTTTTCATTTGCTATGAAACTGTTTTATCTTTTTATTGGGCCCTAATAGCATTTTATACCGTAAAAGCAGCGTTTTCATACGAGTGAAAAAAAAATTAGTTGAACATGCAATGTTTCTCGAGGAACGCCTTTTTCTATGAAAGTAAAGCTGGATTCCATCCTTTTTCACAGCTGACAATTAGGATCTCACAAAATTTGATAAAAGTAGCAGGCTTTGTCATGAAAACTTGTTTCAATAGTTTTTTTCGCCATTTAGCGATCAACTGAGTCCAAAACCCAAGCATGAAATGAAAAGGGGCAGCTGTAATGAACTCGTTTCTATCAACATCATTGCTATTGAACTCAGGGAAAATCACCAAAATAATAGTAGCCCAGCATTGGCTGACGAAAATTGGATATATTCTGTTCCCCCCTCCCCCCCCCCCCAGCTTAGTGTGCTTTTACGCCCCCAGGCGCACGTGCTATTTTTTCATAGTAGGTTTGTTTTATATAACATATAATTTGTATAAAATAATTTGTGTTCAACCCTATCAATGAATGCCCACGCTTGTAATACGCAGGTTCCTTGTGAACTTCTTTTAATTACTTGTTTTCTTACATCAAGGAGTTCTCCTGAGGTAACATTTTCACACATAGGTTCCGCTTTTTTACAGGCACTATAAGTTTTTGTGCAAATGTCCGGTGCCACCACGCATAGATCTTCTGTTTTGCAAACCTCTATTTTAAATTCAGGTATGGGCCAGACCGAGCAGACCAAAAATAGGTTTGGGCCAAATGGATGGCACAGCTCAAACTCCTTTCAGACTATGACAGAGGGTCGAACCGTGTCCCATGTCCCCGACTCATGTCCGTCTGGCCCATACCTGTTTTAGGTCGAGGACCTCATCCTGGGTATAGATCATATTGAGACTGAATCAATCAAGAGGAGACTTTGTTATCTACTTCTGAAACTCTCCCGTCAAGATAAAAAGGATGAAAGGAAAGTTTCTTACGTATTTCACTATTGCGGCGCATTTCATCTTTTCACGTGGTATTTTTTTTCATGAAAGTGGTACATTTAATGGTTCTCGATTGTTCGAATTACAATTTAGGAAAGAAGGTTTATAAAAGCTCTGAGTTTTGTAACTGAACTTGATAGAACTTGATGACGAGTTCAGCAGAATGAGAGATGTATCAAAGTTATAGCAGAGAACTTTTTTCTTGTAATGTGTTTTGGAGCAGTCAAGAGTTACTTTACCCCCGATTTTTTAATCCACTAGTCCTCCGTCAAAAGTTTCCTCCTTTTTTATTAAAAATTCCAAATTTTCGGCTTATTCTGTTAATGGCCTAAAAGTGTCAACATCTCCCTTTCTTAGACTACGGAAAGATTTTTAAACGTGTGTTATCCAAAGGTTTCCGATAGAACAATTTGACTCTTGGATGTCTGAATTGCAACATATGAATTAAGATTTACAAAAGTTACAAGTATTTTTGTTCAGTTTGAAACGAACAGTTTTATTATGGAGCAGAAGAAATTCTAATAAAACAATTTTTCAAGCGTGAGATACAATACAAATGTTGCTTTATATACTGAAGGTTCTGACTCAGCGATTCACTCGTTCCGTCCCCAAAAATGAAACAAAAATTGTCTATTTAAAAGAGTATTCAAATTTCAAGCACAGAATTTGCGAGTCCAGGTGTAGTCTTCTCAAAAAGTTTTTGGTGGAAATTTTGTAGATTGAAAGCTACGATATAGTCAACTCTCCTCGATTTCATAAAGACAAAAAATGGATAAAATTTTTCGTCGTTTTCATGTCTTTTCATCAATGCCATGTATTGACTATGAATAAAGCAAGAACGAATGACCAAATCTTGTTACTGAGTAAAGCGAGTAATATATCAAAATGCGTCATTTTACTAGCCAATCAGAATCGAGTTTTTAAATACGCATAGAAATCGTTCCAATTTACGTACAAAGCTCGGAAAAAGTGCAAATAACATAACTTCAAGTAAATCTAATCATAAGACCTATCAAAAAAGACTTGATTCGTCTCAATAATATTCCGGTTTTTGGATGCATTGGTAGAAAATGGTGACTGGCATTGAACAGATTCGTTATCAGACATACCGGCCAGAAGAGCATCAAAAATTGCCGTCTAAAAAACCACTTGTTGATATAGTCGCCGTAATCTTAATACGCTATATTCTTAAAACGTTGATATGATCGTTCATAATGCTTACACGTTGATGCATATACATACAGATAGCGAATTGAATCTTCGAAAGAGTGGTTTTGCACCTTTATAAATCTTGGGAGATTTTGAACGATCTTGAAAGAATCTAACAGTATGTTTCGAAAATCTCAAGATTCCTAAAGATCTTGGCATGAAAATATGTGTTCTAATACTCTTTATATTATGTTTGAAACCTAATATAGTCATTGCGACAGACGAGTTACAACACCTCTTACGGCGTTCAATCAAAGAATGTTCAAACTTTTCCAACATTTCAGCAAACTTTGAAGTTGTTTGATTTTTTGTTGTTTGTTATAAGATAGGATCTTTGCAATTTGCGGCATTTATAAATTGAATTTCACACCAACCAAGGCAACGGAAATTGATTACTGACTAAGTTTGTTCAATTATAGACCGACAAGCATGTCTTTCTAATTGATATGTTGAAGCTAGAAAATTATCTGAGACTTTGAAGACAAATAATATTTGTTTGTTAAACTGTACTAAGATTAACTATGACCACCAAATGCTTTCAAAAATCTGATTAATGCATTTAATTCTTCAATCGTATTACAGATTTGAGCACACAAACACCGCATGATAAAGAAGGCTACGCAAATTAATTAAATCATTAATTTATCCCGTTTCTGAATAATATTTATCTTTACTGAACATTTAATTTCAAAGAGAACAATTCAGCCCTTGTTCGCAGTTAATATTCATAGATCTTGACAAGACAACAGCTTGAGGTCCTCGTTCAAAATCGGCGGTTATTATGAGACCGTAGACCGAAATTTTGTATGACCATAGCAGATCATGAAGGCCTGTTGTTTTGAATGCTCCGTGCGTTCTTGACCGTCTGATCAGAGTAAAATTGAACAATGACCTCGATCTGGATGCCAGATTTTGATTTACTTGAGAAAATTTAGCTGGCTTTACCACAGTCTCAGAAATGTCGAACAAAAACATCTGTTCTAGTTTAACGGAATTTTGCTCAAAACGTTTTTTTTAAGCCTAATTGGTGAAAAAACAGAATGAAAGAGCAGAAATTTCTGTGCAAATTCTACATTACTCAGCTGAAAGTATAACTAATTTTTCACCACAAAAATGCTTCAAATAATCTAATGCTTGATATATTGATATTCTTAGAAATTACTTAAGATGTGATTCAAAAAAATATTCTCACAGGTCCTTATATGGGAGGGACTGCAATGAAATGTTTTTCGATAACACTTTGTTTATTTCAGTCGGATTTGACAAATGCAACCGATTTTACTCGAAAGGGAGGTAGATTTTGCAGCAAGGACATGCATCTCTGAGCATTTCAGTGCTGAATGAGCACATTCAAATAAAACATAATCCAATTTTGTTTGGAAAAAAATTGCATGCCAATATTTTTAGTTAGTGTCCAGGCCAAGTTTAATATGAAAAAATATTTGTCTCTGAAAAAAAACATTTGTACGGAACAGAAAACTGAAAAGCATATGACACAATTTGTAGCTTATAACATATAGCTGTTATAGCAGTATACGAACACTTCAAGCTTCAACTATCAACAGTGATAGCATGGGCTAACGCGAACGTAGAGACCAATCCTGTAAATCAATATCTTAGTTAGAATTGATGGGTGGCAACAGTGACAATAGGCACAAATCTTTATCCATTTATATACCCAGTTATTTCCGCCCTTTTACAATCCATACAATCATCTTGGATTGACAACTTCTATGAAACTCCGTAATGTGATGTTTAATAGCATTTTATCAAAGGGATCAATCAGAAGGCAAAACAAAATTTTATCAATTCACATGCTAAAACGAATTTGGCGCGATTGAAATAAACATCAGTATGAACGGCACGTGAAATTATCTTATTTTTTGCAACAACAAAGCTGTAAGTCAACGCTCAAGGATTCAAGTTAGTGTACTTTTTGGCACTTAAATTTTAATCATATTTTTTTCACCCCTTTTATCATATCAAATGTTTGAAGCCAGGAGAATCACTAAAAGTGAGACATTTGTTCTCTCCAAAGATTTTGTTAAGGTTTCTTGCGGATGCGCTCCGTAGACAATTAGTTCAGCTTTATTGTTCCAGTCTCGAATAAGTTCCGAATGAAGTACGTATCTGTTTGCGAATTGCTTTACCTTGCATGGTTCATTGAATTCATATTAAGAGCAACACAGGGATGATTGTCTCTAAACACTTGAAAATAATGCTCAAAAGTTTTGTTCATTTCCATCAAACGTTTTGCTAAGTGTACCGTCTCCCTACTTGCCTCTACAATAGTATTCAGTTCAGATTCAACTGTGCAGGTTGATACGTACTTTTGAAACTTTATAGCCCAGCTGCTTTCTCCTGTATTTTCTCAAGCTTGGAACATAAACCTGAGAAACAATCGTATTTATTCTTTTGTCTAAGTTACCCGCCCGCTCAGAAAATGAAAACCGTTTTAGGTCATCATTTAGTTTTGAAATTTTTGCAAATGCTTTGTCGGATTATTACAATAGCCATATCGTTTAACCAAAATTAGATCAATCCCTTTAAATCTCCTGCATCTCATTTTTCTAACGTGAAATTCATCTCGAAATGATGGAATATAGCCCGATTCTCCCAGAATTCTCTTTTATTGTTGAGTACGGGCTCCGGCATTGTTTTATCAACACGTATAATCTTTTCTTTAGCCTGTAGAATGATATAAAGTAAAAGGATCCTGATTTTTGAGAGGCGCGTTGTTGCTGAAAAGGTATGATTTTATTCTATATCTGGAGCTTGGCAAATGTCCTTAGCTAGCAATCTCGCTTTGAATCTCACTATTTCCCACTAGGCCCTCACTTCAGAGTGAGAGGTCAACGGCTACCAATTATATCGATTCCCTATTTATCTGAAAGTTCCGAGACGTTTTTCCACTAATACAGTATACTCTGTTTAAATTGTTTCAAACTATTTTTTGTCACTTTTTGCTTCATCTGTTGACTTCGGTATCACACTAACACTTATAATTTTACCTAAAATTGCCACTTGCTACTGCATTCAGATATTCTACTTTTCTAACCTATTTTGTGCTGCGCTAAACGAGCCTTTATACGACAGTTTCTGTTCCCTAAATGTTAGATTTCCACTCTTTCGAACATTAAATGCACCTTTTTCATACTTTACGCCTATAAGATATGCGTTGCTGTTATCTGATGATTCCAAAAAACAACTTTTCGTAAAGTCCGAATTTTTTTCTCGGAATGGCTTCTCAATATGTGCGTTGTTAGTACAACCAAAAACTCTTAGTGATACAAGCTTCAATTGTTTTTCGCACATTGCTTCGAATTGAATGCTTTTAATCCACGAGAGAAACAAAAGTTTTTTTTTTCAACTGGAATGTTTTTTTTCGTAAGGCCAGTATAGCGTATCAACTTTTTAAACAAATTCTTAGCATCGATCGAAGTGAACTCGCCCGCACCATCACGCATCAACGTTCCTGGCGTTTCTATGTCCATATTGAGTCCGCTGTTTTTTTCAGTTCTCATTCATCCTTCTATTGAACTGGTTCACAATTTATTACTAGTTCAGAGTCAGAACTATTATTTGATGTTTGAAAGATTGAGAAGTACCCTTCGTCTCAAATCTTTTTGTTTAACTAAGCTCAGACACCCTAATTTTTTGTTTTGAAAAAATCGTATTCCCTGTCTCACAATTTTTTTCTCTGCTTGCTGCATCCTATAAAGTTTTTAGATGCAACCCTTGCTAAGAAATTTTAAAAGTCTTTTTGGTTTCCCTTTGTTTGTTCTGTATTTGATATCCTCAGACTATAATCTTTAGACGTGCTTCCAGCTTTCTGTGAATTGAATCGTTTGTGTTTCCTATTTTAGATTATGCTCTCACTTTTCTTTTGAAGTTTTGGTTATCGAAGTTGTTAAGTTCCCGCTTAATTTTCTCTAAATTTTTCTCATCCCCATTGAACTTTTACACTTGATGCGAAACTCTGTTATTCTGTAAGTAGTTTTTTCAAAATTATAGATATATTTATTTCCTCACTAATTAATTTGTTTCTCATTGTAAAGCTATATTGCATATGCTATGCGCTCGTTATGTCGCCTACAACGAATTTCTTTGAGTTCTTCCTAGGGCTAGTTAGTTCTGCTGTGAGCGTTTGTAGTTGTGCAATCTCAAAAATTGAGAGCCCTTTGCAAGGAACTTTGGAAAGTTTAGAGCAACAACCTTTATGTTTTTTTAGCTTGAAAAATTTTGTAACTTAGAGGTTTTTCCTCTTCTTCTTGTTATTCCATTGCTTTATATACAGCTCGTGTGAAACGCTCTTCTGATGCGCCATTCCTATAATTTGGTTTATAACCTTCGTTGGTCGCATCTACAGTGAAGACTTTACTTCATCTCATTGATTGCATACGGGCTCCAAACTGTTCCGCAAAACTTACGATGTCATCATCATCAAGCCCACTAAACATTTTTTTTCTGACTTTGAACTGGTCTCTCATTTAATTGGAATCAAACAACCTGAACTTTATAGTGTTCAGCTTAAATTTATCGATTTGAGAATTTATCTTTCATCCTGTGGGACTTTGCCTTCATTTTGTTAAGCTTTACCGTTAACCATCAGTTCAATACCACTGTCGTTTTTAGTCTAGGTGTAACTATCTTTTGCTCTAACACTAGCACTAGCCTTTTTTGAGCGAGTTCTTGTTAACGGGGTCTTGTTTGGACTTAGAATAAAGCCCGTTGTTGCTCTGTAGCGTTTAAAAATGTGCTGCCTGTTGGTGGCCTCGTTATTAGGCAATTAATTGGTGTGTCACTGTGTTAGCCGAAAAAGTTTTATGCACACTATGGAGCACTTTGAAGCTCAAAATGCTTTATGTGCACTATTCACTATAACATTATAAATACAATAAGAACGCAACCTGAAAAATAGCGCGATAAACAAAGTGAGGATACCACAATTAGATTAGGGGCCAGAAAGAACACTTTTATGAGCTGAGCTGCTCTCAGCAAAGCTAAGTAATCCAAAGAGGTCCTCTTAGAAGTTTCTCCTAAATGAGCATTTAATATTGAATGGACTTCTGAGACTTCTGACCCACATTTTCCTGATCAAACCACAAGCTTCCACAAATGAAGCGCCAAAGCTACACAAGCTTCCACAGAGAACAATACAGCTACCCAAGCTTCTTCTCCACACACAATGTCCTCGGCCATTTACACGTTCCTCCACAAAAACAAAGTCCCCCCAGCCAGCTACTAAAGCTCGTGCTCCAGAGACAGAGTACCCCAGCCAGTTAAACAAACTCCTCCTCCACAAACAGTGTTCTTCAGCCAGCTAAGCAAGCTCCTTCTCCACATCTCGTGTCCCCGACCTAATCAAAACACACTAGAACTTTAAATCCATTTATGTTCTCCGACTTCCGGCCTGTCGATTGACCCCTGTTCCACTACAAGTCCTGCCTCTCTTAGTTTTCTCGTCTGTTTTCCAGTTGAGTTCAAAAGTTCTCTGATGCAGCGCAGACACAACAAAACGACATAGTGTTGTTTTTAGAATGAGTTGATTTCTGATCTTAGGAAAGCTCTGTGCCCATAACATATCGGTTAAAGGAACGCATAGACAAATATTGTAGTCAAGTATTTTACTTAGGATTGATAAATGACAACAATAGAAATATGACAAATCTTTATGAATCTTTTTACCAAGATTACCTCCCTATTAAACTCCATACAATCAAATTTGAATTTCCAACTATTATGGCTTTCGGTGACTTGTGATGTTTGCTAGCATTTTGTCAGTCAATCAATTGTCAAAATTTAATGTCATCAATTCACGCGCTAAAACAGAATAGTTGTGGTAAACCTCTGTATAAACGTTCACGTGAAATTAGCATTGTTTTCTCAACAAGAATGGTGTAAATCAGTACGCGCATGGATTCAAAAGAGTATACTTTTTCGTATTCAAACAATTAATATCATATATTTGATAAAAGACAGCAGATGGAAGATGAAACTATTTGTGTTTGATATTGGACAGTCAGATTTCAGCACTCGCTTACAATACGGCGTAAATCATGTTCTGTCGTGATATTTTATTCGACTTCGATAGTTTCACATCACATCCCAAAGGCCGCCTTTTGCGGAAATGGCCAGATGCGGAAATCTCATCCAGCTCGTAAATAACACGTAATATAAGCGAATGAGAATCCTTACGATCTACTGTCGCTGGTCACCGCTAATTTTAAGGTTTTTTTTCAAACCCTCTTATCCTAGTAGATACAACTTGCTACACATGTTAAATGTTTAACTGGTCAAAATAACTGGTCAAAATAACTGTTTAACTGGTCAAATAGCAAATAAACGAAAAATTGTGAGCGGAAATTAGGCTAAACAGTTATTTGCCATGCAGTAAGTAATACCAATTAATTATGCAGTAAAAAATACTAAAAAAGAATAACTAATGGAGCTTGACAGCACTGACCATTACGAAAATACAGAAAGTCTTTAGACTGTTTCAGTGTTAAGTTGATCTGCCACCAATATTCGGGAGCGTAATGGAATGAGCGCAAAATGCGATTGTGTTTGATTCTGCTCTCGTTTTGAGCGAAAAGAAAAAGCTAGGAAACTTTGACTCTGGTTGCAATATTATTTTCCATAGCGCATTGTCATTTCTTCTAGAATCTATAGATTTCATTTTCCTTGAAACAAATGACATTAATATTTACAATTTCGTACTTATCTTGACGTTATCTTTCATATAGAATCTTATCCGGATTATATAGAGATAATTCGTTATTTCGATACTATTACACTGGTACAATTTTAAAATTGCAGATTTCACTTCACTGGGTTGCCGAACAAATTTTTCATTTTCAAATGTCTCCAACTGTATACAATGTTCCGTTTCACATTTGGCAGGAGATTTTCCAACTCCTGATATCCGATGGCTACGACAAATACAGAGCCCGCAATCAGTTTATCAGTTTGTTTAACCTCAGATTAATAAATCGTTTTTTTCATCAGATGATAAACGAAAGCAAGCTCGGGTTTTATTGGGAAATTTATGGCGAAAAATATATCGCAGATTTTTACAGAGGATTGGGCAAATTGTTCCTTTGTTATCCGAACTGGTATTTGCAATTTGTAGACATCGGCTTTTGGGTGCGTAATATGACGTCAGAGGATGCTATATCATTAGACAACTTCATTAAAAGTTACTGTAACAAACTGGAATCCGCTTTGATTAGTTTTGGATGGCCGGGAAGTTTGAAATATTTACCAAGGGTTTTAATTTGTTTCTTTCTAAAATTGTTCATTTCTGATTCTTTTTAGAATTTTCTATTTTTAAAGATATAAAAAAAATGAATATAAGCGCTTTATTTGCAATTAAATGAAGCAAACCTTTCAGAATTTACCACCAATTTTTTTGCATAAACTTTTATACCAGGCTGCGTCACAACTGTGAAATATGGCTATGACTTATGACTGACCAAACTTAAGGCACAATTATAAAATTGTTTAGGTTCTCAGGATTACACTTCCACAAATGACTTATAATTAAAGCAATGAAGCTTTAAGGAAAAAATTTTCACTAACTGTATTGGCCTTAATGCATCAACATATAATGAAAACACAGTTCTTCCCAGGTTGAGATTTCTACTGAGAATTATGTAAGCAATGTGCTGACAAGCACTGAAAACAATATTTATCATCGGAATAATTGTACATAAAATATGTAATGACTTTTTCACACTTCTCGTACATAATTTCAGCACGTGTCAACACATTATAATTATGCGATATGTATCCGCTTATGTTATGCGATATGTAGAAAACTGTTTTTTAGCGCGTGTCATTGCAATTCTTGCATAAATTTTAGTACTTTAACCACTTATCTTACATACTTTTTTCAACGCTTTCCTTACACAATTTCAGCACTTTCAGCACTTATCTTTCATACTTTCATTACTTTCATCGCTTTCCATGCACAATTTGAGCACTTTCACAACTTATCTTACAAATTTTCAACGCTTTCATAAAACAATTTCAACATTTTCAGCACTTATGTTATTGATTAAAAACCCTGCAACAACTACCGTCTTTTTATGGGTACATTTAAATGCTGAAAGAATGAGCTATTATTTAACACATTAAACTCATTTTTTTGAAATCTACACTGAACTTATTATAAACGTACGAAAATTTTATATGCGCTAACTTTCGTTCGAGAATGTTCACACATAATTTCTATAGTCCGCATTTAACAACATCGATGGAGAGGAATGTGTAGAAAGATGTGTCCAACACACATGATGTATCCGTAGAACGATCATTGTTTTGCACCTTGACTGATGAGAATGCACGTCAATGAATGCTCTGGAAGACGATAGACCAATATAGCATCCAAAAGAAAAATAGATGGCTTACGAGATCTTTTGTTCAAATTCAGTTCGGAAAACCATTTTTACTCAAATTTTCTATATTATGCAAAAATTATTCTCAGTTGATTAAACAAGAAAAATTTTATCGGAAATTCTTGTTGTTTGATCAAACAACTGACAAATTGTTTTTCGAAAAGCGATGATTTTGTTTTTTTATACTCACATAGAATGACCTGTAGCTAAACGAACTTTTTTAACTTAAGGAAAAATGTGTTGCGTTTTTTGCAAAAAATTCTCTTTTTTTGTTTTTCCATATGCTTTCGTTTGAGCTCTTCATTTAAATAGGGATGCAGTTATCATTATTTACGAAATAGCATTTTGAGACTATATTGCTTTAAAAAATAGTACCTATGATTCAATTTTCTCTTGATAGGAACCTTCTTTCTAAAATTAGATAAATTTTCACAGACCTGTAAGACTCTAATGTTTAGCAGAGGTTTTAATTAGCTTCCTGTGAATAGTTATTTTTTTATTGATAACCGTTAGTTTTTATTTGAAAAATAGATGAATTTATAATATGAGATTTAAAACATCCTTGCAATTAAGTAACACAAACCTTTCAGAGCTTTGCATCTTTTTGTTCCGAGAACACGTTCACCTTTTACTCCCCCTCACATCAATTAAAAACAAAAGAAATTCCTTGCTCTGGATGGAAAAGATTGTTAACTGTTGAAAAAACCCATGCGCGGATAATCTTGGGGCAAAACAAAATTCAAACTCTGAGCAACCATGCTTATAAATTAACAGTTAAAGTTTAACTGCAACTGCAATCGCTGCAGGAACTTCAGTTTAATTCCATAAAACTCTTTAAGATCAAAATCGAAAAGAAAGCTCTATTTTTCTAAAACATATTGCTCTGGATGGAATAGACTCTGCCAACCATTTAAAATTTTCATGCGTGAAAATTTTCGGGCCTTGAAACATGAAATTTTTATGTGCAAACATTAGGTAACATTGCAACAAGTAAATGAGAATTTTGCTTACTCAGCAATCCCTCAATAGAATTCTATCAAACCGTGGCCTGATGTTTTTGCAAATGTTCTTCACTGTAGCATGATTGAGTAAAAATTGCAATACTTTGATGTGCAATATTGGTCCATTATGGGATTCTTGGCTGTAAAGTCAATATAAAAGCTCACTTTAAACGTTGCAACATACCAAATTGTGTTCCTAATTAGCAAAAACAGATGTGAAAAGAAAGCCAATACAGGAGAGCTTGACGCAAATAGTTGAATGCAGGCCGGCTTCAAAAGCTGGGAATTTGAGCTATATAGATGTCACAAGAAATATTGATGAAATCGAATTCCCATAAATCACATTTCCTCCTAAATCAAACCTCAAAAATTTGTCAAACTTCTGCATGTTTTATTTTACTACTGTAATTGATGCAAATCAACGTTCTTTTGTTTAAAAATTTTTAGTTAAAAAAGACGACTTCTACCCAAACAAACAGATAGATTGTTTTGCTTACTGACTATTGAGAATGCACGCTTATGATTGCGTTGATTATTAGCAGAGCAGAGACGATTTGCAGAGCTTAATATATGTGTAATATAATGGAGAAACGAACTTTCCTGTAAAAATTGATGGCTTTGGAAGATGACCAACTGTTTTCATAAATTTTTGTGTATTTCTTATGCTTTTACCTTTATTAGTTTTTCTAGAGCAATGACTTGGAGTCCACAATCATGGATCCAATCGGATTCTCACGAGGTATAGTTGTGCCTAGACAGTGTTTGTTATCTAATGTCTCTTATGACTTTGTACATTATTGTATTAGGAAAATTTCGGCAATCTCTGAACTTTGGCACTATTTTATGTTATTTTCTCTCAGCTTCTGGCTTAGTCTCAGTAAAAATCAGCGGAAACCATTTCCTGTGTTGAAATTTATTGTCTGTAATGGTATTGTATTTATCTAATGGTGTCTTGGTTTTGATACTACAAATTTTCAAATTTCTTTTAATTTTCAGCATAATTGCATATTTTATATATTCCTTTTGTTTCCTGGTCGAATTACCACAATATTGACCGGTTCAATTCATGTTGAGCAAAGTTGTAATTGCACAGCATTGAAAAAAGGCGTATCGGAATATGTTGCTTGTTTTGTTGAATAGTTTTTGCTTCTGGACTGAGACGCAGTTTTCGCGCAAAATTTAGTGAAGTTTTTTTTTCAAATTTTTTACTCTGCTTTGTTTTTCTTTATTTTTTTTATTTTCGACAACAACTGTTATTGACATGTCTGAATAACTTCTTGAGGACGTATAACTGAACCTATTTAAAGACGGCAACATATAGCTTTTTGTTTTAACAACTTCCAATTTAAACTTTTTTCAAACTTTTTTTTCTGCTGTCTCCTTTTTGCTGTAATTTTGTAACCAAGTATCTCAATCTCACTTATAAGGAAACTGAAATACTTTTGTTGATTCAAACAGTTCTTCGTCGATAATATTTTGTTTTGACTGATTGCTTCGACCTTTTAATTTAAAACGTTTTCGAGATTAGAACAGTTTGATTTTTTTGGCTTCTTTTTTTGAAATTTATCCGCAGTCTTTTTATAGGGAGGATCTGCTGATGTTCAGGTAAGAATCAAGTGATGGTTTACAGTTCTTGCAGAAAACATTCTATGAAAATAGAGCTTTTATTACTGTTTTAAAGTTTTTTGTGAAGTTCTGGCTGCTGCCTGTATTTGTTGTTATTTTGTAATCTCGTGACTTAGTCTCAATGGACTTCCTAAGTTGTTGTAACCTAATCCATCTCTTTCTGTTGAAATCTTATGTCTTATGAATTTTGAAAACGTTTTATTTCAAAAACATTTTTAGATTTTTGAGCTGAGCCATTTTTTTAAATTGCTTTTTAAATTTGTAGTTTAATCTTTGTAAAGACAGGTCACGACACGTTTTTAGTGGAACATAATATAATTTTTATACGGGTTTTAATTGCAACCATTTGTTTCTTGGCTTTGTTACGACTATTACCACAAGATTTCAAAAAAGGTTCAAGATTTTTGTAATTTTGTACGTTTTTTATCCCTTTGTAAACTGTACTTTTTTAGTAGGTCCCATTTGCTTTGAAATATTGCGCAATTGAACATTTTTAATGCATATGGTGACTTTTTTTTGGTTTCACGGCTTTGCTGCCATTTTTGTGCAAATTTTAATTGTTTACCTTTTTAACTTTGCAGGTCTCGATTGCTGCCTATGGAAATATAAAAGAACATTTTAGTGATTTGAGTGTCCAATGATGATAATCACTTTTCAATAATTGTTTTTAAAAATTGAAACGTTTTTTTAAATTTTGCACCTTTTTTGCTCTTTTTTGTTTCCATGTTACCCAATCGATTGAGGACAAGTCCCATACCTTTTCTAATGAAGCATAGGTCAATTTGTTTTGATTACGTTTTATCTGATGCGAGTTTGATTTTGTTATGATTTTTTAAAATTCCAAACATTGAGTTTTTGCGGTAATCATTTTTTGTTGTTTGATTTTTATTATTGTCTTTTCTAGTAGTCCTATTAACAACAAGTTTCACCGGCCCTCTAGCGTGGCATTATTGTATTCCATTCCTGCATTCGTGGTATATTGTTCAATATGTATGTTTTTGAAAGTTTTCTATCTCTTCATCATTTGGTAACCAAATTAGTCCAGAATGTGGATGAGCGGAGTTGGAACATTATGTGCGTACGCACATTACCGAGCCTCCTTGTTTCGTTTGAGTTGTCATTCTAGCGCAACCAATTTCTTTTGGATAGAGAAAAACAGAGTGTGAGAGTTTGCAATTAATTATATCAACCTTTTGTCATCTCTTTTCTTAATAGTCCATTATTTTAACAAGGACGAAAGTATCATGCTAATTGGAAAAGAGAACTTTTGTATTGAAATAGAGTTTAAATTTGTCGACAGTTTCAGAGTAAATAAGTGCATTTAGCTTGAAATTTGCTTTTGCCTAAAACTGGATATATATCTGAGATGCCTAATTTTTTGACGAGCTTATAAATAAGCCCGCAACAGTCCCAATTATTAGGGGACTTAAAGCCCGAGGGACTTCCTTTGAATTGCTTACCAATAATTTTTTCTTTCATATCTGCGTAATTAACGTGTGGAAAGCAGTGACAGGAACATATTCACTCGCTTAAAACACAATTCATTAAAAAAATTAAGTGTAATTTTGGATTGAGAAAAGATGATACCAGATTTCCTTTTAAAAATGCTGCAAAAAGAGATGAACACTTTTTTAGCTACTTAAACGATATAACGATGAGTTGTCTTGGCTGAAACTTTTGCAGCAGTTGAACGTCAAAACAAAACTTGAAGTACGATGTCAAGCCATGACTTGCGCGTTCTCAGAGTTCAACTTCAACATTTTTACAACTGAATCTATTCTCAGTGAAGCTTCCAGATTTTGCGATCTCGTTCTTGCGCTTACCAAGAAGGAAAACGTATCCGCAATGCATTTACCTGAAAACATTTTGAAATGGTTGGTAAATATCCATGTTAACGGGGAAGTCTATAATTTGCATTTATTAAACAAGGTCTTCAACCTGACCTCTATTAGCGTTAAGGGATTCGAATGGAACTCAAATATTTGTTTACCCCAAGTAACACGTTTCGGTGCCAGCTCTCAGAGAAACTTAACAGATTTGACAAAAACGCTGGTGCAAGGTTTTCCTCATCTTAAGTCGCTTCAAATTCATTGCAAACGTGAAATTGCTGGAATTGGATCTAATTTCCAAATTCCCCAGAGTTGCACTGAGCTGGAAATATCTTCCAGTCTTATTGGCGCCTTCATAGGAAATTCGAAGGTTATAATGTTGGGAGTTGGAGTCGAAGAGGATTCTTCGAGTTTTAGCTTATCTGAGGTCTACAAAATTTCGAAGAAATTGCGATGCCTTCATCTTCATTTAAGCGGAAGTATCAAAATTGAAGTATATAAAGAAATTTTAAAACAATTTCAAGAGTTTATTCTTTCAGGAGAAAAACTGGAAGCACTGAAAATTACCACTAATATTTACCCAAATTTTATTGTCAAGGAAACGCAAAACTTTTTCACAAAGTTTGATTCACAAAAGTTCGTTTGCGGCCCAAACTTTCAGTTTATTTTTGTCGACGGAATGGGAATTTTGTTTATAACACCTGGGGTAGATTGCATTGATCAACTTCGAGTCTTTTCCTGGTTTCCCAAAGAAAAAATGGGCGGTCGTCAAGTGAAAATTCTGGCATTGCCTGGAAATGATTAAACTCTGAGTATAACCTGTTATTTATCCTTATTGAGCTCTTCTGTTGCGCTAATTTCTAATGGAAAACCAATAGTACCATTATAATGATTATCACACAAAAAATCCCATATTCATTTCTGAACTGAGATTGAAGGGACGTTGAAGCAGATTTAAAGAAAAACCAAATGTATCTATAATTCTAATTAAGAGTGATTAGCAATTTTATCGTTAGTGATTGTAATTGATTATAATTGATTATTATGAGAAAAAACAGGTCTGAAAAACAACATACAAAATTGAGTGTTATGACTGGTATTAGTATTGACAAACTAGAAATATCTTTACGCACGTTTTGGTTCGTTTAAAACTTTAAAAAATTTTCTTGACTGTTTTAACGAGAAAACAACCCCCTTCTGAAATTCTGGGATCATTCACTGAGGACTTACAGCATTTTAACGTTACGGTTTTCTTACAAGGTCACCGACAGCCGACATCAAAAACAGTAACATAGATCAAATTCATAATGTATTCATCCACGTATTAAGGCCAAAGGCCCCTCTCAATGGCCCGGCAAATCTAGCTTGATCTTTTTTAGCAGGTATTTTGTCTGAGTCGATTTTCGACTCAGATTGGTCACCGATACGTTTTCGAAACATAAAAATATTAAGCCTAAAAAGAGCGCAATCGATTCAGTATATTAGTAGGCTCAACGAAAATTATGTTTAACGAACTTTTTCCGAGCTTTCTATGCCAAATAGAACGTATTTTGTGTGCATTTAATCTTTTTGTAAGGCTTACATGGTTAAGAGATTATGACGTAATAAAGTTTCTCGCTGGATAGATTCTCGCTTTATTTAAATAGCTCTTTGAATAGACTGCTCATTTAGTTTACTCGGTAACATCCTCCGGCCCGGAAGAAAATGTTGGGAGGATCGGTACAAGCTTAACGAGTGGGCGGACGAGCGATCCGGATGACGTGCGTAAGACGGCGGAGCGGGCGACGCTGTCGGAGCCGTACCGAAGTTCCTCAATCCGAGCGGTTGGATAGTAACCCCTAGGGTTGCTTTCTTCAACGATCCAAACTAAATCACCGACCTTGAGGTGCTGCTCGGCAGGCGTCTGCCACTTAGATCTACGGTTCAACGCAGGTACATACTCCTTGAGCCAACGTGCCCAAATTGCATTGGCGTAGGACTGTGCACGGGCGTACCGCTTACGATGATCGAACTCGTCGACGCCAACGATAGACGGAATTCGGGTTGCTTGGTTACCGAGTAGAAAATGGTTAGGTGTTATTGCGCCTAGGTCGGACGGGTCGGCGCTTACGGGCGTTAAGGGACGTGAGTTTAGTGCGTATTCGACCAGACAAAAAGTAGTGTTCAACACCTCATCTGTGAGGCGACGCGTACCGAGGATAGTGTACAGTACTCTTTTAAAACTCCGAACTAACCTCTCCCAGATGCCACCTTGGTGTGGCGCACTGGGTGGATTGAACCTCCACTTAATGCCCTTATGTGCAAGTTCGGCAGCGATGTTAAGCGTATTCCATTTTTCCACACATTCACGGAGCTCTTTCTCCGCTCCAATGAAGTTCGTACCATTATCCGACCAAATCATAGCAGGAGTACCCCGACGGGAGACGAACCGCTCCACTCCCATTACACAAGAACTAGTGTCCATGGACGGGACAACTTCAACATGGACAGCACGAGTGGTGAGACAAGTGAAGAGAAATCCCCACCTCTTCTCGGTAGTCCGACGAACTGTGACGTAGAATGGGCCGAAGTAATCAACCCCGGTGTTGGTAAAGGGAGGAGACTGGTATGCGAGTCTCTCCTTTGGGAGGTCTGCCATGATAGGTTGAATGGTTGCTGCCCGGAAATTTCTACACAAGACGCAGTTTGATTTGATGGAACGCAGTGTGGAACGTAGTTTTAGGACGGCATAACGTTCTTGTACCTTCGACCTTAAGTAATCGATGCCCTGATGATGGTTCTTCAAATGAGTATGCCGCAGAAACAGTTTAACAAAAGTATGACGCGCATCCAGCACGATAGGATGCTTAGTGTCAAAGTCAATTTCCACTAGCCGTCGGAGTCGACCAGAGGAACGGATGAGACCATGAGGTCCAATAAACGGAGTAAACTGAGCAATGCGGCTGCTCTTCTTAACGGATTTGTTGTCAAGGAGATCCTTTCTTTCAGTATTAAAGGACTCTCCCTGAACCAAGTACTGGAGATGACGCTCGGCTTCGTCAAGCTCAACAGGGTCGGCTATGCTGCCGTCTATGGTACGGTAACTTTCATGAGATGGTAAAAGACGGAGCACATATGCGGTGACACGAAGTAATTTTTGATAAGAACTGAACTTATCAAACGGGATTAGATTAATACTTTGTTCCTTAGGGGGCTTGGTTACGGATGCGACTAAAGATGAGATGGAGTCATCATCTTGTTCCTTGGTTACAACGCCGAGTTTGATGTTATCGACGACGTCAGTATTTGGCACAAAAGGGAATTGCTTAGTTCTCAAGAAGTCAGGACCCCTCACCCAGCTACTTGATTGCAAAACTTCAGCGGACATGCCACGCGTCCCAGCATCGGCCGGATTATCACAAGTGGCGACGTGGTTCCATTGGTCAACGCTGGTGTTCTCCAGGATTTCACTAACACGATTTGCAACGAAGATGGGGTGTTTGTTTGTTGAGTTTATCCACTGCAAGACGATGGTACTATCTGTCCACATAAAGACTTTATCCACAGTAACCGTTAATGCTCGACAGATTTCCCTTTTTAAACGGGCAGCGAGGAGAGCGGCTTGTAATTCCAACTTAGGAACTGTCATTACCTTCATAGGTGCAATACGGGCCTTGCCCAAGACAAACGCCAGCTCTGTTATAATCTCCCCGGAGGAGCAAGTTACTTGAGCCCTAAGAAATCCTACTGCACTGAATACGTCTTGCGAGCTATCACCAAACATGTGGAGTTCAAGATGTTGGAATGGTCCTGAAAAGTAACTTCTCGGTATAGTGATCTCAGCCAACCGCGGCAGTTCAACACACCAGTCAAGGAATCTGTCAACTGTGTCTTTAGGTAACTCGTCATCCCAACTTTGTTCATTGACACGCCAAATGTCTTTCAAGACTAACCGAGCACCAACAGTAAACGGTGCGACAAGACCAATTGGGTCGTAGACCTTTGACACAAGACTTAAGACCAAGCGCTGTGTTAAACTTTTCGTGATGGTGCTGTTAGTACCCCTGCTCACAACCAGAGTATCGTTGATGTGATCCCACTTAAGCCCAAGCACGTGCATTGATTCCTCCTTGGATGAAACGATGACCTTCGGTTCAGTGGATTGAGCAGACCCATCAATTCGGTCAGCCAGATCTGGTACATTGCTTACAAACTTAGTAAGCTTGAACCCACCTAGATGGAGAAGACGTACCAATTCCTTCGACCTAATGAGGGCCCTCTCGGGGGATTCCATTGAGTCCAAGTAATCGTCCATGTAGAAGTTCTCAAGGACGGCTTTCGCAGCTTCTGGGTACTCCTTAGCATTATCGCGTGCCGTGCGCTGAAGTGCGTAGTTGGCGCAGGTGGGTGAATCTTTTGCCCCAAAGATGTGGCGCGTATACTGGTGTACCACAACATTTGATGTGGGGTCCTCCCGCCACAAAAAGCGCAATGATGGTTGATCACATGGTAACACTCCAACTTGGAGGAACATTTCCTCGATGTCGGCGGATACGGCAAATGGATGTTGTCTGAACCGTAGGAGTACATAGATTAGGTTTTGCAGTAGGTCAGGTCCGGTGAGTAATGACTTATTGAGAGATGCGCCATGGAATTTTGCTGCTCCGTTTAGTACCCTACGAACCTTGCCCGGCTTGTTCGGGTTAACAACCGGATGGTGTGGTAGGTACCACTCTCGTTCCGAGCGACTTTCCACCTTATGAGCATCTTTGACCCTTACTACGTAGCCTTTGTCTAAGTCCTCTTTGATGGTATTCGAGTACTTTTCCCTTAATGTCTGATCTTTCGTTAGCCGCTTTTCCAAAGACTTTAATTGAACAAGCGCTGAGAAATAATTGTTGGGCAGTTCGATGTTATCTTCAGCCCATAGCATTCCGACATCGTACCTTTTTCCATTATGCACGGTGGTGTTTTCAAGAATTTCATGCGCACGTGCATCCGAGGCGGATCGTGGGTCTACTTGCTTAAGTGCGCCGTACGACTCCATGTCGTACCAAGATTTTACCTGACTAGCGAGTTCAAAATCCTGCTCCATATTGGCTTTGAAACAAGTCGATACTAAACCTGAAGACGACGGTAGAGGGCCGCTTAGAACCCAACCTATGGGCAAGCGAACAGCGAAGGGTGAGGACTTCTCATCGGCAGCGAAGTACTCTAACGGGCGGATGGCATGATACACATCCTGTCCAAGTATCATCTCGATGTTTCCGCAGCAATATGTAACTGGGTCTAGAACTGCCAGGTGCGGGTATGTCTCCTGAAGTGCTTTAATGTTAATGACATCGGCGCCTACATTCAAATTTTCCTTGACGTAAGGGCTTACTTTAAATGGTTCAAATGCTTGGTTGTCGCGTGGTGTTACAATTAGTTCAACTAACTTAGTGTCTACAACCTCCTCGGTATTTATACCCTTGACTGTCAGTTTCAATGCTGTACCGTGCAAACCAAGTCTATTTGCAAGATCATTGGACACCCAAGAGTTACTGCAAGCGGTATCGCACAAAACTAAAGCCGTGGTGTCTTTACCGGAAGGGCTCTTTAACTGTAATTCAGTCACCTGGAGGAGGCCTTTCACATTACTCACAGATGACAAAGTTGTGGTCTTACTCGATGATTGGACACTAGGAAGTTTACTTTGATTTGCGCCAGCATTAGAGTTACTGTTGTTGCCGTTTGAAGGGGATTTTGATGGATAAACCCTCTCAGCTCCATGGAGAAGTGTGTTATGGGAGCTGTTGCAACCGTCCTTCCTGCATTTCCTGGGATTTGGGCATTGCCTGAACATGTGCTTTTCTCTCAAACATGAGAAACACAGTTTTGCTTCAGCCACTACCTTTGCTCGCTGAGTGGGAGACTTTTCTTTAAATACCCTACACTCCCAGATGCGGTGGATACCTTTACACTCAATGCAGCGAGGGGTTGCAGGCGTTGCCGATGTTGAGGCTGGTCTCTGAGTGCCCTTAGTTTGTGTATTAGCAGCAAAAGTTCTTGAGGCAACTTTGGTCTTTACTACTGAGTTGGTGTTATCCTCAATTCTTGCTTTCGACGAAGTTTGTTTCATTAAGTCATGTGCCTCGGCCTTCTCCTTCAACCAATCGTTGAAGTCGAGGAGTGTTGGCTTAACCCAATGTTTCTTCACGGTGAAGAGTGACCAAGACTCTTTCAGATTGGGCGGCAATTTTTGCACAGCCGTGTTGAGGAGTGAGGCACTCTTAAGGTCTGCGTCATATGAAAGTGATTTAAAGACCCCAACAAGACTTGAAATTGTTGCAGAATAGTTTATGATGTTATCACTATTGTGCATCTTTAGTGGTGGAAAAGAGCTGAGTTTTTCTAAGTGTGCACTGACTACTGCCTGTGGTTGGCCAAATTTACGTTCGAGTGTCTTAAGTGCATCCTTATACATTACACCACAGTATGCGAACTCAGCGATGGCGGTTTTAGCTTTTCCAGTTACAAGAGTTTTTAAGTATGTTAACTTGACATCATCAGTCAAGGACTGTGCGTCTATGGCGCTTTTAAATTGTCCGAACCATTCGTGCCACTGCAGGGGATCACCATTGTATTGTGACAACTTCCACTCGGGCAGTGGATCGTTCTTCTTACAAGTAATTGCGTCCGCCAACTGCTTTATCAAATCCGCAGAGTCCAAAGAAGGAGCCGAAGGTGTGGGATGCGGCGGGCCTCCCCAACACAACGGGTTTGGAACGGTAGTTCCATACGTTGGCGGAATGATCGGAGTGACAAAGGTGGGGGCGGTACCTGTGGAAGAACTAAATGGATTCGCTTGCATGAAGTCTGATGTTACGTAATTTTGAGCGCCTGCTGCTGCTTGTGCATGAGGGGAGCGGTGCGATGTAGATATATGAGGGTTGATTAACGGGGCCGGTTGTGCGGTGTATAAATTTGTAGATGTACGTACAAGTGGTAATGCATTTGGTGGGACTGCTGCCGGAAAACGCCAGACATTTGGATCTGGAGGAGCAGGAGGCGCGTGGGTTATGGGCACAAAGTTTTGGGGCTGAAAATTCTTTTGTGGAGGTGCTGGATGATTTAATTGAGGTACGAAATTGTTTGCGGAGGAAATGAATGGTGCAGGCGGAGAATGGGGTAACAGATTGACATTATTCGCCACGGGGTTAGTGGCTTGCAGTGGGAGTGCTTGTGGCGGGGAAGGAGGAAAGCGGAATGCTGGTGAGATTAACGGAAAATGCGGTGGTGCGGGGTTTAGAACGGGGGATGGAGGGGCTGGTACATTTATGTGTGCTTGTTGCGGATTAAGTGCTAGCGGAGCATTAACAAGTGTGTTTAAAGGTAGTGAACGCGAAGGGCTGACTAAATTCAACTGTCCCGGCATGCTCAACCTGCGAGGGAATTGATGATCTAACTGTAAACCATCGAAGTGCATTGTTGCTTGAGACAGTTGTCGGGCTGTGTTTGGGGCGTTTAGTTTAGTTGGCATACCAAAGTTTATTGGTGGTGATGGAGGCGTATATTGAAGCTGTCGCTGCTCTTGCATGATGTTGTTTGCAACATGTGCATCATTGGTTACATTGGTTCCACTACTTGGTTCATGGACAGGGAGGTTGATGTTGGCCTCAACTTGACCCTGTGTATTGAGATTGAAGTGTGAGTTTGGAAATTGAGCTGAAGAAGGTCGGACAATTGCTTGGTTGGATTGGGCGATGGAACCAGAAAAGTGCAAACTCGGTTCGTTTGCAACATCTGCCATGTTCCCGGCTGGTGACGAATTAACCCAATCTTGAACAAGTTTCTTGCTCTTCACTGAACTTCTTTCCGTAAAGAGCCCACTCATTTTGCCTGTACCAGACCCGTCCGCTGATGATTTTGTCATCAACTCAATTTCCTCAAGGGCTGCAGCAGCTACTTCCTTGCGATGATCTTCCTCAAGCTATTCAATTTCTAATTCCCGCAATTTCGTTTGTTTTTCAATTTCAAGACGTTGTCTAGCAATGCGGAGTTTTGCCTCATGTTGTTTCTCAAGTTCCTCCCTTTTGAGTCTAGATAGTTCTAAGTCTCGATGACGCTGACTTGATCTTTTTGAGGAAGTCATATGTGAACCTGATCTTGATTGGTGAGAGGTATACAGCTCTGCTGTCTCTTTGTCATGGACCGAATTGATATACCCTCGAGCCGCAGCAATGAACTCATCAGTTTTCTTTGTTACAGTCTCTAACCATTTCTCAAGATTCTTACAGGCAGCGTCTGGATCTTCAGTCTTTTGTGCCAGATCAAAGAGCTCTTCATTCTTATCAACTACTCTAGTAAAAGCATCTTTGCACTTCACAATCAGACGTTCGATCTTAACTTTCCTGTCTTGCTTATCAACAGCATTGTTAATTTCCCCATAGATGTTATTAAGTTCAGCCTCTAATTTTGCTCTTGCACTATAAAGTTTGTTGAATTTGTCCTGCAAAGTTGTCATGATCTTAAGAAAAACAGGAACCACAAGTTTAATTTGGTACTAATATAAAGTACACACACATGCAACAGCACAACACAAATGGGTTATACCGAACCCTAGTGTGACGATTTGCCTAGCAAACCGCCAAAGGGCAAAGATGTTCGTCGAGTACAATAGTACCCGGCGAAAGAAAGAAAGAACGGTGCGCAGGAAGCGCGAAACGGGACAGGACGGGGGACGGGACGGACGGGAAGAGACGCCGAACGAATAACGCACGACGCAACGGGAAACCGGACGGACAAACGAGAGCGTCGGGCGAATGGCGCGCGACGAAACGGGAAAACGGCACGGGCGGGGCGGAAACGTCGGGCGGATGGCGCGCGACGAAAGGGGAAAACGGCACGGGCGGGGCGGAAACGTCGGGCGGATGGCGCGCGACGAAACGGGAAAACGGCACGGGCGGGGCGGAAACGTCGGGCGGATGGCGCGCGACGAAACGAGAAAACTGGCACGGGCGGGTGCGGAAACGTCGGGCGGATGGCGCGCGACGAAACGGGAAAACTGGCACGGGCGGGGCGGAAACCACAAGCGAGGAGGCGGGAAGATCGATGCTAACAGACCACAGCAACAACTCAACCAAACAAGCTAGCCGTAACTCCAGAATAAACTTAAGTCACACCCTAGAAAGAAGGAGACGAGCTACTGCCAGGTACACTAGCACAAATCATTATGGGGCTTTAACAACGGCATCAAAACATTAAACATGAAACAATTTACGGCAACAGTGTAGTATAACCAAAAGTCGAAAAGGTCAGGAACTTTACTAGCCGTAACTCCAGAACAAACTTAAGTCACACCCTAGCAAACCACCCTACCCAGACAACAAAAGTGCATACTACAAAATTAATAAAGGTACAACAAATTGCTAGCAAACAAGTGTGGTGAAAGTCACGAAACAAACCAGCCGTAACTCTAGAATGAACTTAAGTCACACCCTAGCAAGGAACGAGACTAAACAACAAACCGGCATACTAGCAGAAAGAAATTTTACTACAGCAAAACTCAACATACTACATCATACAACAAATAAACGGGGAATAGGAAGAAACAAGAAGACACGGAAACAAAGAGGACGGAAACGGAAAATGAAACCAGATAACCTGCGGAAAACGGACGGTAGTGAATAACTCAAAATGGGGAGAGCGAAACGTTTAGTAAAGCGCTATTGGAAGGAATCAACCACAAACTAACCCGCGCAACAACGCAAGACTACGAGACATTTAGGTTATTAAAGGCTTGAGTAAGTTCCGCCTCCTCGTACGCATGGCGGTTGCGGAGCGTTTTTCGACGGCGCTTTGAAAGTTTTTTCGGTCGAGACCGTGTTATCAAGGACCGGAGGTTGTTCTTATGAGTTAAGACTATGGTCAGTGTTTTCAGCTCAAGCGCAGGCCTTTGGTGTAATGCTCTGTACTCTTTGAGTAAACTAAGATCTTTCTATTTACGTCTAGACACAATGTCTTTCACTAAGTGTATGGTAACTAGAGTACTACACTTGAGCTGGTCAGAAATATCAGGAGTTCCCTCTCTGGGGCAATACACAATAGCTTCTATGCGCTTCTGATAGTTTTCAAGCACTGCAATAAGCTGTGAAGGTGTTATAGGCTTATTGTTGTTGCTTCGATGACGTGAAAGCGAATTGTTCACTACATCATGCCATATAACTAGGCGCTTCTTATCATGAAAGAAATGACTCAACTGGAACTGCGCTGTTTTTCTGACTTTCAAAGCGTTAGGGTTGAAACTTAAACCCGGTAATGCGTAAACGTTACGTTTGTAACGATTTTGTGTTACTTGAGGCGCAGTTTTTATGGCGTGATGAAGTGAACTAGTAGCTAATATGAAAACCATATAATGTTTTTACAGCATAAATGATTTGAGCTTTGCTCAAACTCCGAGCCTTGATGTTAAATACACGATTTTCACGAGTTACCAAGAATAAGCGCTGATTTGTAAAAAAAAACTTGAGTTGTTTTTCCAAATTTGAAAAACTTGACCAATTTTATATTTTTTTGACAACTTCATGCAATCATTGCATCCCGAATCAGTTTTCTATAACATGCTAAAGAATTTTTCACAATTGGTCATTTTTTTCAAACTTTTTTTTTGCTTCGCGTGAATTTATTTCCTATAAGACTTTACCCGTTCCAATAACTAGTATTTAGCCCGATTTGGTCAATTCCAAAATTTTGACCAAAAATTTTCAAATTCAATGTTTTTCAAGGAAAAAAAAATATATGGGGGTGGGTTGATGGTGACCAACAGAATTTAAACTCTGAAAATAATAAGAAAAAGAAAGTTAAGGGAATGGTTGCCTAGATTTGCCGGTCCCGAATATAAATATAGAGCATCAAGATTTCAAGTAACAAAGTTTTAGTTTGGACAGTTCTTACAGTTTTTTTTTTGTTCCCCTCTTCATTTGCTGATGTCACCATCCCAGAGATTACTGACTCGTCCTCCTCCGACGTATCGAAAGACCTTAGTCTGCCTGGCTGCATCTATTGTTATGATTCTGCCTTCATGTGCCGTCTTGTACTCGGTTCCAATCGTCGGCCTCTCTTCACCCTGGACTTGGGCTAACTTGATTTTGTACTCTTCTTCATATGCTTTGGCTTGTCCAATACTCTCTTCTATCTTTAGCTGATCAGTTCGTTCTTTATCACGCTGAAGGTCAATTGCTGATCGCGCATGAGGAGATTGATTCAGCTCTTTGATGGCCTTAGCCGCTCTTTCAAGTCCCTCTGGATCAAATGCTTGATAGCTACCACTATTTCTCACTTCTCTGGCCTTCTGAAGGACTTCAGCAGCATCTCGTTTTTCTTTCGCCTTTTCTTGAGCGTCGCTGGGAGGCGGCGGCTGCTGGCTTTTGCTCCCAGTCAAGTTGGATAGCCATGACATATAGATCTATTTTATAAGTTTGTCACAACAATTAGGCTAAATGCAATGGGATTAACGGAATTATAGAGGGGCGCGGTACCAAAAATATAGCTGATAAAAACTCAGTCTATCGGAACTTTATTTGAGGTATTCAAACTATATCCTAACAACGTATTAAGGCAACGTTCAAAGGCAAAACAAAACGACTGTATTCATCCACGTATTAAGGCCAAAGGCCCCTCTCAATGGCCCGGCAAATCTAGCTTGATCTTTTTTAGCAGGTATTTTGTCTGAGTCGATTTTCGACTCAGATTGGTCACCGATACGTTTTCGAAACATAAAAATATTAAGCCTAAAAAGAGCGCAATCGATTCAGTATATTAGTAGGCTCAACGAAAATTATATTTAACGAACTTTTTCCGAGCTTTCTATGCCAAATAGAACGTATTTTGTGTGCATTTAATCTTTTTGTAAGGGTTACATGGTTAAGAGATTATGACGTAAAAAAGTTTCTCGCTGGATAGATTCTCGCTTTATTTAAATAGCTCTTTAAATAGACTGCTCATTTAGTTTACTCGGTAACACATAAAAATTAAGGCAATGCTTTGGTGGTAAACATTACTTTGGAAATATATGTAGCAGTGACCGTTAATCTCATTCACCAAGGTTAAATATGAATTTTTTCCATCAAATTATTGAACTTTTTGTTTAATATGGAACATAAAGTTCTAAGTTATATTCTCGTCTACGGCGTCCTTATATGGTGGATTTCAATGAGAATAGCTATGTGATGTCGTAGCAAGATACTTAATTTGACATTTAAACTATTAGGGTTATGGCCGAGTCAGTGGAACCGACAGTTGAAATATATAACTTTCTAAATCGAAGAATTGCATTCCCATATCAACGCAGAGAGGGTAACAAATAGTAGAACTAGTACATTTGAGGCCTGCGAATATTACTTGCCTGACTAAATTAACTGTTAAGTTAATTAAAAAAAATTACAAACCGCCCAGCACCCCCCCCCCCCCCCAAAAAAAAAGAATCCACTGAAACTGAAATAAGAAAATGGGGTAATGGGATGGGAGGGAGGGAGAGTGGCTGGGGAACTGTTTAGAACCTGCCACCACACCCCCTCTTCCTAATTTTTACCCACAAACGAGATAACTCTTCACTATTTGATCGTTTTCAACCAATTACCCCATGATTACATTAAATTCACCCCAAAATCTCCAGATTAACCACCACACTTAGTTAACTTCCCCGATTACCCCTGATCCTACAACTTTTTCGCCCCATATTCTTACAAGTGATATTAATAAAAGGCGAAAAAAGCAGAAAAGGGGCAAAGCAAAATGTAAACGTACGAATGGAAGAATCTGAGACATATTTCAAGATCAGAGCAGAAAGCTCTAGTATTACAACTGCTTAATTGAAAGTCAACAAAAATTCAGAAAAAAACAACAACACTTGAAAAAATCTTCATGATGTAACATCCCAAATACATTTTTCTGTCAAAGCATAGTGAAAAATGATATTTGACGTGACTGATCACCCGCAAAATGACTCAATCAATAACGACAATGCAAAATGAGAATCAACTATTTTCCTCTCGCGAGGATAACCCGCGGATAGCCCTTTTTACGTCTTATTTAATCAGAAATAATAACTTTTTCTGATATAATAACTTTTTCGGGACAAACAAGTTTTGTCTTTGATAATGAGGATGGCTTCCTTTCAGCTCTTTGAGCTCATATTGAGCGGAAAAAGAAAACACAAAAATGAAAAATCTCAAGCAAGTAATAATTGGCGCCAAGTTTGAAATTACAATGGATAAAAAAAATAAACACACAGACTGAACAAACTACAGAGTCTCGGTTCTGCCTGTTGGCCAGTTTTCCGGGTTTGGCTCTCTATATGAAAAAGGATATCACAAATATCAAATTTACAAAAAGGTACTTGATAAATCCTTTTATATTTCTGCTCAAAGATTTAGGAAAGGAAAACTTAACCTACAAACATTGAACATACAACTGTAGCAATGGAAATACATAATGTACACCTCCAACCAATCAGAGACTGAGAAGACACTATTCTCTTTTATATAGAGAGAACTGAACAAACTGTAGTCAGTCTTTAATTAGATACACCATGTGTATACCATTGACTCCGGTGCTATACTTCTTAATCACCATGATAATAGAAGTTTACTCTCAGTGTTTTACGGAGTCGGTTAGTCTTGGAGATATAGGTAAGTCTGATTCGCGCGCAGAAATAAGTAGCCTTAGCTCTTCACACTTTAAGGCTGTAAAAGAAGCCCTCTCCGGTCTGCCTTAACTGGTGCGACCAGCGAGTTAACAAACTCTCACCGTTAAAAAGAACTCACACAAAACACCCTTTTCTCACCTGAGAAAGAAACTTAGAATTAGATTACATAACTTTTTACTCTTTATCTTTATAAAATTTAAGAAAAAGGGGAACACAGCCCCAATAAAACAGAAACTACTAATATTTAAACAAAAGAAATGACTAAAGTGGATCACCACATTGATCAATCCTCTTCCCACGTACCAACACACTCGGACGAATTACAACTAGCTGTTCTTACACAACAGAACAAGCGCTTAACACGCGAAATTCTACCCTTTAAAGTTAAACACTATCAACACCAAGAAGAGTTAAATATACTTTTAAATACAGCAAAACAGCTTAAAAGTCACTACTTTGCAATAGAACAACAACCTCAGCTCTCTTTACCAGAAAAGGCATCACAGGTTTCACGAACCGCCTTTCTTTCATACTTAGTTGAGTTTTATGGAACTAAACTCACAAAAGGATCAGTTCTTTTCATTTGTGATCCATTCACCAACAATTATAACCTGTTAATATACGATACCCTGTTTCACCCATTATCAGACACACTATTTGAATACCTTAACGGAATATGGTCTGAAATACAACCCTCGGATAGAGAAGGGATATTTAGAAAATCATCTTTTGAATTTCTCAAACGCCTTGCACCTGCACTCAATGCCAATGCTTCACACTCTCGAAAAAAAGCGTACACAAAATTGCTCGAGAGGAAATAGAAGGATTCACTCACCTTTTAAAGATATATATAAGCTCTGCCACAGAGGCAGAGTTAAATGAAGAAGAGATATTTGATTCTCTCACACTCCTATCTTGGTATATACACAGATTTTGGAAAAATCTGGTAAAACACATCTTTCCAGCCACAAAACTAATGGCAGAAACCTATCCACGAATAATAACTAAATTACCAGAAATTACTATAAACTACTATAAATAATAACCAAATTACTATATATATGACCCAAATTGGTTTCCACAAAATTTTGTAAACATTACGGAAATACCATCCGAAACTATCTAAAAAATATCTATTAACCACCAAAATATTGAAATTAAAATCTATAATGCAGAAACACAACAATTTATTTGTACAAATATTACAGAAAACACAAATGCTTCTCTGGAAGTCTCACCCATTGAAAATATGGATACAATTGTCCACTCTCAACAACCAGGAAGCCGTATGAATGAAACTACTGAAACAGATTTCAATTCAACATTGTTAGATGATGGAACACTCTTTTCATGCACACGGTAAACACACTAATTGATCTTGGAGACAATGATCAAAACAATAACCACAATAACAATATTAAAAATAATAATCATAACTCTACTACTAATATCACGGATAACACGCATATTTACCAAAATCACCAGCACAGACAACCTGTGAACTCAACTGAATTGACACAAAATCTAGATCCATTAAATACCACTATACCAATCTTTCTTACACACCTTTACTACGTCTACACAGACAGAATTCAGTTTACTTTAATACTGAACCTATTAATCTTAATAACTCAACCCAACCCACACAAGGGTTCAATCAAAATATCCAAATAACTCCACTACAATTAGTAAATATTGTTAGACAATTAAATTCACAAAATACACAACAAAGTACAAAGGAACCGGTTCCTTATTATTTGCAAGCGGCGTCCACACAAAAGCCATCATTTGTAGTCTGTAGGAATACACAAATGATGTATCCCTACCTAGGCGGCTCATTGCCAATGCAACAGTCTTTCATGGTATTGATGGACACTTTGATGGTACTGATCGCACCTATACAACAGAAGATTTTTAATATGCTATCACTGCAAATTTGGTAATGACAGCAGGACCAGAGCAGACTGATTCACCATTTCATGGAGCCTGGATCTTGAAACGAATTGCCATGATCCAAACGGCCCTAATAGGACCAGCCCAACAATGGTATTCACATCTTCCACTAGATATTAAAAATCATTGGCCAGCGTTTTGCCGTGAATTTGATAATCAACAACCGCAGACACAAGCGAAATTATTACTAGAAAGCATAACACGTGCTTTTAGCGACAAAATTAAGACGTTAGCACTTATAATAGAACAAATGACTCGAAATGCATATGTTAACAATGCCCCAGATATGCGAAATGCACAAATGAATGACGCACTCGTCAAAGCACTCGATCCACAACTATCTAGAATAGTACTAAAAAAGATCGCAAATCACAAATCAACTGCATTGGAACCACAACTTCCATTTGCGCAACTGGTTGAAAAATACACCAGGAAGATATTACAAGAACACATATTGATCGACACAAATTAAATACAAATTCCACTCTTTCACCCTCAATTAATAATCTCTCCCTTGAGATAGATAATCTCACAGTAGATGATATCCACGCAATGGAACAGGATATTGCTCACGGAATAAAGTTAGTACGGCACCAGTACTCAAAAGACCCTAATGTCAAAGGAAAAATACTCTTCCTAAAATTTTGCAAAAAATGTTCACATTCAGGACATAGTATTTCTACGTGCCCTGAGAAAAGGTATGCAAAACCACTTGATAAGCCTATTTTTTTAAAAACAAACTTTCAATCAAGCAATGAAAGGTAATCAGAACCTTCCCAACAGACAAGTCACATCGAATGATATGACAGGTAAACCACTACCATTTTCACATCGCTCTCGCAGCAATAGCAGAGAACACAGAAATCACTCAAGGCACAGAAGCCCAAAAATATTCTCACAAAAATACTCAAAACCTTATTATGGAAACAGCAATTTCAAAACACCTATTAGAAACGGTTCACCATACCCAAGACCAAATTTTCAAACTAACTCACAACATAATTCTAGACCACAATCACCTCACTGTAATCGGGACGGAAATCGCTCAAGACGACCATTTTTGAAGAAATCGACTTCTTAATGTTAGAAATTATGTTAATTGATTGTTAGATCAAGAACAATCAGACAACACTACGTCAAATACTGAAAATGCAGACACAACAAATGTCTCTGAAGAAACACTTCTAGAACAACAATTTAATGATTTACTTTTCGAATTAAACCAATACACACAAGATTAATATTTTAATTGTCAAGAGGAATGTAACACTCTTACAGAAGAATACATTCTTTCTACCTCTTGTAAAAACAACATAGGGGTACTCCAACTCCGCAATATATACACAGCAAACACCTGATCACAAGAAAAATATCTCCCCACCGCATCTAGAAATAGATTTTCTTCTAGATTCTGGTGCAACAATTAACATATTAAATAGCAACACTTGGAATGAAATCGATGAATGCCACAAATTACACCTAAAAGCATCAACTTTTGTCCTCTCAGCAGCAAATAATTCTAAATTACAGTCAAACGATACAATAAAACTTACACTATACCCAGATGCAACTGAGAGTCGAACTCTCAAAAACCCTTCATTCACACTCACTTTTCATGTATCAAAAACCAAATTTAATATTCTAGGCACTCCTTTCCTAGAAAAATAAGTAGATTCGATAAAATGTTTATCTCATACACTCGAGATCAAACACAATAATGAAATAAAGTCACTAAAACTTATGACTCATCAATTAAACCACCCCCGTATTATTCACAATTATTTCCAGTAATTGGAGATCATTCAATATATTTTACACCCTCGGAACACCGAATTTTAACTTATTCTTTAACTGCATACGAATTAGGAATAAAAATGCAAGTGGTACTATCCTTTATGCATCTGATTTTTCATTCATACCACTACGCAAAAATATGTTTTTCACTATAATGAATATAAATAATCTCGAATATCCTTATCAGTCATTTATCCATATATTAATACAAAATACTCTAAATCACCCACTAACACTCGTAAAAGGAATAATTGGATATGCACAACAAGATGTCTCACTCAACGATTATCAAACCACAAAATAGCGCAAAAATGAACTTAGGGAATCGATGGATGCTTATACTTTGAATTACCTCACACAAGGTACATCAGAAGCATTTAAAAAACTCTAAAGAACCCGAATACAAATCACAACAGAAAAAAATTCACCATACCTTTTGATGTCTCAAATTTCACTAAAACAGATAAAGATTTTCTCACCATGTTTAATTTTGAACACACAAAACTGACAAAAACACAATTTGAACAATTAGCACAACTTATCAGACAATTTAAAAAATGTTACGCAACCTCTATATTCGATGTTGTGAACATTAAGGTAGAACTAAACTTTCCCCTAAAAGCAACAGCTAAATTTAAAAAGCAAAGAGCCACCTGTAATCCACTCCAACTACAAGATAGATTAAAACACTTACTCGAAATCTTAACACATTTTGACATCATAGCACCTGTAAATATAGACTCTCTAACCACCGGAAATACATTCATTAACCCAGTAATCATCCTTAAAAAATGAAAATCACTGAAAATTGTCCTAGACGCTTTTCAGTTAAACACAATTATTGACGAAACAAAAAGTAGTTGGCCCATAGCACAGTCCAAATTATTTTGACACGGATTAAGGGATCAATTTTCTCTATAGCTGATATGAACAGTGCATACAAACAAATGCCATTTGATAATCCATCACAAAGACTCACGAAATTTTTGACTGCTGGACAACAGTGCTGTTTTAAACGCTTATTCTATGGTATTTCTATTGGCCCAGCAGCTTTCTCATCCTTCATGAGCAGTATTTTGAAACCACTCATACAAAAAAAATTACTTGTCTTGATGATGTTTTCATCCAAGATACAACAACAGACACAATGTTGCAAACATTTACTCAATACCACACTGTTTTGAATGAAAACCTCAAAGCGGCTCCAGATAATTATTTCTTTTTCTTAGATTCAGTTAATTTTTTAGGACACCAAATAACCACATATACCCGCTCAAATAAAAAATAGACGGATTTTTAAAATTGCTGCCACCCCAAAAAATAAAAAAAACATACGAAATTATGCCGAAATTCTCACCTTTATTTCAATATATATATATACAACTTACAAATCATTCTTTGACCTTTTTATCTTCAACTCAGAGATGCAACAGATTTTAAATGGACTCCGGAATAAAAACAAACATTTGATAAAAAGAACAAAGAATTAACGGACGGAACACTCCGCCTCGCAATTCCTAATTCAGAAAAACTCTTTTATATCTTCTGCGATGCCTCTAACTTTGGCATTGAAGCTGCCCTTCTCCAAAAAAAATTAATTTGGAAAAATGGAGTTAGTATCAGCAAACTCTTGTCTATATTCAACCACAGAACTTAGGCTTTCCACCATTCTTCGCGAGTTGTTCAGCTATTGTTTATGCACTCTCAGATTACGAGTTCTTTATCCAAGGATCTAAGCACCCAAAAATATTTTACGCTGACCATAAACCAATTTTATTTTGATTTACACAAAAGAATAAACCGAACCACAGAGTTTATAAATTTCAATTAATTCTAATCAAATTTCCCAACTTACAAATAGTTTGAACGGAAGGAAAGAACATTTCAGTTTCAGATTTACTAAGTCGCTCACTAACGACTACAACACAAGACGAACAACGTCTTCGTACAGTTGAAATACCAGAATCAATTAAATACTCTATGACGCACAACCAATATACACAACTTATACAGTGTCACTACGCTGTATCAAAAGAATACATTAATTCAGTATCTACAGATACTCGTGAAGAATCACCACACTTTCCAATCTACTAACAGACTAAAGCAGATTAAAGACAATTATTTCAATGTACAACTAGAAAACGATCTTTATCTCCCAGTTTCACATTACGAACTTAAAACTAGAGCAAAGCCTTTAGAAAATATGCACCAACAAAAATTACAACAATATAAAATTAACTACTCACTCGCAGAAATTTATCCTATCATACAACCAACACACGGATGTTACATTAAACACAAACAAAAAAGAACCTTTCACACAATTCAACCACGACGCAAATTATGCCGAACATTATGTTGTAATCAACGACACATTATGTTGTACTCCACCCTTCACCCGAAAATGATGCCACTCATGCACTCACAGTTTTGTTTGATCATTGGATTGTCAAATTCGGAATACCAGATATTTTGTTAACACATAAGGGAAATGAATACATTAACGGAGAATTCACACATTTCTGCCGTACATATAATGTACAATTCAAACCACGTACGCCATATGCACCGTGGTCTAATGGACTCTTTGAAAACAGTAATCGCCAACTAAACACCTTTCTTCGTACAGTCTTACATTCATAATATGACACGTGGTCAGAGAAAGTAAAAGTTTTTCCGTTTGCATTCAATTCACAAGTCAGGACCAATATAAACCTTTCACCACATGAACTTGTGTTTGGTCAAAAACCAAAGAAACCCATCATGTTCAACCTATCTTCCACTACAGATAGCTTAGTAGCTGTAAACCTACAGAAAATTCACCTTGCAATTCTTAACCTAATCATACACATAAAGACCACTGAGGTCATCATCCCCAACTCAAATAGTTACAGAAAGGAGCCTTTGCACATTGGTTCTTTAATCCTTAGCACATTTATAAATCGCCGTTTTGCAATGGCGCAACCACTCAAAATTAATACTTATATTTTATTTGTAAATAAAGCCACACAAATCGGAGTATCGAAAAATATCCAACTGCAAAAAATTGGACCTTACAAAATAATAGATAGCCCTACATTAGTTACCGATAAACTAGAAGATTTTTCTCGTAAACAAATTACCCGTCATAGAATATTACAACAAATCACCATATTACCTCAAAGAATTCTTCGTTCAAGAACAAATTATGAATAACTTCTCGGATAATTCACTTTTAAAACTCCATAAGGAAAAGCCACCATTTACGAAGTCGAAGTCTGTCTTGTTCTGTCTAGACAATCTAAATGTACCATCCACAGATGACATTCCCCCAACTACCATTTAACCCTTCTGAAATACCCGAACACACTTCGGAAAACTACACTACAAGAAACAATCGTCTTCGACGACAACCAATAAAAACTGCAGAGTCTTTATACCACAATCAAAAATTTCGGCTTCACGAACAACGCACATTTAAAAACATTCACACTTCACTAAAAGAACACACATTAAATCACTCTCCACGCTTTAAATAGCCGAACACAATCTAGCCTAATATGCTTTCAGCTACTAATTATAATTTTTTAAAAAAATACAAATCACTTGTTCTTTTATACGAGAGGGATAATTTGGATAGTTCTTTCTCCCGTCTCCCCCGTAATACAATTACTTTAACTGGGAAAGTTAATCAAACCCCTTAGCCCAGTAAACAAAGCACACGGACTATCTCCTCACCAGCTACCCTAGCAGAACCACAAAAACCCCTCCATCAGGAAATGAAAAGAAGGAAATTACAGGCCATCCCCCACGATAATAAAAAAGGAAAGTAACTAAAAATTAAGTTAATAAGCGATCCACAGCTCGGTCTGGGAACAATTCCCTAATATCATTTCTTTGCCGAGATATGACTCGATAACTTTTTTGTACCCGAATATAATGTCGTGGTCAGGCAAAATCATATCGTCTAAAATCACTTTTCAGTCCAACACTATCAAAACTCAGTTGCTTTCTCTCTACTCTCTTCTTTTCCAACAAACTCAAGTCTTCATTCTTTCAAACTTCTCTTTTCCACTTTTAACTTAGAAAAATCTCTCCTTTTTCTAAATCTAAATTTCATTTTTTCACTTGTGTGTCTCTAACAAAAAAGAACTGTCTCATAGTACAGTTCTTTATCTTCTTTGACTCCTAAATTCTTTGATTTCGCTGACAGTTCACAGAAAGTCAAATCTGCTCACTGAAGCAACAACAACAACACACAAATTACAACTTTCAGTCTCATAGTACTGAAAAAATTCTCTTCGCCAAAAACTTTACCAGGTATGCACATAACTTCTCAACACAGACTAGAAGTATTGTTTAAAAGAAAACCCTACGAGGATACATTTAGATATATTCAAAATTTTAAACCTAGACAAGTCCGCTTTCGAGATATCTTTTACAAACTTTATCATATTTTATATTCACACACGTGTTGTGAATGGTTCTTATATTAGAGACTTTAATAACGAACACATTGCTCTTTTCCATCTTCCAATTTTTCCACCACAAGCAACACCACAACTCTCTGAAATTCTTTGTACAGATATTGTCTACACCGTTAATCTTGACGCTATCCCAGCCTCATATGATATAAATTATATTAAATAACTCCTAAAACTGGATGAACAATATCAAAATATTGTCCAAAAACAACAAAACAAGAAATAATATTATAAATCCACGAGTTATCTTTTCATTTGAAAAAAAAGATTATACAATTGCTGAATTGTTAACAGTTTTTTCTGCTGATCCCATCTACCTCCAGATGAGGTTTTTTAGATCTCATCTACCTCCAGTATGTCATCGCACCAAAATCACCCTGCGCAGCAATCAGGGGAATTTTACCTACTTTAAATCTCTTAATAATAGTTATTCGCACCTCTACTGACTATAAAATTTATTATTGCGATAATTGCCCCACTCTGGGCCAAAGATTATCGTCACAATTGCGTCCTCTAGCCAACAATTCGACACTTACCAAGTGCTCCCCCGTTTCAGAATCACCTAGTTGCTCATACAGCGAAGCAACAAAACAATCAACACCCAAAAAGTCATCATTTAAACTCTTTAATAAAAAAACCACAAGCGCAGGAAACTGAGGAATACCCATACTCAGTCATTACTACTGCCAAATCTGCAGATAGAAATCGTCCTACTGGACACTCCCCCCACTTTACTCCAAAATCGGTGATCCCATATCCCCCCATCAAAGTTAAACGCAAGTACACCAAAGGCCAGCACAAAAACAACAACAAATAACTGCACAAACTTTACTGCCATACTCTGGTTTTTTACCAAATACGACACTCCTTCTACCCACACTTATACCAGCTCCTCCACAAGCACCACAACTTGATTACTTAATTGCTCAAACCCTCCACAATTCTCCACTCAACTAAAATATTTTGCAAACACCGATAAAAATAGAAGCTCAGAGTTGCCACAACCTATTCACACTGTTTCAAATATTAACAACGCCACACATGATATTAGCCTACTTTCTGACACTTCCAATCTTGATCCAATTAGTTCTCAATTTTCTTCACCTAGTGCATCACAAATTGCGAATAATCTTTTTAATCCGCCACAAGGACCAATAACAAATATTATCAAGCACACTGGATTAACTCTTTTAATATAGTCAATGCATCACCTTGATTTCAAAGCTCACTACCACTCAGTTTTCCGGGTACACCACCAATTATCACTTTCAGCTCAAACTCACCTACACCAGATCCTGATCAACATTCTCACCGCTGTATTGGGAAACAAACCGCACGACACGAACTTACCCAACTCTACCACTAAAATTAGACCCTAAATTTATTGTTCCCCCACCCGCCGTCTTTGGAGACCATAACAACGGTGAACAATTACATAATTGGGCTAAACAAAGAATCTCTAAGTCTTATAAAATAACACCCGTTCAAAAGCAAAGAGCTCTCGAATTATTAAAACAATCAAAGATCACATTCTCTGTTCAAAAATTTTCGAACAAGATAAACTGATCTTTCACCCACAAACTGTAGCACCACCCCTTTTTTAGGGTAAAAACTAACCCATCACCCTTTATTTGTCAAGAAATACACGACAAGTTTGATCGATACACGGAAAACACTGCAGGATACTTTGTCTTTTATAATCCATATTCTGGGCTTTCCTACACATGTCCACTACAAATTTGATTTTCATATTAGCTAATTTACTTTTTTCATGCGCACTTTCAATAAAACAACCAATTAAAGTTGACCAACATAACATTTCAACACCCAAAACAGGCATAAAAGATCTTGTCGTCACACACTATGATTGTTCCCCAAAGCAAATCACAAACATGCAGTATTATAAACTCAGTAAAATTGGCGAATGTAAAATTGAGCCGGCCGATTTTAAAATTCTCTCCGCCCAAGTACAAATCATTTCACAAATTGGAACACTACGAGAAAACCCTACGAGAATACATTTAGATATATTCAAAATTTTAAACCTAGACAAGTCCGCTTTCGAGATATCTTTTACAACCTTGATCATATTTTATATTCACACACTTGTTGTGAATGGTTCTTATATTAGAGACTTTAATAACGAACACATTGCTCTTTTCCATCTTCCAATTTTTCCACCACAAGCAACACCACAACTCTCTGAATTTCTTTATACAGATATTGTCTACACCGTTAATCTTGACGCTATCCCAGCCTCATATGATATAAATTATATTAAATAACTCCTAAAACTGGATGAACAATATCAACATATTGTCCAACAACAACAAAACAAGAAATAATATTATAAATCCACGAGTTATCTTTTCATTTGAAAAAAAAAGATTATACAATTGCTGAATTGTTAACAGTTTTTTCTGCTGATCTCATCTACCTTCAGATGAGGTTTTTTAGATCTCATCTACCTCCAGTATGTCATCGCACCAAAATCACCCTGCGCAGCAATCAGAGTAATTGTACCTACTTTAAATCTTTTAATAATAGTTATTCGCACCTCTACTGACTATAAAATTTATTATTGCGATAATTGCCCCACTCTGGGCCAAAGATTATCGTCACAATTGCGTCCTCTAGCCAACAATTCAACACTTACCAAGTGCTCCCCCGTTTCAGAATCACCTAGTTGCTCATACAGCGAAGCAGCAAAACAATCAACACCCAAAAAGTCATCATTTAAACTCTTTAATAAAAAAACCACAAGCGCAAGAAACTGAGGAATACCCATACTCAGTCATTACTACTGCCAAATCTGCAGATAGAAATCGTCCTACTGGACACTCCCCCCACTTTACTCCAAAATCGGTAATCCCATATCCCCCCATCAAAATGAAACGCAAATACACCAAAGGCAAGCACAACAACAACAACAAATAACTGCACAAACTTTATTGCCATACTCTGGTTTTTTACCAAATACGACACTCCTTCTACCCACACTTATACCAGCTCCTCCACAAGCACCACAACTTGATTACTTAATTGCTCAAACACTCCACAATTCTCCACTCAACTAAAATACTTTGCAAACACCGATAAAACTAGAAGCTCAGAGTTGCCACAACCTATTCACACTGTTTCAAATATTAACAACACAACACATGATATTAGCCTACTTTCTGACACTTCCAATCTTGATCCAATTAGTTCTCAATTTTCTTCACCTAGTGCATCACAAAAAGCGAATAATCTTTTTAATCAGCCACAAGGACCAATAACAAATATTATCAAGCACACTGGATTAACTCTTTTAATATAGTCAATGCATCACCTTGATTTCAAAGCTCACTACCACTCAGTTTTCCGGGTACACCGCCAATTATCACTTTCAGCTCAAACTCACCTACAACAGATCCTGATCAACATTCTCACCGCTGTATTGGGAAACAAACCGCACGACACGAACTTACCCAACTCTACCACTAAAATTAGACCCTAAATTTATTGTTCCCCCACCCGCCGTCTTTGGAGACCATAACAACGGTGAACAATTACATAATTGGGCTAAACAAAGAATCTCTAAGTCTTATAAAATAACACCCGTTCAAAAGCAAAGAGCTCTCGAATTATTAAAACAATCAAAGATCACATTCTCTGTTCAATAATTTTCGAACAAGATAAACTTATCTTTCACCCACAAGCTGTAGCACCACCCCTTTTTTTAGGGTAAAAACTAACCTATCACCCTTTATTTGTCAAGAAATACACGACAAGTTTGATCGATACACGGAAAACACTGCAGGATACTTTGTCTTTTATAATCCACATTCTGGGCTTTCCTACACATGTCCTCTACAAATTTGATTTTCATATTAACTAATTTTTTTTTCATGCGCACTTTCAATAAAACAACCAATTAAAGTTGACCAACATAACATTTCAACACCCAAAACAGGCATAAAAGATCTTGTCGTCACACACTATGATTGTTCCCCAAAGCAAATCACAAACATGCAGTATTATAAACTCAGTAAAATTGGCGAATGCAAAATTGAGCCGGCCGATTTTAAAATCCTCTCCGCCCAAGTACAAATCATTTCACAAATTGGAACACTACAAGTACGCCCCTATGCTATACACGCTAAACTTAGCGACAAGGAAAGTTTTTTCTCACAAAATTGCACTCAAAAGAGGTTTTCGGTTTGATCACGATAATTGGTATATTAATAATATTGAACGACCTTTCTTTCTCAGAAAAATTGAAGCTCGTAGAGAACCTGCACGCATTGGTCTCAAAAGTAAACATCACCATCGCCCTCAAATGATACAATTTGATGTACTAGACGACCCCCGCTGGCATGCAAATAAAGAAGAAAAACAAGGCCGTTTTCGACTTGACCATTATAGACCTTTTGCCTTCCAACACGGAAGCATGGTCTATAACCCACGCGATCATTATTGGATTCCCAATGCCACAGATGATCCCTGGGCTAATTGTCCCGCAAAAACTCCAGAACACGAATATCATGTCATCCATACACTAGGATGGTCACTTCAATTAACTAACATCACCCTCACTTTTGATGTTGCCTCAGAACCCATGTACTATGGCAAAGATCGCATTAAATGCAATTTAGAACGAGACCGCTTTCCTCCAGGTCACGCTATTAAAACCACAATAGTTTGGGATCCCGAAAACCACTGTCGTATTTTTGATGTTGGGAGATCTCACGCACGTATGATTAATTTCAAAAAAGATACTTTATTGAAACACTCGAAAAGATTGAAACATATTCTCGTCACAAACACATGCCACACATTTATTCTAGTCGTTTTCAAAAACACCTTTATCATAAATCTGCATTTTCACGTTTTGAGGTTCTCACAAAACATCTCTACAAATGCAATGAAAATCGGCCATATTATGCCACTCAAAATCAAGACGTTTATCATACTATACACAGAAGGTTTTAGTTTTGTCTCGGGAAAACCATCATCCGACTTTAACGACACACATCGAACAATCCCTGACGGACCAACTTCTTTAACGCCTCACACAAAAGCAAATATCCGTGATGGATATGTCATTCCACAAGAATCAAAATTATATCACAAATTGGAAAAATATGCTTTACTCCAAAAAAGAAAATTGGTTTGGAGCAGTTCACCCTGATGTTCAAATTGAAGCAAAACTGGATTACATGATCAGTCAAGTCTTGCCTGAAAAGGACCAAACAAGTTTAAACATTTACAAAAAAACTCTGTGACTTAGATCGCGATTTGAAACAAACAGCTTTCAATTTACTGACACAAAAATTCTGTTTAGTTGTTTATATTATTACAGGTCAGCGACACACATTCGCTACACTTAAGAGTTAAAATGTAATTTCACTCTTTCATTGAAAAATTGTTTCATCGCCCCTTTATGTATTAGAAAACCAATGCTTCGAACGTATTCCTATATACTACCAAAACAAATTACAATTTGTGGACCAAATCACCCGAAAGACTTTTCCCTGGTCTATTAAAGCACCATGTAAATCCGAAAATTTTGATCAACAAATCCCACTTGTCGCAGACAGCAATGACACATATCGCTTAACACCCTATCCAATTAAGGAGCGCCTCACGAAGTTGAAAACCGCTTCAGCCACGCAGATTTTATCGCGCAACAACTTGTAATATACAGTCAACACGACTGGACTAAGTCAATAGACAATATGAAATTTAACCAATTAGTCGATGACGCAGCAGAGAAATTTGAAGTAGCACGAGCAGTAAATTTGGCAGATCTTGCAAAACAAGCACAATTATCACAATTACGCACTGAAAAGAATGATTACTTTAACAAACTCTTTATTAACGGCAAAGAAATCACCCTCCCCTGACTTGATTGGCGTGACTTGGTTAATGACAACTACTTAAGAGAATCCCTCATGGGAGTCTTTGGATACCCTTGGTACGTATTAAAAAAAATAGCCATAATATGGACTCTTTGTAACTTTTTAAAGTGCCTTTTCGGCCTATTTCGTATTGCATTTAACACCTATAATTTAAAATCATTTTTGGGACCTAATATCACATTGGCTAAAATTATAACTTCCGGATTTTTGGAGTATTTTCACAAGCAATATTCCATGTGCTACAATCTGATTCCACTCAATATAAACCACCATCACCTAAGAAACAACGTAGGCATTAAATTGACAGTTGCACTCCACACTCTCAACATGAATTGAATCTATTACACAAAAAGATTGAGAATTTCTATAAGAAATTCTCTTCTCCTGTACACTATAATTCAAATAAGCGACACACTTCTACTTTACCAGCTTCCATTTATTAATGCTATGAAACACCAATTGAACCTCGCACGAAGCCAGATTTTCAATCTCTACACCTACATACTTTTCAACCTAACAAGCGTAAACGCTCACATGGAATTTCTCTTTCACGGGACTCTCTTGATAAAGATCTTGACTATCAGAAGATTTCAGAAGAAATATTTCTTAGCCTTCCAAGTACTCGTCTTTAACACTTTTTCTGTTTTAGTAACTCCACTGCAGATCCCGCCCAACACGAAGGAGGTTCACGAATCCCACCAAATGTCGATCCCACAGCATACGACCTCATCATGCTGGAGGTTGATGGCATTCTGCCGTCGCCCCTCACTCCACTGGTACTGGCTCCCACAATACCCGAGCCAGTTTATGAAATGCAAACCTCAGCCCTCTTCGCGATGGTGCATTCCTCCCCACAGCCACAGTCTGTGGACACGGCCAATTATGCGCGGGTGAACCCACTGCCTTCACCCGCCACCTCCTCTTCGAGCTCAGGTGAACTTCACCTGCACATAGACAGTGACACGATCTCACCCTCAGTTCCTGCAGGACTGCAAAGCTCGTCGCAAGAGCTGCCCCTCCAAAGAACCAGCCAGGTGCCACAGCAACCTCTGCTCTTTTCTACTACACACACACAACAGTATCCACATCAAAACCACAAACCCAGCCTAAGAGCATTCTCTCTTGGGCTGATGAAGTGGCCACAGCGGTACAATCAGGTCACTCCACACCAGAGACGGTTGTCCCCAATTAGGCATACTCTGGTAGGATCCGTGGAGCACGACCACGATCACAGCCGCTGGTCTACCCACCGCCAGTAATGCAAACACCTCATACACAACGCCCGCGGGTACCCTCACCGCGGTACGGCCAGGCTATACCACCTCTTAGGCCACAACAATCTTTCCCTCAGCCACCCCCCTACGAACGACCCACATCGTACACAACGAACAACTACCGTGTACTGACCCCTCACCCAGGAAGCGGGCACGAGCCACAGCACACGAAATATACCCAGTTCGTTCTTCACCAATACAGGCTTCACAGTCACCTGCTCGTCACACAGCGAGCCCTTCACGATGCCCACAGCCCTCATCCTCTCGTGCAAAAAGAGATCCCTTTGCGTCGACACAAGGCATCCCCTACAGGTCACAGGGACCAAATTTCAGATTCCACGAGTTCACGAACCCTCTTGGAATTAACACTATCAAAGGAATTCATGTGCCAGAGCGCATTAATTACACCTCTACCCCACCTCAACATACTCTCAAGCCAACAGCAATTTCCTGTTCTTTGGGGCAACTCGAAAATGAGTATGTTTAGAAAGGACGGGATAGAGACCTCCCACTCGAATGCGTGCACTTTTTTCTTAATCCCCGATTCGCGGAACGATTTTGGCACCTGTCAAAGTATTTCTTTGCTTTGGCAGACCGCTTGAATGACTATTTGAACACCTTCTTCACCAGTGACACACCACCGTATAAGATATACGCAAAATACGATCCCTTCCAGCTCCAATTTGGCTTCCTTCACCCCAACCAGTTGGACGTCAATAACACCAACCACAAGGTGAACAGGGTAAAAATGCTGCACAGTATGCATAACTACCTCTTTGTACAACATTACTTCCAACACACCAATCCGCTTGTACAAATGAATTCACGTCTCCAATATGCTAACACAAAGCTTACGTCACCTTATTATATGAATTACAGTTATGTTTTACAGCCAAACTTCTGTGAAGGCACCCTGCGAAATTTCGATCCAATCAAGAACTATTTTATATTTTCCCCACTCTACGCCAAAAAAAATCGCCCCATCCGTGTTCCCATAGAATTATTGGAGGAACCACAAAGTGCACTCATGACCACTCCTTCAATCTTCTATAAAGGGATTGGTTCGCCGACAAATTAGACAATCGCGAGCCTTCACAAGAGGAGACACAGATCCTCAACCACCTCCTCGCGATGCAACCCCACTGCAACGTCGACCTCTATCCTCGTGCCCTTAATGCTTGTGTGGCGCGTGATCAGGATTTCCTGGCCTTTTTCCGCGATCCAGACAACAGGGCCCCGGACTTCAAGTTCGAATATTGGACGTAGGCCACTCACATACAGCAACACCTTGGGCTCACAGACCCTCAAAATGAGACTCACTTTTCTCAAAAAACTCAATTCTTTCTCCTTTACTTTCTTATTGTCTTAAATTTCTCCTTAGTACAAATTATATCTACTCCATATTTTTCTCTTTTTCCACAAGTCTGAAGACTAGGATCAGTTCTTTTCTTCTTCCTCCCGGTCGGGACTTGTACCAGGTGGAGATAAAAAGAAATCTCCTCGTGCAAACCAGACAAAGACTATGGTCTACAAGCGATCCTCCAACTGTGAATAAACCCTCACTACAAGACAGTGAGAGCAGTTGGGGATAGTTTCAACAGGACTGACGTTACTGGCCAGCTCACCCTGTAACTGGCACCCTTACTGGTTCTACAATCAAGAGGAAACTCTTCACTGACGACACTAGTCACTACTTCACTGACAGGGACTCCAGACGACGACACAAGTCACAACCCACTTCAGAGAGGACACAGCTAATCGCTCACTTCGCCCTATCTTTTAACGAGGATGACACATTCAACGTATTTCTGCTACACTTCACAAATTCTGATTTGAAACTCTCAACGCTGGATGGATGTAGCAGTGGAAATACTGAATGTACACCTCCAACCAATCAGAGACTGAGAAGACACTATTCTCTTTTATAAAGAGAGAACTGAACTAATTGTAGTCAGTCTTTAGTTAGATACACCATGTGTATACCATTGACTACGGTGCTATACTTCTTAACCACCGTAATAATAGAAGTTTACTCTCATTGAGTCTGTTAGTCTTAGAGATATAGGTAAGTTTACTTCGCGCGCAGAAATAAGTAGCCCTAGCTTCTTTATACTTTAAGGCTGTAAAAGGAGCCCTCTCCGGGTCTGCCTTAAAACAACGGCGAAGAGACGATAACACTGACAACCGTGGACATCACCAACGATTGTTCCCTTTGAATATTAACTGGACATTAAACGCACTTTTCCTGGATGTGAAAGAGTACATCCTCTCCGAGGGTAGGATTGCCTATTTTTAGAGGATTGTCAAGCTAGAATAGCTTATGTAAAATAAACGTGTGATCTAAGCTGACTCTTAGGTCTGCAGTAACCTTAAAGGTATCTGATCTTGCAACAGCATTACCTCTGCAATCTTGTTTAATTATATTGTTGGATCAAGTAATTGATCAAGTAAGTCCATTGGGAGTCTGGTATAGCTCGCAATCTTTGACTCAACACTTATTTTGATGGGTAGTAACTTACTTGAGAATTATGGAAAATCACTCAAAACTGAGAGGCGTTAAAACATACTCTAATTTTTACATCTGGCAATGGAGTTGTCATACATCATAAATTAATTTAGTGCAGTAAACTTATCATACGATGTACTTAATTTTATTTAGTGTACCTATTCCTGAGGGGCATGTGCATAAGTCATTATTATTTCACATGCTAGTCTGTTGCTCCCATTTTCCCACAACGGGAAAATTAGTGTTCACATTTTGTTATGACTTCTGGAATACCAGCTGCCTTACTCTTCATTCTCTTAGTTTTGCACTTCGCGTACAGTTGCTCAATTTAACTTATTCTTCATTAACTGTCTTTACAAATCGAGTAAAGTAAACAATTAGTCCTTAAGCGATTCGCTAAGCGGAGTCATTTGGAAATTGTGTAAAGCGCACTCGCCGCGCAAGTAGGACATAAAACATAAACACAACATCGCGACTCAAGATCAAGTACGCAACTCCACTCGCGTACGACATGGCGCAGCCAGCAGCTCAAAACGAACCCCACTTGGCATTGAGCCATTTTGGGATAAACCTAGTGTAGACCCGCCGCTGAAATGGGAAAAGTGGCAGATGCAGGCCAAGTTAGCTCTTCTTGCGAAGGAAAATATCACAATAGACACTTTGTTGGAACCAAAACCTGAAACAGTGCAACTACCACTTGAACCGATCTATGAGGTTACGATAACGGGATCATCGGCACAATCGGAGCCGGAAAGATTGGCGAGGAACGCTCAATCAAAAATGAACTGGGAAAACCGGTGCCAGAGACAACTGGAGATAGGAATAATGTGCGGAGACAAGCCATGGGCACAGGCCGATCGAAAGACTGTGTCAATGCTATATCTCAGTTTGGGCACTGAAGGACGTCGAATTGTCTGTAGTCAAAACCCACATCTCAAGATGGACAGTCTCTCAACAGCAGAACTTTGGACAATCATGGAAACAGCATTTATTCGTCAGCGCAACATCACATTCGACAGATATGTTCTTCTCACCACGAAACAAACAAGAGGAGAGTCTATCGAACATTTCTTCGGAAAATTGTAAGAACTTTCTGAAAATTGTGAGCTCGGAAGTCAAGAAGACACCCTCATCAGAGACTTATTTATTGCAAATATGTTAGATCCAGAAATTCAACGGGAATTGTTGCGAGAAACTTTAGAACCAGCCCAAGCATTACGTTTGGCCATAAATATGGAACTAGGTCAAAGAAACCAACTACAAATTACAAACTCGCAATCTGCTCCGCAAGTTGATGCAATAACTCCTCAACGATCTTTTCGACCACCGAATCAACGGCCGACTACATCCAGCTTTCCTCGATCACCAAACCAACTCTGCAGGAACTGTGGTTTAACTTGGTCAGCTAATCATAAAGTCAAGTGCATTGCGAGAGGCAAGACTTGCAATAATTATGGCCTCCAAAACCATTTTTCGCGAGTGTGCAGAAAACCGAAATCATCATCAAACAAATCTAATCGCTCTAATGTTAACTCCGTTGAAGAAACTACAATTGATCAAACGGTAAATGCCATACAAAATATGAATTATAACCCGCAATGCGAATCGGATTACGACAGCTCAGATGACAATATGGTCGCTAGCATCGCAAGTAACACAATACAGGTCGAACCAAAGAACACCATCCTACAAATTATTAACACTCATGTTGGATTTCTCATTGATTCTTGCAGTGTGTGCAGTTTTTTGCCCGAGTCTCTTGCTTCGGAAATTGTGGAAAATTCTTCCCTTGCTCGTTGGTTGATGATAGCGCCTCCCCAGGAACTCAAAACATTTTCAAACGAACCCATAAACGTGATAGGTATGATACAGGTACCAATTGCGAGCAATGGATGGCGACTTGAAGAAGCTGAATTTGTAGTAGTCCGTGATGGACTAAAACCACTAGTGGGAAGAGATCTATTTGACGCTCTTGGAATATCAGTAACTCAAATCCCAAAACAGGAAGGTAGTATGGTCAACACTATCACATCTCAATGTCCATTTAAAACACGTATCGCACAACAATTCCCTCAACTTATTACACGTATTGGTCGCTCAAAATACACATTGTCAAATCTAAATTTCATCGTAATTTTCAGCCAAAACATCAAAAAGGTAGAAGAGTACCCATCAATTTGCAAGAACGAGTAAATACTGAAATTAAAAAACTTCTTGTAGAGGGACATATAGAAAAACTGAATAACTGTTCTGACCAATATTTTATTTCACCTATTGTAATCACAGTCAAACGAGATCAAACCATAAAATTAGCACTAGATTCTAACACTCTTAACAAAGCAATACACAAGAACAAATATCAGATGCCAAATATTGAAACACTTATGGATTCGATATCACAAATAATAACAAATTACAAAACAGAACCCGCGGAGCAAATATATTTCTCTACTATTGATCTTAAATACGCTTACAGCCAACTAAACTTACACCCTGAAACTGCTAATCATTGTAATTTTAATATTATAAGTGGTGACATGACAGGCACATATCGATTCAAGACAGGATTCTACGGTCTTACAGACATGCTTGCCGAGTTTCAGAAGGCAATGGATTACACTCTGATTGGACTTAAAAATACATTCTGTTTCTTAGACGACATTTTAATTGTTAGCAAAGGTTCAGAAGATGATCACTTTCAACTTGTATTAGATTGTCTTAAAAAATTGGATGCAGTTAACCTTCGTATTAATCTTCCGAAATGCCACTTTGCAAAACAACAAATTTCATGGTTAGGATATAATATAACTCAATCTGGGATCTCGCCACTCGAATCCAAAACATCATCTATTATGTCATTACAACCTCCTAATACACTTAAAAAATTACGCTCATTCCTCCGCTCAGTCCACTATGTTAGTAAATTTATTCCCAATTTAGCTCAACTTTGCCACCCGTTAAGACCTCTACTTCGTAAATCCACTAAATACATTTGGACTGACACCTATACACTACATTTTAATGCAATTAAAACTCGCATAGCAAATCATACAGAAAACATTCATTATAACCCCCAATTTGAAACGCGAATCAAATGTGATGCTTCACGCTCCGGATTGGGAGCAGCACTAGAACAACTAACAGTTGATGGTTGGAAACCGATATCTTTTGCATCCCGATTTTTAAACAGTAGTGAAGAACGTTATAGTATTAACGAATTAGAACTTCTTGGGTAGTTTGGTCCGTAGAATATTTTAAAATTTATTTGTATGGCAAAGAATTTACTGTTATCACTGATCACCGCGCATTACTTTCCATTTTAAAAGAACATCGATCAAATAAAAGTTACAATAGTAGGTTATCACGGTGGGTTGACCGTCTCTTGCCTTATCAATTCTCAATAGAGCATTTACCTGGCGCGAAAATGGGCCTAGTTGATTACATATCTCGTAATCCATATCAACCAGCAAAAAGTGTTTCCAAATATGACGAGGAATTTTTAGTTGCAACATTATCGAGCATACATACTGATGCCCAATTACTTCAACAAAAACACAATCTCGCAGCTAATTCACTTCATAAATTATATATTGATATTGATGGTGAACTTAAAAACTCCACCACCAATACAGCACATGTTTTAACCATAAATTATGAAGCCCGAAATCCTCAAACTGAAATTTCTGATTTACTCGCTTCGCGAAATAATAGTTCAAAATACTATTCAAAGCAAACTTCTACTTCAGACATAAAATCCGCCCAGCGTGTACGCTTAACAAACGTTAATTCAAATCTCGCCCCGCGAAACAATAGTCCAAAATTCTATTCAAAACAAACTTCCAATTTAGACATAAACCCCGCTCAGCATGTTCGCTTAACAAATAATAGTTCAAATCTCGAGGCGCGAAAAAACAACTCTAATATAACCTCCTTTACATTCAATCATCCGTATAGCACACACGCCCCACAAGTACATTTAACTAATAAAACTAAATCATTCGCGGATCAAATACATAACTTATTTCTCCATTCCACTAATGGTATTAATTGTACTAGTGTACATGATCAGCGAGTACATTCCAGTCAAAACGATTTCGTACTCGCTAACACATATCCTTCTCCAAAAGTTAACACTTCTAATTTAATTAATACCACCTCCGATCTCGCACCGCGAGTACGCAATTTCTTTAACAATTTAACACCCGCCCGGCATAATCCTTTACTATTTACTCAAAAGACTAAAATGCATTCCTTAGATGACTCTTTTGCAACGCAAGTTACTAATTACCCAATTCACTCTAAATCTGCGTCACATAGTCTACCATTTACAACTAGTTCTGTACAAATTGAGTCTCAAAGGCTAGTAATTACAAGAAAAGCGTCACTCGCTTACCAAAATGCATCCAAATTTACTCCTTTAAGTCATTCTCACTTGTCAATCAAAAATCAGCCTCAAATTCCTACCTTTTTTAGTAAGCCACACTCAAATACCTTAAATAACTCACGTGCTCAGTTAATAAACAAAAATCAATTGCTTTTTGCCCAAACTCAACCTGAAATTCAGTTGTCTTCCTCCTTGTCAATTAACTTAATTGAAAAAACTCAACTCTCATCAACAATGAGTCAACAAGCTTCATCTCTCAAGGGAAAAACACTCTCCTCTCGATCTACCAGAGCTTCGCCTCGCTTGTCATTCACTGACAATGCATCAACGAGTACGCCACGCAGATCTTCCTCGCATTCAAACTTAAGTACCCCACTAACGGATAGTCCCCAAGTAATGTCGTTTGAACGAGTGGTGGGAAAAGTCTTTAGCAAAGGTCTAATTGCATCACTCACAAGTAAGTATGCAGTTCTAAAAGAAGTGCGAGACTGCATAATTCGGGGGGATGAAGAAAGACTGAAGGCCCTCAAGGCGTACCTTCATAGTTATTGGCGGGACCTTCATGTGACCGGCGGGTGTGTTTGCATGGACGAGAAGGTGGCCATTCCGAATGCACTCAAAGAGGCCCTCATTGACGATCTACATGCAAGTCACCCGGGTAGCTGGGGGATGATATGTATGGCTCAGCACTGCTGGTGGCCATACATGAATCGCGATTTGCTTGTCAAAGCAATAGAGTGCAAATCTTGCACTGCTATCGGTAAAAACTTAAAATCTGTTATTCCCGCAAAACAATTTAAAGCACATACACCATGTATAGTTCCAAACCAAGAAATACAAATAGATTTTGCAGGGCCCATTAATAACGAAAAAGAACATGAAATATACATTTTAACATGCATTGATAGATTTTCAAAATACCCTTCTGCGGAATTAGTTGATAAAGCAAATGCCTCGAATGTCATAAAATTTTTAGATAATTATATACAAATTCATGGAGTTCCTCGTTCCTTAAGAATAGATCAAGCCCGTTGTCTTATAGGTAACCAAGTAACAAATTTTTGTACAAAAAATAATGTCACACTAATACCAGCTCCGGCAAATGATCATCGTGCAATAGGTTTAGTTGAACGACTTATTGGTACTATTAAACAACCCTTGGCATGTATGAAAGAAGCACATAAAGAAGTAAATACGTTCACCATTAAAGCAGCATTAAAGTCAATTATATACCAGCTTCGCATATGTAAACATAAAACAACTAAGCTTTCGCCATTCGAATCTCACTTCGGGCGTACGGCCAATACACCACTTAGTAATATAAGTACTCAACCCAAATCATCTGACTTAAGTTATGAAAAAATTTTGAATCATTATTTAGATGAAGAAACTGTAACCCCTAACGAATTGCTGCCGGAGGAACACTGGGGAAACAGCCGGAGTGACGACGAAATTGAACGTAATATGTGTAAGGCGACAAAGGATGCTACCAATCGCGAACGGCTAGCAACTGATAATGATTCACGCTTCCTTCGCACCACGCAAGCACATCGTCCACTCCCATTGAAAGAACACGCCGTCCAATTAAACATTGCCTGAAAGAAGCACCTTCATAAGAGATCCAAGAAGAATCTGGACGGCTTGTATGAGGTGTTGGCCCCAGGATCGGTAGTACAAAAGACCGACCAATACACTTCGGTCATTCGCGAGCCGGGTAAGATAGAAGTGACTGTACGCAATAGCGATATTGCAAAATTTGGTACTCGTGAAGAACGAAAAACCAAATTAACAGACTACATAAACCGCAGAGGACCCCGCACACACGAGAAAACAACTGAGGCTAAGATACTTAGCCACATTAAAGAGTGTACCCGCATCCAGAAAGGAGACAGAAAAATGAAACACAGAAAACGAGAAACTGGTAGTGGTGTATCCTCGAATAAATCCAACATTGCTCGCGCAATGCGAGTACGCATGCCGAAAGTTCCGGACAATTTCGCTCCCCAAGTAATACCTGAAATTCCAGAGGCTGCTCCCGAACAGCCAATTATAACTGAAGAAGTATTTATTGCACCCCCGCCTACAAATACTCAGCAAGAAGCACTCGTATCATCTCCTTCAGTTCCAACAACAACTTTAGCCCATACTCTGACACGAACAACCAAACGGACTAGGAAAAGTCCTAAATTTTATGGATATGACAAAGAAGATTCATCAGGTGACTCTACTAATTCATGTCCTCCGAACTTTGCTCCACCCCGTAGGAAGCGACGAGTAGGCGACATCGAATCGATTCAACCTTCAGTTATACAAACAATTGTGGATACAGCTACTCGAGTTGAACCGATTCATAACGACTTTCCCTCGCCTATCATAGGACAGGTGTCTCCGACTGACCCCAGTATACGGCCAGCCGATCACAGCACTTCAAATGAGCTGATCATTGATGAAGAAGACATGTGAAAACTCTGATACACTAAAACTGATACATTATTAATTATGACTAGCTATGATAACCAGTAAATATATTGTTGATACTATTTAACCGGTGAATAAGTATTATTATTATTATTCATATTGTTAATAAAATTTTACTTTATGCAATTTTAATTTTCTTTGAAGCGGGAGAAATGTCATACATCATAAATTAATTTAGCGCAGTAAACTTATCATACGATGTACTTAATTTTATTTAGTGTACCTATTCCTGAGGGGCATGTGCATAAGTCATTATTATTTCACATGCTAGTCTGCTGCTCCCATTTTCCCACAACGGGAAAATTAGTGTTCACATTTTGTTATGACTTCTGGAATACCAGTTGCCTTATTCTTCATTCTCTTAGTTTTGCACTTCGCCTACAGTTGTTCAATTTAACTTATTCGTCATTAACTGTCTTTACAAATCGAGTAAAGTAAACAATTAGTCCGTAAGCGATTCGCTAAGCGGATTTTGGAAATTGTGTAAAGCTCACTCGCCTCGCAAGTAGGATATAGAACATAAACACAACTCGCGACTCAAGATCAAGTACGCAACTTCACTCGCGTACGACAGCTCCAAAACAATAAAAAAAAAATTGGTGGCCTAAGTCGTGGCTCCATGTGAACAAAGTTGAAGCAAGCTACAGTTAATATAGCAATATAAACTACTTGGATCAACCAGTTAACTGGAAACGATACAGTAGCTTCTGAAAGACTTTTCTTAAAATAGAAGGGATGCATCAAACAGAACAAAGATTGTTACGAATTGTACAAACTGAAAGCTATCTGAATGTCTTATATTCAATAAAAAGCAGCAACGAAATCACAAAAACATTGAATATTGCTAAATTGTCACTCTTCAAAGAGGAAGATGGAGTTAATTGAGTGAAAGGTTGTTTGAAACATTCGAAAATTTATTACATCGCGAATCATCCATTATTGTTGAAATCGAGGCATCCAGGCGTACGATTTTTGTAGGAGAAATCACATCC